>NC_091952.1:10633164-10978164 GCF_031021105.1 Erythrolamprus reginae
TGTGCCCCCTTGTTCTTGTGTTTACTTTCCTATTAAAAACACTTCCCTCCTGGACCTTATTTAACCCTTTAACCTATTTAAATGCTTCGATCATGTCCCCCCTTTCTCTTCTGTCCTCCAGACTATACACCAGAATTATGAAATTCTGTCCTGGATACGTCAAAACAAGAAAAAGAAGGAAACTTACCGGTGAGCCTTTCTGTCCCCTTCCTCCCGGAAGACCGCTGGTGCCTGGAGATCCCTGATAAAAGAGAGAAGACAAATAAATGTTATTGTTTATTCTTTTTGTAAAAAAAGAAGAAGCAAGAACTCCAAATTTCCCTGTTCTGCCCCAAGGTCTTTATTTGGTCACTTCAGAACCGAATGGCTTCACGATTCACTTTGAAGGACCCTAATTCAATCCACATTTATTATTTTCCCTAAAAAATAAAAAACAACGGCTTACCGGTGGCCCTGCCGGTCCTTTTCCCTGAAAACGAGAAGGAAAAAGCATAATTAAATTGGCACATTCTAGAAGAGCTGGTGCAAAGCGTGTGTCCAACCCTGCGCCCTGCACATGCCTGTGTGACCCCCCCCCCCCCGGTCATCTCCCACTCCTCTCTGCAGCCTCTTGGGAGCAAAAAAGAGCTGTTGGTGGCCTAATAGCCTCCCTGCAGCCTATTGGGAGCAAAAATGGGCCACAGAGGACCATGTCTCACTCCCCCACACCCATCCCTGCTAAGGTCGTATTTAAGGTGACGGAGCTCCAAGTTTTCTAAATTTAAGCTCTCTCCTCTCCTCTCCTCTCCTCTCCATTCCATTCCATTCCATTCCATTCCATTCCATTCTATTCTATTCTAAACCAAACCCTAAATGGATTTTCACCACAATGGGATTTTCCCATGCAATTTTTTACTAGATTGCTTAATGGGGGAAATAGACATGGATCTTTTCACTTACCGGTGGCCCAACAGATCCTGCTGCTCCTACATTTCCCTAGGAGGGCAAAACACAAAAATTAGTACTCTCCACCTTAAAAAGATCACTGATACAAGAATAATCCTTCTGGAGAAATGGTTGAGGTGAATGGAAGGAGATCTTATTTATACCAGTGAACATTATTGTCAAACTATATGACACGGCTTTATCAGATTAATATATATCTTACATTTTACCCTGAGATAAGATAGGCAGGCATAGAAAGAAAGAAAGAAAGAAAGAAAGAAAGGGAGGGAGGAAAGAAAGAAGGAATGGAAGGAAGGAAGGGAGGGAGAGAGGGAAAAGAAGGAGAGGGAGAGAAACAAAGGAAGGAAAGAAAAAAAGAAATGAAGGAAGACTTAGACTATCCACTGTTGACTTGACCTGATTCCTAAGAGGTCAGTAAGGGGCGTGCATAAGTGCACCAGCGTGCCTACCGTCCCTGTCTTAATGTTTCCGTCTTATTAGTACCAATCTCATGTATATAAACTGTGTTAGATCTATGTATACTACCAACATGTACTTGAGAAAATAAAGGAAGGGAGGGAGGGACGAAGGAAGGAAAGAAGGAAAGAAAAAAAGAAAGGAAAGAAGGAAGGAAGGAAAGAAAGAAAGAAAGAAAGAGAGAGAGAAAGAAAGGAAAGAAGGAAGGAAAGAAAGAAAGGAAAGAAAGAAAGAAAAAAGAAAGAAAGAAAGGAAAGAAGGAAGGAAGAAAGAAAGGAAATAAATAAATAAATAAGAAAGAAAGAAAGAAAGAAAGAGGATTAATGGGAGAAAACACTATGAAATGGAATCAAAACAAGCTTGTGTTTGGGCACGCAAGGAAATTATATGGAAATGACCAACTTATAACTGACTCATTTCTCCCGTTCAGACTGAATTGATAAAACTAGTGGTTGCACCGCTGAAGCCGTCTTGTTTTCCACCTCAAGTGATTTTTCACAAGTCACAACTAGTGTAATTTTCCTTGCTTCTGCTCCCATCTGCTGTAGGGCCAGGTAGTTTACTTCCTTTCCTTTCCACCTGACCAAATTTTCGGAGCCTGAATTTCAACTTGGGAGAGCGTGTCCGCATGCTTGCCTTCAATTGTGCACTTGAATAGCCATCAAAATCCATTCAATTTTGCTAATTTAAAAGTGCTCTTGGGGCACAGAAGCGTACAAGACTGTACTGAAACTTAGGGGCTGAATAAAATAGATGTGCTTTCAGAAAACAACGAAATAAAAGTCAAATTCCTTATACAGTCGTACCTCATGATACGAAGCCCTCGTCTTACGAACAACCCGAGATACGAACTCGGGGTTCAGAAATTTTTTGCCTCTTCTTACGAACTTTTTTCTTCTTACGAACCCACCGCCACCGCCACCGAGAAGCCCTGCTGCCCGGCTGTTGCTTTTTGAAACAGCCGGGGGGCTTCCCAGCATCCTCCTGAACCCGAACGCCAAACCCGAACTTCCAGGTTCGGCGTTCGGGAGGCCGCCGAGAAGCCCCCTGGCTGTTTTAAAAGGTGACAGCCGGGCAGCAGGGCTTCCCAGCGGCCTCCTGAATGCCGAACCTGGAGGTTTGGCAAAAGTTCGGGTTCAGGAGGCCGCTGGGAAGCCCTGCCGTCCGGCTGTCACCTTTTAAAACAGCCGGGCGGCTTCTCGGCGGCCTCCCGAACGCCGAACCCGGAAGTTCGGGTTTGGCGTTCGGGTTCAGGAGGATGCTGGGAAGCCCCCAGGCTGTTTCAAAAGGTGACAGCCGGGCGGTGGTGTTTTTTTTCATTTTTTTGTTGTTGTTGCACGGATTAATAGATTTTAAATTGTTTCCTATGGGAAACAATGTTTCGTCTTACGAACTTTTCGTCTTACGAACCTCCCCCTGGAACCAATTAGGTTCGTAAGATGAGGTATTACTGTATGTCTAATCATACTTGGCCTAGTATTCAATTCAGTTCAACTCAGTTTAATTCAATGCCAATCAATTTGGATAACAAAAGTTTGGCATTTATTTAGCCTTGAGTTCAAGATTAGCAATGTTTTTACTAATCTTGTAATAGGAATAAAACTATCATTTTATTTGCACAGCAGCAGTAGGCTGCCATTTATTTAGCATTGTGCTCAAGACTAGCCATATTTTAATTGTCTGTTAAAGGCAACCTTTTATGCAGAATTGCATGTACAGCAGGCAAAAATTGTAATTAGCTCCCACCTGCCTTGAAAAATCAGGCTGATATTTTTTTTAAAAAAAAAGTTCACATCCATTCACAAATGACAGGTTGATTTCTTTTTTAATTGCTTCATGCTTTTTCCAGTCTATTTCCCCCGTGACCTTGGCTGGTTAGAAAATAATTGTTTGTGTTGCTTTCCTTTGCAATAGCTTCTGGAGAACATTTCACTTTCTAACTAGGAAGTTGCTAAAGACAGCTGTCAGTTCTCATAAGAAGTCATCAACCCAATCCTAACCTCTCTGGGCTCAGTCCCCTAATCTGCAGAAATTTAATTACTGTTCACTCTTCCCCCATGGAAATCCTATTAGGGGATGTTGGGGGAACTGTCAATTAAATTGGAGTCCTCGGAGAGGGGCGGCATACAAATCCAATAAGTAAGTAAGTAAGTAAGTAAGTAAGTAAGTAAGTAAGTAAATAATAAATAAAGACAAGTTCCTTCACACATGTCTATTTAAAACTTGACATCTTTAAGATGTGTGGACTTCATTTCCTCAAATTACCCCAGAATTCCCCAGCCAGCCTGTGTGAACTTCAATTCCCAGAATTCCCCAGCCAGCCTTTGTGAACTTCAATTCCCAGAATTCCTCAGCCAGTCTGTGTGAACTTCAATTCCCAGGCAGCATGTGTGAACTTCAATTCCCAGAATTCCCCAGCCAGCCTGTGTGAATTTCAACTCCCAGAATTCCTCTGCCAACTTTTGTGAACTTCAATTCCCAGAACTTCCCAGCCAGTCTGCATGAACATCAACTTCCATGATTCACTAGCCAGCATGGGAGATGAAGTCCACACAGGTCAAGTTGAAAAATATTGTTTTATTCAAGCAGCGCCAATTTTTTTAAATGCACAGAAAGCCTTCGATAATTTGAATTGGGAATTTTTTATTCAACAAATACAAAATATGAATTTTGGACCAAATTTTGAGAAAACGATGGCAGCAATATATTCAACCCCAAAAGATAGTGTGATGGTGAACGGAGATCTTACAGAAAAGTTTAATATATCTAAGGGAGTAAGACAGGAATATCCATTGGTACCCTTAATCTTCATCCTTTTAATAGAGGTATTACTAGAACAGGTTAGACATAAAAAAAGAAATAAAGGGAATTAAGATAAGAAATGAGGAATACAAAACTCAGGCATTCGCGGGTGATCATCTGATGTTGTTTATAGAAAATCTGGAATGTTCTTATTGAATGAAATAGAAGAATTTGGTAAAGTGGTGGGTCTCAAAATCAATAAGATTAAAATACTAGCCAAAAATCTTACAATAAATCAGGAAAAAGAATTACTAGAGTGAAAAAAAAAATCTTATTTCAGATCTTAATAATAATAACAACGTTATTATTGTGCGTCTCAAATGTGTTTCATAATGTGTTTCAAAAAGTCCATGCTGGACACAGCTCAGGATAACTCATCCTTAGCTGAAGAGTTGCACAATAGTGAGCTTCAGTACCAATAAAATAATTACTTACTCGATTTCCTGGGGATCCTACTGGCCCAGGAGGGCCATCCAAACCTGTTAAACCCTGAGAATGAATGAGAAGAAGACATCAGAAAGAACATTAGGATGTATTAAAGAGAATAGGAATCAGAAGAAAATTGGAAATAAAAGAACAATCATTCTCCTTAAACTACCGTGTTTCTCCGAAAATAAGACACTGTCTTATATTAATTTTTGCTCCAAAAGTTGTGCTATATCTTATTTTCGGGGGGTGCCTTATATTTCTCAAATAAGACAAATTCACAGGCAGAAAAGCTGACACCCCCAAAGAAAGTGTACCATACAGTACACTGATTACGGTACGCTACCTGTCAGTATGGCACCCACACATACAAACAACGGTACTTATATGGTACAACAGTATACTCCCGCTATTGCAGCTTCCGGCCACCAGAGGAACTACAGTCTATGCACTGTAGTGGAGACTGTAATGGCGGTGAGACAGCAGCAGACTGTGTCTGCTGTACTGGACGGTACAAAGCGATGGAAGGGGCCAGCAGGGGACGCCACATTACTACAGTACCGCTATGAACAGCTTTGAATGGTACCGTATGTTTTTCCACCGTACCGTATGTAAACTTGACTACGCCTTATTTTAGGGGGGTGCCTTATATTAGCAAATTCTGCAAAACCTCTGACATGCCTTACTTTCGGGGTACGTCTTATTTTCGGGGAAACAGGGTAAAGTGTGACTACTTTTTATGCTTGGATGGAAGACCAACAAGAAACTGTTAATGTTCTAAGTCAGATTGAAAACTTGGAAAACTATTTGTTTGGCATCAATTGGGTGCCAAGGCACTTTTGGATCCGGAGATAATAAACACTCCAGCGTTACAGAGCATTGCACACCAAGACAACTAGACGCAAGAATAGTTTTTTCCTGAACGCCATCACTCTGCTAAACAAATAATTCCCTCAACACTGAAAAACTATTTGCTAAGTCTGCACTACTATTACTACTAGTTTTTTTCTCATCATTCCTATCACCCATTTCCTCCCACTTATGACTGTATGATTGTAACTTGTTGCTTGTAAACTTGAGATTTTTAAATATTGTTTCCTCATTGCTTATTTGACCCCTATGACAATCATTAAATATTTTACCTAATGATTCTTGACAAATGTATCTTTTCTTTCATGTCCACTGAGAGCATATGCACCAAAGACAAATTCCTTGTGTGTACAATCACACTTGGCCAATAAAGAATTCTATTCTATTCTATTCTATTCTACTCTACTCTACTCTACTCTACTCTACTCTACTCTACTCTCTACTCTACTCTCTACTCTACTCTCTACTCTACTCTACTCTACTCTATTCTATTCTATTCTATTCCAGTGCATAAAGAAATTTATCTCCTGTGGGAAATGGGAAGAGAAGACGATGAAAGACAGGAAGCTTGAATACTTACATCTACCCCAGGGAGGCCTGGCAAACCAGCATCTCCTTTCTTCCCAGGCTTCCCTCGTGATCCTTTGAGGCCCTGAACCCAAGTAGAGACAAGCACTATTAATATTAGTACCAGGTCATAAGGCGTAAGACCACACTGTGTCCAGTTTTGGTTATGCTGATATAAAAAGTAATGCACAAACTGATATTGAGGCACTTTCTAAGTGCAGGTCACTGAAATGGTTAGCTAAGAACAAAACAGCCTTTCAACTAGAAAAATACCTGACAATGGGTCTGACCCAATACCATAGAACAGCACTCACTAGAGCAAGATTTGAGCAGTTAGATTCTATGGTCAAATATGGACGATTCCACCAAGTACCATATTTTGAGAGAACATGCATTTGCGGTGCACCAGAAATAGAAGACATTGCACATGTGCTACTCAATTGTAAACTATACTCCTCAGTAAGACCTCAGTATTTACAGCCCCTACTTGACAAAATCATACACTGGGACTGTAATAAACAATTATCATATTTTCTTCAGGGTACAAATATATATGTAGTTTCTAGACCACTAGTCAGGGCTGTTCAGATGAGAATATGTGTTATAGAACATATTGGGGTGGCATGCAAAGGAGATGAACTCACTTAAGAATATTTTATATCAGTATCTTATATTTGTTAAATATAATCCTTTGCACGAGTTATATTCTCGTGTTTTACTACTCAATTTTAGCATATTATACTGCATTTTAACTTATTATTTATTCAAATTCCCCCTATTTTAGCCAATTTTATTGTATTTTAACCAGTCACAGTTTTATGACGACTGATGTGGTCCTTTTTCTCGCTTTGATATGGTTGATTGTCTAATCAAATAAAGTTGATATTGTATTGATATAAAAAGGGTGTTGAGATTCTATTTTTTTTTTAATTTTTTTTTTTAAATTTCAGATATATACATTTAAAGGGACATTTTCTCAATCATTACATCTTTACATTCACCATCAAAGCAAGCAAAAAAGAAATGAAAGAGAAAACCATAGACATAACAAAAACAGACTACATAACCCCACCCATCCCTGCTGTCTGCTTGACAGCTTAGTTTTTAACTTATCAGTTTATCATACGGTGAATATTACCTGCGGATACTATTCAGACATAAGTATGATCAATTTTCTAGTAACTTATGTTCTTTGATCCTCTTTCCCTGTCTTCTCGCATAAATAGTCAATTATTACAAAGTTCTTAAATAAATCTAATATTTTAAACCCTTTTAAACTTATTCACAAGTCTTTTTATACAGCTTCTGCCGCACGAATCCCAGCGACCGATTAGGTCCCACAGAGTTGGCCTTCTCTGGGTCCCATCGACAAAATAATGTCATCTGGCGGGTCCCGGGGAAGAGCCTTCATTGTGGCGGCCCCGACCCTCTGGAATCTACTGCCCCTGGAGATCAGGACTGCCTCCACCCTTGCCTTTCGCAAACTCCTTAAAATCCACCTTGATTCCCATGGGCCTTTCCATTTTACGTATGGTTTGTCTGGGATGTTATGACTGTTTTTATATTAAGGGTTTTAAACTTTTTTTTTTAAGTATTGGATTTTATTGTGTTTTGTTGTTGTGAGCCATTCCGAGTCTCCAGAGAGGGGTGGCATACAAATGTAATTATTATTATTATTATTATTATTATTATTATTATTATTAATAATAATAATAATAATAATAATACTCTCCTTGCCTTTTGTAAGCTCCTTAAGACCCACCTTTGTCGTCAGGCATGGGGGAACTGAGACATCTCCCCCGGGCATATACAATTTATGAATGGTATGTCTGTATGTATGTTTGTTTAAAAAAATGGGGTTTTTAAAATATTTTTAAACTGTAATTTAGATTTGTTGTAAATTGTTTCACTTTGTTGTGAGCCGCCCCGAGTCTGCGGAGAGGGGCGGCATACAAATCTAAAAAATAAAATAAAATCAAATATAATAAAATAAAATAAAATAAAATAAATTAAAATAAAATAAAATAAAATAAAATAAAATAAAATAAAATAAAATAAAATAAAATAAAATAAAATAAAATAAAATAAAATTAAATTAAATTAAATTAAATTAAATTAAATTAAATTAAATTAAATTAAATTAAATTAAATTAAATTAAATTAAATTAAATTAAATTAAATTAAATTAAATTAAATTAAATTAAATTAAATTAAATTAAATTATAAAATAAAATAAAATAAAATAAAATAAAATAATAATAATAATATAATGGCGGTGATGGCTGTTCTGTGCACGGCCTCTCGGAGCGAAACCACTGACCCCAAAGTCCACTATTTCATGTTAAAAATCACCCTCTTTATTAGCAATAGGCAGCATAAAGCAAAAATAGACTGAAAGCCAAACAGAAGGGAGCAATCCTTCTCTTGGAGGTGAAACATAAACAAAATCTGGGGAAAGCGCCAACTTGGCCTAATTGCATTCCTTAGCAATAGGAGAGGGAAATTCGCCATACAAGAAAATTAAACAGCTCACCAAAATATAAGGCAAACTCCCGGTCACATGATCGTCAAGCCACTCCCACCTGGTCACATGGCTGGCAAGCCACACCCACAAAATAAGCTACGCCCACAGTGTGGTAGTAAAATTTTTTGCAGCCCTTCACTGTGATCATCCCAATAAAATAATGTTGTTCCAACTGAAAAATACTTACTGGTGATCCTGGTAAACCTGGGGGCCCAGGTTCTCCCTAAAAAGATAAGGAAAAAAGAGAGCAGTGTTAACAATTGACAGTTGCAGGAACTGGGCAGGGCTGGTTTAGTGAAGAGAAGGACCAGGGGAGACATGACAGCAGTGTTCCAATATTTGAGGGGTTGCCACAGAGAGGAAGGGGGCAACCTATTTTCCAAAGCACCTGAGGGCCGGACAAGAAGCAGTGGGTGCAATCTAATCAAGGAAACATAGAAACATAGAAGTCTGATGGCAGTAAAAGACCTCAAGATCCATCTAGTCTGCCCTTATGCTATTTCCTGTATTTTACCTTAGGGTAGATATATGTTTATCCCAGGGTAGATATATGTTTATCTTAGGGTAGATATATGTTTATCTTAGGGTAGATATATGTTTATCTTAGGGTAGATATATGTTTATCCCAGGCATAAACATAAAAAATATGATTTCAACAATTGAGTTATCGAAGCGTGGAACTCATTGCCAGACTCAATTGTGTCAACCCCTAACCCCCAACATTTCTCCCTTAGACTCTCCACGATTGACCTCTCCAGGTTCCTAAGAGGCTAGTAAGGGGCGTACATAAGTGCACTGGTGTGCCTTTCATCCCCTGTCCAATTGTCTTTCCTTTCTCTCACTTATCATATATATTCTCTTTCTTTCATATATCCTCTCCTCCAAGTTCACTTTACCCTTATATATATTACTACATGTCTATTTTTCTTCCTATGTATTTGTGTATCGGACAAATGAATAAATAAAATAAATAAATAAATAAATGTTTAAATTCAGTTACTGTGGATTTACCAACCACGTCTGCTGGAAGTTTGTTCCAAGCATCTACTACTCTTTCAGTAAAATAATATTTTCTCACGTTGCTTTTGATCTTTCCCCCAACTAACTTCAGATTGTGTCCCCTTGTTCTTGTGTTCACTTTCCTATTAAAAACACTTCCCTCCTGAACCTTATTTAACCCTTTAACATATTTAAATGTTTTGATCATGTCCCCCCTTTTCCTTCTGTCCTCCAGACTATACAGATTGAGTTCATTAAGTCTTTCCTGATACGTTTTATGCTTAAGACCTTCCACCATTCTTGTAGCCCGTCTTTGGACCTGTTCAATTTTGTCAATATCTTTTTGTAGGTGTGGTCTCCAGAACTGAACACAGTATTGCAAATGGGGTGTCACCAGCACTCTATATAGCGGGATCACAAAGGAGAGATTGCAACCTGGAAATAAGGAGAAATTTTCTGACAACGATGAACCAATGGGACAGCTTGTATCCAGAAGTTGTGGGAGCTTCATTCCTGGAAGCATTCGAGAAGAGGCTGTTCTGCCATCTGTCAGAAATAGTGTACAGCAGAGGTCTTCAACCCTGGCCACTTTAAGACTTGTGGACTTCAACTCCCAGAATTCCCTGGGAGAATTAGCTGGTTGGAGAATTCTGGGAGTTGAAGTCCGCAAGTCTTAAAGTTGGCAAGTTTGGGGACCTCTGGTGTACAGTCTACTGCTTGGGCAGGGGGTTGGACTAGATGACCTGCAAGGTCCCTCTCAACCCTGTTAATCTGTATCTCTGCAATGCTGGGCCCATGACAAAAGAAGAGAAAATAATTATTTTATCCAAAGTGTGGCGTGTTGTTTCGCTAGAATGACTTATTCATGAAACATATTTCTGTAATTTTTATTTCCTCCCACAGGGTTACAAAAAAAATTGATGGGTGCTAGATTTCCTAACATTTCATTAATTCATGTTGATAAAAGGCAAAAGAAGCCTTTTCGAATGGAGCATATATTTAAACATTCGTTTTAGTAATTCGTGATTAAGCTTTTGTTTTTGCCTTAATTTAAGTGAACCGGGGCTTGAATTCGTCCCAGAGAAACAATTGTGACTTTTTTATTTTTTCCTGAGGAAGAAGATTTAATTGACTCTTCTTGGTGCCTCCTCCAGAAATGTAGACTGAGGTAATCTCATAAAGGAGAAAGGAAGGATTGTAGTCCACTTAGAACTTCGTAAAATGCACTGTAAATCATGCGCTTTAATAAGTAACCTTCTATACCTTTTTCCTTCTAGTCTGGACTTATTTAGAATAGAATAGAATAGAATTTTTATTGGCCAAGTGTGATTGGACACACAAGGAATTTGTCTTGGTGCATATGCTCTCAGCGTACATAAAATAAAATATACATTTGTCAAGAATCATATGGTACAACACTTAATGATTGTCATAGGGGTCAAATAAGCAATGAAGAAACAATATTAATAAAAATCCTAGGATATAAGCAACAAGTTACAGTCATACAGTCAACATGGGAGGAAATGGGTGAAAGGAATGGTGAGAAAAACTAGTAGGATAGAAGTGCAGATTTAGTAGAAAGTCTGACAGTGTTGAGGGAATTATTTGTTTAGTAGAGTGATGGCGTTCGGAAAAAAACTGTTCTTGTGTCTAGTTGTATTGGTGTGCAGTGCTCTGTAGCGACGTTTTGAGGGTAGGAGTTGAAACAATTTGTGTCCAGGATGTGAGGGGTTAGTAAATATTTTTCCCGCCCTCTTTTTGACTCGTGCAGTATACAGGTCCTCAATGGAAGGCAGGTTTATATTGATTGATTAGCCTATAGCTATGATGGCCAACCTATGGCACAGGTGGCACACGGAGCCATATCTGCTGGCACACGAGCCATTATCCAATGTGTATATGCATGCCAGCCAACTGATTTTGGCTCACCCAGAGGCTCCGGAAAGGCATTTTTGGCTTCTGGAGAGTATTTATTTATTTATTTTGTCCAATACGCAATAATATACAATTAAGCTTATAAAGGTATAGTAGAGAAGATATAGGAGATATAGGAGAGACTATAAGACAGGGGACGGAAGTCACTCTAGTGCGCTTATGCACGCCCCTTACTGACCTCTTAGGAATCTGGAGAGTTCAACTGTGGATAGTCTAAGGGTAAAGTGTTGGGGGTTAGTGGATCACACTACAGAGTCCAGTAGTGAGTTCCACGCTTCGAAAACTCGATTACTAAAGTCGTATTTTTTACAGTCAAGTTTGGAGCGGTTAATATTAAGCTTGAGTCTGTGGTGTGCTCTTGTGTTGTTGTGGTTGAAGCTGAAGTAGTCTTTGATAGGCAGGACATTGCAGCATATGATCTTGTGGGCAATACTTAGATCATTTTATTTATTTATTTATTATTTAGATTTGTATGCCGCCCCTCTCCGCGGACTCGGCATCGCATGTTTAAGGCATCACAGTTCTAAGGTGGGAGGATGGCCTCTGGAGCCCGGGGAGGGTAAAAAATGGGCCTACCGGGCCCACCAGAGGTTGGGAAATGGACATTTTCGCTGTCCCCAGGCATTAAATGATGGGTGTAGGCACCCGCACACAGGGGTGGGCTGCTAACTGGATGAGGGGGGGGGGGACACAGTGGGGTAGCTCCACCCCAGAGCACCCAATTTGCACTGAAAGATGTTGAAAGAAAATGCAGGGCGTCCTGAATAAGCCACGCCCACAGTGTGGTAGTAAAAAATTTGGTAGCCCTTCACTGCCCGCACATGTGCAATAGCACACACATAAACAGCGGTGGGCAGCAGGAAAGAGGGGGCGGAACGCAGTTTCACCAGCAGAAGTTTATTTATTTATTGGATTTGTATGCTGCCCCTCTCCGAGGACCTGGGGCGACTCACAACATAAATGAAGCTGTGTGCCCAGCTCCAGCTGACCATCTCACCCTCCTGTCCTTCTCCTTCTCCTCGGAAAGCGGCAGGGAGACCAGCACCGGCAGGAATTGCAGGGGGACCATTTCCTTCCCCCTCTTTTCTCAACAGCTGATTGGCACCCATTATTTGGGGGAAAGATCAAAAGCGACATGAGAAAATATTATTTTACTGAAAGTGTAGTAGATCCTTGGAACAAACTTCCAGCAGACATGGTTGGTAAATCCATAGTAACTGAATGTAAACATGCCTGGGATAAACATAGATCCATCCTAAGGTAAAATACAGGGCAGACTAGATGGACCATGAGGTCTTTTTCTGCCGTCAATCTTCTATGTTTCTATTCACCTAGCTACCCAGCCTGAGGGTGGGGCGAGCCAGGAAGGAGAGCGTGGGAAACGCGAAGCAAATTGTCACCCCAGAGAGCGACACTGGTGAGGTTGTAAGTCGAGGAGTTAACAATTCACTTAGAAACATAGAAACATAGAAGACTGATGGCAGAAAAAGACTTCATGGTCCATCTAGTCTGCCCTTATACTATTTTCTGTATTTTACCTTAGGATGGATCTATGTTTATCCCAGGCATGTTTAAATTCAGTTACTGTGGATTTACCAACCACGTCTGCTGGAAGTTTGTTCCAAGCATCTACTACTCTTTCAGTAAAATAATATTTTCTCATGTTGCTTTTGATTTTCCCCCAACTAACCTCAGATTGTGCCCCCTTGTTCTTGTATTCACTTTCCTATTAAAAACACTTCCCTCCTGGACAAAATGTAACCCTTTAACATATTTAAATGTTTTGATCACGTCCCCCCTTTTCCTTCTGTCCTCTGATGATCGTTCAAACCACTCCCACCTGGTCACATGGCCGGCAAGCTGCTCCTACCCAGTCACATGACCATCAAACCACACCCACAAAATAAGCCATACCCACAGTGTGGCAGTAAAAAGTTTGGCTGCCCATTACTGCACCTACGCAAATGCTTTCAGCACCTGAAGAAAAAAAGGTTCATCATCACTGAGCTATAAGCCTGTGAGGGCAAACCTATGTCATACAGAGCCCTCTCTGTGGGCACACACAGCATTGCCGTCTGGTCTTTTGATTTGTGACACACAGGTGTATGCCAGCCAGCTGGAGCACCGAAAAACAGCCAGAAAATGGTCCGAAAAATGGCTTGAAAACAGTCCCCCAAACAGCCAAAAACAGGCCATAAATGCCCCAAAACAGCCAAAAATGCCCCCCAAATAGGCATGCATGCACCATCCAGCAGGTCTTTGGGTTTCAGGTGCTCTGGCACATGAATATGCACATGCATGCAAGCATGTTCCGGTTGCACTCAGTGCCGAAAAGGTCCCCCATCACTGCTAGAGGCCATATCCATATACAGGTTCAAATTACTTTGCTGGCAGGCCTGGGAGCCATGAAAGTGACATCTATTATGGCTGAATAGTGTTGAATGGTATGCATGTGGATTGGAGAGTTGAGGTGTGGGTTTTTAACTGGGGTTTTTATAGTTTTAGACTTTTATATTTGACTTCTTTCTTATTGTAGTGCATTGTTATGTCCCAGGTTTCTGGGGGGGGAATTGCAGAGTGTGAATTGGTTGTCCGCACCTGTGTGGCTTCTGTTGTTAGTTAGTTAGTTGGCTGTTAACTTCTGTTGTTAGTTAGTTAGTTCGGTAGTTGGCTGTTAACTTGGAGTTCAATCAATGTCTTGTTTGGCTGACTGGCCTTGGCGTCCTCTTCTTTTCCGAGGATTTGAAAATTTTTGTACCTTTTTATGTTATAGTAAGCTGCCCCAAGTCCTTCGGGATTGGGTGGAACAGAAGTCAAATTAGATAAATAAATAAATAATAAATAAATATTACTAATAAAATTATAAACAAACAAATTAAAAACGGGAGTAAGGTAAAATACTACAGACATAGAATAAAACATAATAATTTAATACATAAATATGTAATATAGAATAAAAATGACATAAATTTGTACTTCTGTATCACCACTAGAATCTACCCCGTTCAGGTTCTAGCCTAAACTAACTCTGTCCGCCTTGATACTTACATCAATGCCATCCTTGCCAGGTGACCCAGGAGGGCCTCGTGGTCCAGGCAATCCCCGTGATCCTGGCCTCTGGAAGAGAGGAAAATTGAAGCCTCAGATCAGAAGAAAGCCACCGTTTGAAACCAGTGCAAAATATTCAGGCTCTTAACATTCCGATCAGAATTGAAATTCATTGCAACCCGTTCTCTCTCCCTCTAGTGAATTGGGTTTTCTTCTTTGGAGCTGTTTCGCTTTGGAAATGAACCTACAATTTTAAAGAGCAATAGCACTTAGACTTATATACCGCTTCACAGGGCTCTACAGCCCTCTTTAAGTGGTTTTACAGAGTCAGTGTATTGCCCCAAACAATCTGGGTCCTCATTTTACCCAACTCGGAAAGACGGAAGGCTGAGTCAACTTTAAATTGGTCAGAATCGAACTGCTGGAAATCGGCAGAATTAGCCTGTAATCCTGCATTCTCTTTTTAAATGCTCTGTCACCCACTACATGTAGTCCTCAACTTAGAACCACCACGGAGACCAAGGAGCTCCATTGCTAAGCAAAGCGGTTAAGGGAGTCGTACTTCATTTTACAACACTGGAAGTGTTCTGTCGGGCTCTCTGGTAGAATACTCCCAAAAATTCACAGGTACTAATTTCAGACACACACACACGTTTGACAATTCAAAACAATGTTCTTTATAGTGAAAATTCACTTAACCTAAGCCCTCTTTTGGTATAGCAAAGAGCACTGGTCTCCAAACAAATTGGTAATTTGTACAAGTCCCTTATCAGTTCTGTGATACTTAGCTTGCAGCTGTGAGGCAATTTACAGTCCTTCTTCTTTCACAAAGTGAAACACACCTTGCCCTGGTTTAGTTTCAAGGCGGGAAAAAATCAGCACACAAAAGGTCAAAGTCAGTAAAGCAGTCCCGAAACACAAGGATCAGATAATCCTCCACAATGGCCAAACCCACAGGCTGCTATTTATAGCAGCCTCACTAATTACCACAGCCCCACCCAACCACAGGTGGCCTCATTTTCTTTGATAATAATCTCTTAGTTGTTGCGTCCTATGCATCGCTCTCCGCATGCGTGGCTGTATCATTAACTCTTGTTCTGAATCCAAGGAGGAGCTAGATAATTGATCTCCTTCTGAGCTGTCTGCCACACTCTCCTCCTCCCTGTCACTCATGTCTTCTTGGTCGGAGGAGCCTTCATCATCAGATTCCACCGGGGGCAAAACAGGCCTGCAGCATGTGGATGTCTCCCCCACATCCACAGTCCTTGGGGCAGGAGCAGGGCCAGAGCTAACCACAACAGGAAGTTTGTAAGAAGATGTTAGATAACCATTTGTCTCAAGTTGTGGAAGGTTTCCTGCCTAAGCAGGGGGATGGACTAGAAGACCTCCAAGGTAATAATAATAATAATAATAATAATAATAATAATAATAATAATAAAATTTATTAGATTTGTACGCCTCTGGGGTGGCTCACAACATAGCAATAATACAACCCAGTACAAATCTAATGTTAAATTTTTTAAAAAGTTAATTAAAAAACATTTAATATAACATAATCAGTATCATAAAATCATGAACCACACAATCATACACACTCAACCCTATACAGAGCTCAGAAAAAACAGCAAAAAGGGGCTTAATCATCCCCACACCTGGCAACAGAGGTGAGTCTTCAACATTTTACAGAAGGCAAGGAGGGTCGGGGCTGTTCGGATCTCTGGGGTGAGTTGATTCCAGAGGGCCGGGGCCGCCACAGAGAAGGCTATTCCCATGGGTCCCGCCAACCGACATTGTTTAGTCAATGGGACCCGGAGAAGGCCAACTCTGTGGGACCCTTCCAGCTCTGTTGTTGTTGTTGTTGTTGTTGTTGTTGTTGTTGTTGTTGTTATTATTATTATTATTATTATTATTATTATTATTATTATTATTATTATCTGTGGCGGCCTCGACTCTCTGGAACCAGCTCCCCCCAGAGATTAGGATTGCCCCCACCCTCCTTGCCTTTCATAAACTTCTTAAAACCCACCTCTGCCGTCAGGCATGGGGGAACTGAGACATCTTCCCCAGGCCTATATAGTTTATGTATAGTATGTTGTGTGTATGTCTTTTTAAATTATGGGTTTTTAGATTTTTAAATATTAGATTTGTATTGTACATTGTTATTGGTTTTTTTACTATTGCTGTGAGCTGCCCCGAGTCTACGGAGAGGGGCGGCATACAAATTTAATAAATAATAATAATAATAATAATAATAATAATAATAATAATGTGCAGACTCTGTAAAGAAACAGATGAAACAATCGATCACATACTCAGCTGCTGCAAAAAGATCACATAGACTGACTACAAGCATAGACATGATGCTGTGGCACAGATGATCCACTGGAACTTGTGCCAGAACTACCATTTACCAGTGGCAAAGAACTGGTGGGATCATAAGCCCGAAAAAGTGGTCGAAAATGAGCAAGCAAAACTACTATGGGACTTCCGATTTCAGACTGACCGAATTCTGAAGCATAACACACCAGACATTGTGATCGTGGAGAAAAAGAAAGTACGGACCATCGACCACAATCCCAGGAGACAGCAGAATTGGGGAGAAGCAGCTAGAGAAATTAGTGAAATACAAAGATCTAAAAATCGAGCTGCAACGACTCTGGTATAAGCCAGTGAAAGTGGTCCCAGTGGTATTTGGCATGCTGGGCGCAGTACCAAAGGATCTCAGCGGACATTTGAAAACCATCGGAATTGACAAAATCTCCATCTGTCAATTGCAAAAGGCCGCTTCACTGGGATCGGCAAACATAATTCACCGCTACATCACGCAGTCCTAGGTGCTTGGGAAGCGCCCGACTGGTGATGAAATACGAAATCCAGCATTGTGATCTCGTTTGCTGTGTTGTATTGACATAATAATAATAATAATAATAATAATAATAATAATAATAATAATAACAACAACAACAATTAGTATTATTAGTATTATAAGTATTATAAGTATTATAAGTATTATTAGTATTATTAGTATTATTAGTATTATTAGTATTATTAGTATTATTAGTATTATTATTTCAGACAAAATTGTTATCCAATCTCTTATTAAAGCCTTCCAGTGTTGCACCACTCACAATTTCTGGGGACACGAGTAGTGGAACAATTTTATAACAGAAGTATCTTTAGTTCCCAATGAATTTTACAGTCCTGTCTGATGGCACCACTTTCTAAATACCAGCAGTGTTTTATTTTAAGCTCTTAGGTATGCAGGATAGGGAGTGGGGGAAAGATGCTATAAAGGTTTCTTTATGTGGGGGAAAAACCTTGGTTCCAGAAAGAAACTTTCAACCGATTTGGACCTACAAAGATTTCATTGTATAGCAAGACTTGCTCACATCTGAGGAGAGATTCCCGATTCCTGAATGTGGCTGCCGAAAACACCGGTGCACTTTGATTTGCTAATTGAGAAAGGGATATATTTTCCATTATTCAACCACGTTGACCCTTTTCAGGTTCTTTTGTAAAATAGACTTTTTAATGGGAAAAATGCTTTGACTTATATTTGACTCAAACGCACTGCAAGTAGAGGACTAAACTAAATTGTGATTGCAGCTGAAAATACAGAACTGAGATTTTGTACCTTGTGTAACAATCCTTCCACCTGAAGCGTTTTTCCCCAAGCAGAGTTTTTGCCTCAACTCCACCACAAAACCTATCTTTTAAAAAAAAACTAAAGAAGGAAAAAGGGAGTTGAAAATATTTAACTATAATGTGGCTACTGGGTGACAGAGCCTGTGACTTAAAACTTTATATTATCTGATCCTGATATGATTTGGAAGCCCAACTCAGTAAAACTACTCAAGTTTTTATTCTAAGTTCCCAATTATGAAATTGGCTTACAAAAATAACCTCCTTTATAAGTTCCTCTATGAAAAGGTCAGGGCATATACATGGGGATGACAAAGATTAATTGTACATAAGTGAAACCTTCCTTTGGTTTTCTAAAAAAAGTCCCAACATTATTTTTTAAAAAAATCTCAGCCATTTCTGCATGGAATTTGATTCTGTGTGGAATTTGAATTCTGGCATAGGACTAGAATACCTCTGGAACTGCCTTCTACCACACGAATCCCAGCGGCCGATAAGGTCCCACAGAGTTGGCCTTCTCCGGGTCCTATCGACTAAACAATGTCGTTTGGCGGGCCCCAGGGGAAGAGCCTTCTCTGTGGCAGCCCCGACCCTCTGGAATCAACTTCCCCCAGAGATTATAACTATCCCCACCCTCCTTGTCTTTCGCAAATTACTTAAGACCCACCTGTATTGCCAGGCATGGGGGAACTGAGACACCTCTCCCAAGCTTTTATATTTCATGTTTGGTATGTGTGTGTTGCATGGTTTTAAATGATGGGGTTTTCTATGTTTTTAATATTAGATTTGTTTCATTGTAATATTGTTTAATTATTGTTGTGAGCCGCCCCGAGTCTTCGGAGAGGGGCGGCATACAAATCTAATAAATAATAATAATGATAATAATGATAATAATGATAATAATGATAATAATAATGATAATAATAATAATAATAATTATTATTATTATTATTATTATTATTATTATTATTATTATTATAGCAGCTGGAAACCACCATTGAGCATAATATTTATTGTTTTATTTTTGTGGAAATTGTCCCCAGAAAATGGATCTTGAGTAAACCATTAGATGTCCGCAGTGCCCATTAGTTGTGTAACTAATTTTATGAAGGGTACTTGGTGTTATCTGAGCTCGGTTGTTTTCTTGCAGAAGTTTCATTAATCAAACTAGATAATGCCATCGATTAATGCACTGATGATGTTGCCTAGTTCGGTAATAAAACATCTGCAGGAAAACCACCACTCTCAGAAAGCACCAAGGACTCCCCATTTCAACCATGAGATGCAAATATTCTTATCAGAACTAATTTTATTTCTGTAAGCTGCCGGGAGACACTGTGAGTTCAGTGATCGTATACACTTATTAATAAATAAAAATAAAATAGAATGCTATGCAACTTTAGACACATACACACATGAAATGAAGAAGTAGTGGTAATACGATAGCAATGTTCTAATATCTAAGGAGCTTCCCCAAAGAAGGGGGAGGTGTCAACCTATTCTCTAAAGAATCTGAAGGCAGAAAAAGAAGCAATGGATGGAAACTAAACAAGGAGAGAACCAACCTAGAACTAAGGAGAAACTTTCTAACTGTTGGAACAATTAATCAGTGGAACAGCTTGCCTCTGGAAGTTGTGAATGCTCCAATACTGGAGGCTTGTAAGAAGAGATTGGACAAACATTTGTCTGAAATATTATAGGGTTTCCTATTTTACCAAAGCATTGGACTAGAATAGAATAGAATAGAATAGAATATGGGACATATGCTCTCAGTATACATAAAAGAAAAATACACATTTGTCATGAATCATGAGGCATAACACTTAATGATTGTCATAAGAATCAAATAAGCAATGAGGAAATAATCAATATTAATAAAAATCGTAAGAATACAAGCCACAAGTTACAGTCATACAGTCATAAGTGGGAGGGAATGGGTGATAGGAATGATGAGAAAAAACTAATATTAATAGTAGTGCAGACTTAGTAAATAGCTTGACAGTGCTGAGGGAATTATTTGTTTAGCAGAGTGATGGCATTCAGGAAAAAACTGTTCTTGTGCCTAGTTGTCTTGGTGTGCAAGACCTCCAACATACCTTCCAATTCTGTTATATATAGCAAGACAGCATTGTCATTCATTATTCTAAAAGAAAATATTGGATCCATAACAATCTATTTAGCCCTCAAAGCTATAGGATTGAAAGTTCTGGCTTTCCAAATGGTAAAGAGACTCTTACCTGACCAGAAGTGATGGCTAAAAGTTGAGATACAAATATCCCAAGGAAAAACAAACCAGCCATAGTTGTCTCGGTTTAATTCCGTCCCGTCCTAAGGCACAAAAGAAGTTTTCTTCTTCCTTTCAAGTTTGATTAACTCTTCCCCTGCTGATCCAATCCACCTTTCGCTTCAGAACAAACCCACCTTCCTTCTGGATTTTTCAGAATGACAAGGGGAGACCGGATAGATCAGCCAGGAGTAATATTCAAGGGCAGGGGGGAAAAAAAGACCAGGTTCTTCAGAAAGGTGGGGGAGAAAGGAGGAGGGGCAGAAGGGATGGTCCAACTAGTAAAGTTGGACACGAGGCATTGCACTCACAGCTCAGGATTTCTTAGAGCCTGCTGTGCGCTTTCAGCCACAGAGCGACAGGGGAAAAAAGGCCCATTGTACACACCGAAAAGGGCTTGGTTTAGCTAATGTATCTCGTCTATTTGCTCAAGAGAACCTATTTCCCCTTGCAAATGTCCTGATCTTTCTTTAGGTTTTTGGGGACAAATATTAAGCTACTGTCTAGAGAATCTCCTGAACACGGCAGCCCATCAGAGCAGTTAATGGTGGCCCAAAATATCTAGCCCAGTGGTTCCCAACCTTGTTTTGGTCCTGCCCCACCTAAGTATTTCTCAAATCCTGGTGCCCCCTCATCCCCGCAACATATAATTCTTACTATTCAAAAAGTGAACTACTCACGTGGAGGAAGCCTAAAAGGCCATTAATTTGGTTTAAACAAGGTTCAATTTGCCCCTACTAAAAGGTCAAATTGATCCCCTGTGGGGCGTGTGCCTCACATTGGGAATCAGGACCCTAACCCCTTGAAAGCAAACCTCCGGCGGACAGAAGGGAAAGTGGGGGACATGATTGAAACATTTAAATATGTTATAGGGTTAAATAAGGTTCAGGAGGGAAGTGTTTTTAATAGGAAAGTGAACACAAGAACAAGGGGACACAATCTGAAGTGAGTTGGGGGAAAGATCAAAAGCAACATGAGAAAATATTATTTTACTGAAAGAGTAGTAGATCCTTGGAACAAACTTCCAGCAGACGTGGTAGATAAATCCACAGTAACTGAATTTAAACATGCCTGGGATAAACATAGATCCATCCTAAGATAAAAATACAGGAAATAGTATAAGGGCAGACTAGATGGACCATGAGGTCTTTTTCTTCCGTCAGTCTTCTATGTTTCTATGTTAAATGATGATCAGGGTGTGGTGGAAGCTCCAAGGGGCTACATTTTCAAAGAGCCAAGCTTGACAAACACTGCTGCAGCCATTCAACCCTACATGACGTCTTCCACATGCCTACTGTGTTGGTTGAGTTTCTCTGTTCATCCAATTAACAACTTAGATAAGTGATGGCGAACCTATGGCATGGGTGCCACATATCTGCTGGCATGTGAGCAGTTGCCCTAATTCAGCTCCAACATGCTTGTGTGTGTGAGCCAGCTGATTTTTGGCTCGCAGAGGCTACAAGAGGGTGTTTTTGTCTTCCAGAGAGCATCTGGGAGGATGGGGGAGGGCATTTTACCTTCCCCCAGCTCCAGGGAAGCCTTTGGAGCCTGGGGAGGATGAAACACAAGCCTACAGGGCCCATCCGGAGTTGGGAAAAGGAAGTTTCAGGCCTCCAGAGGGCCTCTGGGGGGCAAGAGAAGCATTTTCGCCCTCCCCACTCATTGAATTATAGGTATTGTTCTGATTTCAGGCTCATACAGATAATACTGTACTTGGAATAAATGATTTCTGAATGCGTCACATTGTAAAACACATCCTCTTTATTTCTCCTTTGAACATATCAACTTTGCATGGTTTTCTTCTCTCATCTCTATCTCAGCAATTAAGTAGATAAGCTTGGCAGTAACATAAAAACATTCCACAAGTCATTCTAAAATTTATGGGCTAATCAGGGTTAGCCAGGAGTCATAAAAAAGCAAGTAACAGGATACGCTGTGGAGCAAGTCCTGGACCCGACCATCTTTAGATTGCAAGATTGAACGAATTCAGCTTTTCTTCCGTTTTACACCCGGATGTGACGTAATTGATTAACTAATCACTCTCTAATATCTCCTCCCTCTTTCTTCCAAGCGTCTCTGAAAGCGTCTGAAACGAGCATCCCTCCATCTATCATCTCCCCACTTTGAGTCATCCGAACTCATTTTTATGTCATTAGCTCCGTGGTCTTCACTAATATTGCTAATTGTTGGTAGAACAGGGAAATTTATGATTGCTAAATCCCACTCATCCTCCAAATCTGAACATTCCTCAAGCTGCAAGGGATTATACACAACAGGTATGGGCACTCACACATGCACGATAACACACGCTTACGCTCTTTCAGCATCCAAGGAAAAAAAGGTTCACCATCACTGACCTACAGGGGGTGGACAAAAACATGGAAACACTTTGCAGTTCTTCCATGAAATCCAGATTTGTGAAGCTCCCTCTGAACAGTTTTTGTGGAAACTAGGTTCTGTATGTGTCTATTGAGCTCTGCAGTGATTTTAGGAGCTGTGGTCTTGCGATCTGCTCTAACAATTCGCTTTAGAGTCCGACCGGTCTCTCTCAGACAACTTCGACTTTCGACCAGACCTGTGCTTGGCTGAGAACGTTTTCCCTTCTTTCAAAAGCAGTCATTACTTTTGAGACATTACCTCTTGAAACGCCAAACATTCGGGCACTTTCTGTTACACTAGCGCCTGCCATTCGAGCACCAACAATTTGGCCTCTTTGAAAGTGTGAGAGGTCTGCCATTTCTAGAAGGTTATAACCAATTTCCTTAAATTTCTGTTTAAAAAAATGTAGTTTTAAAAAAGATATCATATAACAGAATTTTTTAAAAATTAAAATGTCAAGTTTTGATTGATTTGAACATGTTCAAACATTACGATGCCAAAAAGTCAAGTGTTTCCATTTTTTTGTGCCTCCACCTGTAGATTATCCATTAAATAACTATAGCAGCCCAGTGGTTGGAATGTAGTATCGCAGGTTGACTCTGCTCACTGTCAGCAGTTTGACTGGCTCGGGGTTGATTCAGCTTTCTATCCTTCTGAGGTTGGAAAAATGAGGACCCAGATTTTTTGGGGGGTGGGGGAGCAATACGTTGACTCTGTAAACTGTGTAGCACTGTAAACTGTAAGGCGGTATATAAGTGCTATTGTTATTTAAGCCTGATTCTATAATGCTGTCTGTGATAACTAGTTATGTGACAGTGAATATCACCCAATTCATGGTGAAGAGTTCCACTAAGCCTGCCAGATAATGGCTGATAATTGATCTTCCTTTAGTAAGGGTGATTTGTTTCAAGGAGCTGTTTATTCAGTACATGCTGTGATTATTATCTGAACTGTGGAAGGTTTAAAGATGTAAAATGAGCCCATTCATCTTTTCTGGTAACTCGGATCAATGACAAAAGCTCTCCTGTTGCCCCATAATTCTTCCCCTACTACTGGCATAATCTTTTTGAGCAGGATGAAACTGAAAAAAGGACCGTTGCTGGACTAAAGTTGCTTCGTCAATGTTTAAGACAAGAATAACTCTTCAAGCGGTTCCCATTGTGTGTTCTGTCGGGCTCTCTGGTAGAATCGTCCCAAAAATTCACAGGTACAAATTTCAGACACACACGTTTGAAAATTCAAAACAATGTTCTTTATAATGAAAATTCACTTAAATCAAGCCCTCTTTTGGTATAGCCAAGAGCACTCGTCTCCAAACAAACTGGTATTTTGTACATCACAATGGCTGTGATGGTGAACCTATGGCACTTGTGCTACGGGTGACATGCAAAGCCATATCGGAGGGCACATGAGGTGTTGTCCATGTCAGCTGTAGTGTGCGTGCGTGCGCTAGCCAGAGACATTTTGGCCTTGGGGAAGGCTGTTTTGCCCTTCAGAGGCTTTAGGCTGGCTGGAGAACTCTGGGAGTTGACGCCACCAAGTCTTAAAGTTGCCAAGTTTGAGTTTTAAAAACATCACAATAATTCTACACAGATCAGAACCGATCTCTTAAATTATATCTGTTCTATTGCTTACTACCAGTGATGGGCAAACCGAACCCGCACAATTCGGGTCCGTACCGTATTTTGTGGTATTCAGTACGCCGAACACGAACACAATTTTTTTTGAAACTTTGCGCAAAGTTCGGGGTCGCGTTCAGCGTTCGGAGCTTTGACGTCACCGGCAGGTTGCTAAGGGCGCAAAGGTGATCACTTCCTGGCTTCCATGGAATCCAGGAAGTGATCACCTTGGCGTCCTTAGCAACCTGCCGGTAACGCCAAGGCTCCGCCCTGGAATCTCTTCATGGGAGGGATTCCCCAGCTCCTTGAAAGGGAGGTCTCCATGTAAAAATAAACATTTTTATTTTTTACGAAAAAGGATGCCGCAGCGGCGCTGCAAGCAAAGGGCGGTCCTTTCACGTAAAAATAAACTTGCCAACCCGAACACCGTTGGGTTCGCCCATCACTACTTACTACCATTATTTACACAGATTGTAAGTATTGTTCATATCTACATAGTTCCAGTGTTTATAGGCATTTATACAGGGTTTTTTTTAATGTAAAAAAATCAAATAAAGCTTTAAAAATAAAGTTGCCAAGTTTTGGGGCCCCTGGTTTAATTCATTCCTCCTTCCTCCCTTAGCAAGAAACCAGAAACACCTCCAAAAGTTAAAGATCTTTATTTAAACAAACACAAACTTAATTTAGCAAATAACATCCTGGTGGCTCATCTAGTAAACCCCAGGAAAACACACCTGTTAAGGTTGCAATACCTTGTACTGAACAGGTGAGTGTTCATACGTTTATAAAAAAAACCTGGAGATGCCGGACCATAAACCAAGCAACAGGTTATTTTGATCTGCTTCTGAAAAGATAACATCCCGTATTTGTGACCTCTAGGATGGTTTCATCCCCTCTGGGATAGGACTATTCTTCTTCTGGCCCAGTGGTGTTGTTTTCATGTTCCTTAATTTTGGAGATTTCGTTCCTTTCTAGGGAATCTTCAGACTTTTTTTCAAGGCCTTGCTTTTTCCATCCTGCATTGTTTCTTGCATCCTTTTCATGAGCCGTTATGGGTTCAGACAACACAGGGGCCTCATTTTCCGTTGGAGCGGTAGTTTTTTGTTCGTTCGCTTTCTCTAACACACAGCCATCTCCAGGGAGGTCGTTCTTGTTGGAATCAACCAACACATTGTCCACCCCTCCAGCCGCGTGTCCTGTCAGAGGGTCTACGGGAGGATCAGCCGCCGTTTTGGCTTCTTCTTGGCCGACAAGGTCTTCCTCCTTCACATCATGAGTGCTACCGCTTGCTTCTTGGTCCTCAGATGGGATCTCCTCACATCCCGCTTCTGAAGGACCGCCTTTGCGTACACCGTCTACTTTCCGCCTCTTGACCACCATATCCCGGGATTCAATCTCCTTCCCATTTGGGAAGTCCTCAACGCCACTTTCGGGGGCCAAGACGCTAACTTCCTCTTTCGTAATGACCACCTCGCCAAGATTATGGGAGATCCTCTCAATGTCGCTAAGGCTTTTAGAGGCTGCGGTAGTTTCTCCACTTAATCTTCTCAACTCCAACTTCCTCTTCTTCGATTCCTTGAGGCTTTCTCCCTCAGCTTCACTCGCACACTCATCAGTGGGGTCTTTTCTTTCCAAAGGGCAATTGGAAGGTACCAGGACTTCTTTGTTGCCTTCTCCCTCTGCTTCGGCTAGCGTCACCAAGGCAAGTTGAGGTTGGTTTGCATTTTGAGAAGACTCACAGTCACCCACGGGCTTCTTCTGAGGTTCTACAACAACCTCGCCATCTTGTGACAGCTCCCCATCTTCTACAGAGGTGGTTCTCCTCACAATATCTTTGTCCTCCACAGAATTATTGTCTGAAAGGCTCAATGTGGATACAGGCTGCTCCGTGTGGTTATGTTGCACTGTTGTGTCTAAATCACGGTGAGCAACACAAGTCCCTTGCGACAACCCATGTTTCTCTTTTTCCAGAGTTTCTCTAGCTTCTTCCTGCCCTTTAAGTCTCTGTGGTGACTCAACACTGTCCTGCCCCACAACCTCTCCTCCTTCTCCTCTTCTTCCTTTCTTGGCGTGTTCTTGACCTTCTGGGTTACTCAGAAGTTTGAGGGATGGAGGTTTGAACCTCCGGAGTTTCTTGTGAGGGCCCCAGACAAATTCATGCTTTGGCTTGAAGTGTTGCCAGGCAAAATAGACCAATTCCCTGCGTTTGGGTTTGTTTCGGACGGTGAACATGAAGTAGTCTAAGACGCTTTTCCGCACGCGAGGCAGCGCCTCGTGGACCAGAGTCTCTGATAGGAAGAACATCACCAGCTGCTCTTGGTAGTTCTCATAGCCCATCTCGCCCAAGCATTTCAGGATGCGAGTGATCCGCAAATTGTTATGGATGTACCTGAACAACAACAAAAAACAAACAAAAAAAACAGCGTGATAAGATGTGGAGAAAAGAAGGACAATAAAATACAGTGGTACCTCTACTTACAAACTTAATTCATTCTGTGACCAGGTTCTTAAGTAGAAGCAATTTTCCCATAGGAATCAATATAAAACAAATAATGTGTGTGATTGGGGAAACCACAGGGAGGGTGGAGGCCGTTTCCTCCCAGGAGATTCCTAGAGAAGCCTCACGGAGGCTTTTCCCTGCCTCTTCCGACCCTGTTTCCTCCCAGGAGATTCCTAGAAAGGCCCCACGGAGGCTTCACCCCCGCCTTTTCCGGCCCTGTTTCCTCCCAGGAGATTCCTAGAAAGGCCCCATGGAGGCTTCTCCCTGCCTTTTCTGGCTGTTTCCTCCCAGGAGATTCCTAGAGTGGCCCCACAGAGGCTTCTCCTCACCTTTTCTAGCCCTGTTTCCTCCCAGGAGATTCCTAGATAGGCCCCACGGAGGCTTCTCCCCACCTTTTCTGGCCCTGTTTCCTCACAGGAGATTCCTAAAGAGTCCCCACAGAGGCTTTCCCCTGCCTTTTCTGGCCCTGTTTCCTCCCAGGAGATTCCTAGAGAGGCCCCAGGGAGGCTTCTCCCTGCCTTTTCCGGTTACAGTTTCGGAGGCTTTGGTTTGTAAGTGGAAAATGGTTCTTGAGAAGAGGCAAAAAATCTTGAACACTTGATTCTTATCTAGAAAAGTTATCTAGAAAAGTAGAGGCATTCTCATCTAGAAAAGTAGAGGCATTCTTAGGTAGAGGTACCACTGTACAATGGAGATATTGTGTCACAGATAGTTCTCAACTTACGGACAGTTGCTTAGCAACTACTCAAACATATGTGGGAGAAAAAAAAGAGAGGACAATTAAGTATGTTTGAGACATAAAAATAGAAATGTAAAAAGCTCTGTTACAGGTAGGCCTTGTCTTATGACTAGTTGCTTAGCAACCCTTGGAAGCTATATGGGGGTGGGTGGGAAGAGAAGGACAATTAAATTGAGATATGGGGGGAAAAAACCCAGAATTTAAAGGGTTGTATATTACAGGTAGTTCTCAACTTACAACCGGTTGTTTAGAAACCAGTCAAGAATTATGACTGCCTACGGAGGATGGGGTGGAGGGCTATTCAGGACCTGGATTTGAATTTCCAATGGTCAACGAGTCCCGGAGAAGAAGGGCAGCCTATAAATCAAATTGCTGCCCCTCTCCGGAGACTCGGGGCGGCTAACAGCAAAAATAAAGCAGTGTACAATAGTAGTCTGTTGTTAGACATAATTAAAAGCCCATTAATATAAAAAAAACCAAACATACATACATACTTACCATGCATAGAATTGTAAAGGCCTAGGGGGAAAAGGGTCTCAATTCCCCCATGCCTGACGGCAGAGGTGGGTTTTAAGCAGCTTACAAAAGGCAAGGAGGGTGGGGGCAATTCTAATCTTTGGGGGGAGTTGGTTCCAGAGGGCCGAGGCCGCCACAGAGAAGGCTCTTCCCCTGGGTCCCGCCAAGTGACATTCTTTAGTTGACGGGAACCGGAGTAGATCCACTCTGTGGGACCTAACTGGTCGCTGGGATTCGTGCAGCAGAAGGCGGTCCCTGAGATAATCTGGTCCGGTGCCATGAAGGGCTTTATAGGTCATAACCAACACTTTGAATTGTGATCGGAAACTGATCGGCAACCAATGCAGACTGCGGAGTGTTGGTGTAACATGGGCATATTTGGGAAAGCCCATGATTGCTCTCGCAGCTGCATTCTGCATGATCTGAAGTTTCCGAACATTTTTCAAAGGTAGCCCCATGTAGAGAGCGTTACAGTAGTCGAGTTTCGAGGTGATGAGGGCATGAGTGACTGTGAGCAGTGACTCCTGGTCCAAGTAGGGTCACAACTGGTGCACAAGGTGAACCTGGGCAAACGCCCCCCTCGCCACAGCTGAAAGATGTTTCAGGAGATTCCTAGAGAGGCCCCACGGAGGCTTCTCCACGCCTTTTCCAGCCCTGTTTCCTCCCAGGAGATTCCTAGAGAGGCCCCATGGAGGCTTCTCCCTGCCTTTTCCGGTTACAGTTTCAGAGGCTCGGTTTTGTAAGTGGAAAATGGTTCTTGAGAAGAGGCAAAAAAAATCTTGAACAACCGGTCCTTATCTAGAAAAGTTCGTAAGTAGAGCTGTTTGTAGGTAGAGGTACCACTTTACAACGATTCTGACTAGATGCCAATTATAAAACTCACCAACCAGTAATGGGTTGCTGCCCCCACCGGGGGGGGGGGGGGGGGGGGAGGATGGGACATAGTGGGGGTAGTAAGTTTATACTCTTTATTGAATACTTAATAGTTTTTTAATGGTCTTTCTTTCTCTAGTACCTTAGTATGATTCTTAAATACTTTTAAAATAGGAAATAATTAAATAGTATGTTTTACCCATAAATTTTTTAATCATTTTAATCATTATCTAGAACTGAACTTTTATAGCAACTGAAGAAAATTGAGCTACTTGCCTAATCTGTTATCATACTGAACCTTGTGGGTTCAGTACAAAACCTTAAAATGTTACTGGGCTCCTCAACCAATAATGCTGTCTATCATTTGTCCTTTTTGTGGCTATTCAAATAATGGGACTTAATCAACTGAAAAAGAGTCCAAGCACCTATTTGAAAACTTATCTTGATCGGTAAACCTCTCCCATCCAGTCACATGAACTTTAAGCCACCCCCTGGTCACATGATTGTCAAGCCACTCCCACCTGATCACATGGCCAGCAAGCCACACCTACCTGGTCACATGACCATTAAGCCACACCCACAAAAGGGGAAAGGGGAAGATATCCCCGAAGAAGAGGGAGTTATTGCAAAAATATTGGACTGCGCGGAAATGGACATGATGACAAGACGCTTGAATGATCAGGAAGAAACTAAATTTTATGAAACATGGAACAATGTTTATGAATGGATAGATAAGAATAAAAAATAAAGAAAGAAGAGTAATAATTTTTTCTCATTGAGATTTATATTAGATTTAGTTTATATATATAGAATAGTAATTTGCTTTTTTTTTTCTTAAAGATTTATTGATTTGAAACTAGTTAGAAATTTTTTCATTATATCAATTTTTTCTATTAGATATTTTTTGAATTAGTAGCATTGAATTAGATATTCAATCATGTATTCCTTTTTCTGTATTTGCATTTATACTTTTGAGAAGAGCAGGGATGATACATCCCTACACTGTATGTTAAATGTTTGTAAGTCTGTATGTTATTTTAAAGAAAATTAATAAAAATATTGAAAAAAAAGAAAAAAAAGAAAGTAGGCCAAGAGATAATCTCTGAAGAAACTCACCGGTTGAGATTCCAGAATCGCTCACTCCAGTTTTCCGCTTTACTCAATTCTCCCGTTTCCTCATTGATTAAGTTGATGCCATAAAATTTCAACATGAGCTTATAAGCCCGGACAAACCTCTCCATGACTTCTTTAGATTTCTTGAAGGCCTGATATGTTAAACAAGACATCAAACATCAAATCACTTCCCAGTGCATTTAGGCATATAAGAAAATACCATTTCAAATATCTAGCAATAGCAACAGCATAGCAGTTAGACTTATACACTGCTTTACAGCCCTCTCTAAACAGTTTATAGTGTCAGCCTATTGGCCCCAACAATTTGGGTCCTCGTTTTACTCATCTTGGAAGGATGGAAGGCTGAGTCAAACTTGAGCCTGGTAACATTCGAACATAGAAACATAGAAGATTGACGGCAGAAAAAGACCTCATGGTCCATCTAGTCTGCCCTTATACTATTTCCTGTATTTCATCTTAGGATGGATATATGTTTATCCCAGGCATGTTTAAATTCAGTTACTGTGGATTTATCAACCAGTCTGCTGGAAGTTTGTTCCAAGCATCTACTACTCTTTCAGTAAAATCATATCTTCTCATGTTGCTTCTGATCTTTCCCCCAACTAACCTCAGATTGTGCCCCCTTGTTCTTGTGTTCACTTTCCTATTAAAACACTTCCCTCCTGAACCTTATTTAATCCTTTAACATATTTAAATGTTTCGATCATGTCCCCTATTTTCCTTCTGTCCTCCAGACTATACAGATTGAGTTCATGAAGTCTTTCCTGATAGGTTTTATGCTTAAAGCCTTCAATCCATTTTTGTAGCACATCTTTGGACCCGTTCAATTTTATCCATATCTTTTTGTAGGTGAGGTCTCCAGAACTGAACACAGTAGTCCAAATGTGGTCTCACCAGCGCTCTATACAGCGGGATCACAATATCCCTCTTCCTGCTTGTTATACCTCTAGCTATGCAGCCAAGCATCCTACTTGTTTTTCCTACCGCCCGACCACACTGCTCACCCATTTTGAGACTGTCAGAAATCACTACCCCTAAATCCTTGTCTTCTGAAGTTTTTGCTAATTTGTATTCCCTTCAAGGAAAGAATGCATCAAAATTTGTGAAGGAAGAAAAGAAAGATTTGGCCAAAAAAAAATGTTCTGGTCCTGTTGACTGACCCAACTGGATCCTGAAAAAAAAGTTTCTCCTAAAATTCTCAGCCTCAAGGAAGTTCTAGTCACTTGTTCCTGTACATCTTTAAAAAAAAAAATCAGTGAAACATATTAATGACTTCCAAATTGTGATGCTCACAGCTGAGCTAAATACCGTGCACGCAATCAGACAATAGCATCAAAACTTCAATTTCATTATAAAAATGAGGAAAGATCTTCGTACCTCAATTTCTTTGCGCGTGACCCTTTTGGCATGAAAATTCATCCCTTGCTCACGCAAAGGAAACAGCCTGGAAGGAGCAAAACATTTGCCGGTCAGAAAATATGGGTTTTTTTTAGAAACATAGAAGATTGATGGCAGAAAAAGACCTCATGGTCCATCTAGTCTGCCCTTATACTATTTCCTGTATTTTATCTTACAATGGATCTATGTTTATCCCAGGCATGTTTAAATTCAGTTACTGTGGATTTACCAACCACGTCTGCTGGAAGTTTGTTCCAAGGATCTACTACTCTTTCAGTGAAATAATATTTTCTCACGTTGCTTTTGATCTTTCCCCGAACTAACCTCAGATTGTGTCCTCTTGTTCTTGTGTTCACTTTCCTATTAAAAACACTTCCCTCCTGAACCTTATTTAACCCTTTGACATATTTAAATGTTTCGATCATGTCCCCCCTTTTCCTTCTGTCCTCCAGACTATACAGATTGAGTTCATTAAGTCTTTCCTGATAAGTTTTATGCTTAAGACCTTCCACCATTCTTGTAGCCCGTCTTTGGACCCATTCAATTTTGTCAATATCTTTTTATAGGTGAGGTCTCCAGAACTGAACACAGTACTCCAAATGTGGTCTCACCAGCACTCTATATAAGGGCGAAAGAAACATGCCTTTTAAAGATGTTGGGATTCTAGAAAGAGTGTAGAGAAGAGCAATGAAGATGATTAGGGGACTGGAGGATAAAACATATGAAGAAACATAGAAACATAGAAGACTGACGGCAGAAAAAGACCTCATGGTCCATCTAGTCTTCTGTCCTTATACTATTTTCTGTATTCTATCTTAGGATGGATATATGTTTATCCCAGGCGTGTTTAAATTCAGTTACTGTGGATTTATCTACCACGTCTGATGGAAGTTTGTTCCAAGCATCTACTACTCTTTCAGTAAAATAATATTTTCTCATGATGCTTTTGATCTTTCCCCCAACTAACTTCAGATTGTGTCCCCTTGTTCTTGTGTTCACTTACCTATTAAGGACTGGGGAGACATGGTAGAAGGGTTCCAACATTCGCTCCGCCAGGATGCGCGCTCCCCAAGGGATAGTAGAAAACCTCGGGTCCTTGCTCCTCCTGGCCCCTTTGCAGCTGCCAGGTGCGAAGTGACGCCACCCGCAGAAGTTTCTATCCTCCTCTGAAGAGGACCGGAAGTACTACCCTCCCTTGGGGAGCGTGCATCCTAGCGCTGCGGAGCAAATTCCCAGGTAAAGCAGGGGAGGAAGGGAGCGGGTTGCTCTGAGTCTACAGAGAGGGGAAGCATGCAAATCTAATAAATTATTATTATTAGTGTGTGTTTACAAACGAAGCGAAGCAAAACCACCCGCAGAAGCTTCTGTCCTCCTTTGAAGGTGGGCGCGCTCTCTCGATTTGGAGAACTTTCTTGCAGGAGGATGGAAGGGTGGAGGAGAGAGTGTGAGGAGGGGGAAAAGAGGGGAGTTCCCCCCTCCCCTTTCTCGGGCCTCTTGCAGCGCTGACTTCCTCTAGGATTTCTGGGGCTCTTTCCCCCCTCCCTACTCCGCCTCGCTTTTTTCGCGTGCCCGCATGCATGGCACCTGGTTTTCTTAACTCCCCTCTTTTCGAATCTGCGCATGTGCAGGAAAATAAAGAGCACATGCGTGCACCCCCCCCACCCAAGACCATTCCAGTAGGTCCGCAAATGGTTGCCCTTTACTGTATTTAAATTAAAGTACATAATTTTACCACTGAATATAGCAATGGTTTTCTTCCAAAACACTGTAGTTATCTTGCCACATCTCAAGGAGATCTTCAATGTACAGACCTTGAAAGAAAGAGGAAAGGAAAAAGGTGCACAGATTATGAATGCTTGTGGAGGAGGAAGGAGGAGTAGAAATGTTAAGATGGGTTGCAAAGTACAAAATGGGGAACACGGGCATAGTCTTCAAATTACAACACAACACACAGAGTTGGTCTTCTCCGGGTCCCGTCGACCAAACAATGTCGTTTGGCGGGCCCCAGGGGAAGAGCCTTTTCTGTGGCGGCCCCGGCCCTCTGGAATCAACTCCCTGCAGAGATTAGAACAGCCCCCACCCTCCTTGTCTTTCACAAATTACTCAAGACCCACCTTTATCGCTAGGCATAGGGGAATTGAGACATCCTCCCCCAGGCTTTTATATTTTATGTTTGGTATGTATGTGTCATATGGTATTTTAAATTGTTGGGGTTTTAGATATGTTTTATTTTAATATTAGATTTGTCTCACTGTTATATTGTTTTTGCATTACTGTTGTGAGCCGCCCCGAGTCTTCGAAGAGGGGCGGCATACAAATCTAATAAATAATAATAATAATAATAATAATAATAATAATAATAATAACAACTCGCCTGGTGTACCAGTTGCGGCCCTATCTGGACCAGGACTCACTGCTCACAGTCACTCATGCCCTCATCACCTCGAGGTTCGACTACTGTAACACTCTCTACATGGGGCTACCTTTGAAAAGTGTTCGGAAACTTCAGATCGTGCAGAATGCAGCTGCGAGAGCAATCATGGGCTTTTCCAGATATGCCCATGTCACATCAACACTCTGCAGTCTGCATTGGTTGCCGATCAGTTTCCGGTCACAATTCAAAGTGTTGGTAAAGTCCTTCATGGCATCGGACCAGAATACCTTCGGGACCGCCTTCTGCCACACGAACCCCAGCGCCCAATTAGGTCCCACAGAGTTGGCCTTCTCCAGGTTCCATCGACAAAACAATGCAGTCTGGCAGGGCCCAGGGGAACAGCCTTTTCTGTGGCGGCCCCAACCCTCTGGAACTAACTCCCCCTGGAGATTAGGACTGCCCCCACCCTCCTTGCTTTTGCAAACTCCTAAAAACCCACCTTTACTGCCAGACATGGGGAAACTGATTTCCCTCGGCTGCTCCGTTTTATGTATGGTTTGCTTGGGTTGTGTGATTGTTTTTAAATCAAGGGTGTTTAACTGTTTTGCTTTTTAATCATTGGATTTGTATTATGTATTGCTGTTATGAGTCGCTCCGAGTCTTCAGAGAGGGGCGGCATACAAATCTAATTAATAATAATAATAATAATAATAATAATTATTATTATTATTATTATTATTATTACAACCGCAATTGAACCTGCTAAAGCGAGACAGGTGAGTTTTGACCCCTTTTTTTTACCATCTTTCTTGCCACCGTTAAGTGAATGGTTTAAACCAGTGTTTTTCAACCAGTGTGCCGCGGCACAGCATGGTCAGGTGTGCCGCGAAGCTCAGAGAGAAAGAAACCGAAAGAGAGAAAGAAAGACAGAAAGCAAGAAAGAGAGAAAGCAAAAGAGAAAGAAAGCAAGAGAGAAAGAAAGAAAGCGAGAGAGAAAGAGAACAAGAGAGAAAGAAAGCAAGAGAGAAAGAGAACAAGAGAAAGAAAGAGAGAGAGAAAGAGAGAGAGGGGGGAGGGAAGGAGAGAGAGAGAAAGACATAGAGGGATGTAGGGAGGGAGAGAGAAAGAGCAAAAAAGAGAGGAAGGAAGAGAAAGAAAGAGGAAGGGAAAGAGGGAGGGAGAAAGAAATAGAGCGAAGGGGAGGAAGAGAGAGATAATTTTTTTGTCCATACTTTTTTTAGCCGCCCCCCCTCTTCCCGCTCAATGTGCCCCAGGATTTCGTAAATGTAAAAAATGTGCCGCGGCTCAAAAAAGGTTGAAAATCACTGGTTTAAACCATATTCAAAGCAGCACGAAGCCAATATGTCTTTGGAGAGGGGCGGCATACAAATCTAATAAATAAATACAAATCTAATAAATAAATAACTTCAGCCTGATGATGGTGAATGTGATTTTGCCGAATTGTCGCAAAGACACTCAAAATATTACATGGGGAAAAACCCGAACTCAGAACAATCTACACACACACACACAAACAGCAATTGGTTCATTTTTGACAAGTTGCAGTGTCCCGGAATCATGTGATCATTTCGCGTGACCTTCTGAGAAGCCAGAGTCAACGGAGAAACCAGATTCACTTTACAACCGTGTTACTAACTCAATTGATTCACTCGGTTTTAAAGAGAAGTAAATTTGGATATTTTTTTTTGTTAAGGGCAACTACGATAAAATGAGGGGTTTTATTTTTTTTAAATAAAAGCAAGAATTAGTTTAGTAAGAAGGCTAGAAAAGGACTGAAGTACGATGGCACAGTTATGAAAAACAGCAAATAGTCATGAAAAGTTTACAGCACTTTAAATGCAAATGAAGGCGAAGAACAATACCCCAAATCCGAATGATAGTATATGGAAAGCACAGGATGAATGATATATACCAGAATAAATTGAATAAATAATTAGAAAAATTTGATTAATTTTTCTAAGAATTTGGCACCTGATATTATATTGTATTTTATTTTAATTTGAGGTATGTAAATTGGAATCTCTGTAAGGTGTGAAAAACAATAAAACATTTATATACACACACCCCCCCCCAAAAAAACCCCCAGCGGTGGCAAGAAAGTCATAAAACAAGGCAAAAACAATTATGGGATTCAGAATTCAGCCAGTTTGGGAAAACTGGGAGTTAAATTGCTGACTGGCTCTGCCCTTCCCCTTCCCGAAGTCCCCTCCACCCAATGGTTTTAACTTGTGGTGTTTTAAAATTAATTTAAATATTGGATTTGTTTACATTGTATGGCGATTGCTGTGAGCCGCCCCGAGTCTGCGGAGAGGGGCGGCATACAAATCTGATTAATAAATAAATAAATCCCAGTTTGGCTCCCAAGTAAGTTTAGGAGGCCTAGTAGGCCCAAAATGGAGTATGCTCCCCTGGGGTCCATTTTCACTCCCACAAAATTCAGGGAGGCCTCCTAGGCCCCAAACAGGTTTTTCTTTGTGTGTGTGTGTGTGTGTGTCTGTGTGTGTGTTGTTCTCCTACAGCCCATTTTCACTCCCAGGCTTTGGGGAAGTCTACTAGGCCCCAAACAGGTTTTTCTTTGTGTGTGTGTGTGTGTGTGTCTGTGTGTGTGTTGTTCTCCTACAGCCCATTTTCACTCCCAGGCTTTGGGGAAGTCTACTAGGCCCCAAACAGGTTTTTCTTTGTGTGTGTGTGTGTGTGTGTGTGTGTTGTTCTCCTACAGCCCATTTTCACTCCCAGGCTTCTGGGAAGTCTACTAGGCCCAAAACAGGGCACCGGGGGTGGGTGGGGTGAGGTGAGTCCTCACGGGAAACGTTTCCGCTCCCAGGAGGCTGCAGGGAGGCCTACTAGGCCCAAAACGGGACGTGTGTGTGTGTGGGGTGGCACACTCCCCCATGCCCCATTTTTGCTTCCAGGCTGAGTACTGCCCGTCACACGCCTGGCCATGCCGACACACCCAGCCATTAGTGCAGAGAACCGGTTGTTAAATTATTTGGAATTATTTGGAAAACACACTTAACTCTCTGGCTTATCGACAGAAATTTTGGCCTCAATAAGTCGAGGACCACTTCAGTATTGGGTTGTTATCAGTATGGAAAAGGACGCTGCACAGGTAGCGAGAATTGAGCTGTGCGTGCGAATCCCAAAACCTTGCAAGGGGGCGTGTGCGAGAGAGATTTTGGCATTTTTTTTCCTTCTGTGCATGTGCAGAAGCAAAACAAATCATCAAAATCTTGTGTATGGGCATGTCCCTTCCCAAGATTTTGCCTGCTATGCACGCACAGAAGCAAAATCTTGCTGGGACACGCCCATGCGCCTGCAGAAGCGAAGCTGCGCGCACAGCGCACCAGTAGATGCAGAATCAGGAATCGGCTCCTGAACCATTTGTATGGGAGTAATTGAAATGCAATCTTCGTTTTACAACTCTTGGTATAGAATTTACCACAGAAGCCCTGCCAGGCCTCATTTCTCCTTAGACGCTCAATGCTTCCTCTGAATAAGGGCAAATTTAGCCTGGGAATTTAGCTTACTGTAATTATTTTCTATTGGTGCCATGCTGACTTTGGGAGGCCCAATAAGATTAAAAAAAAAAAAACCTTCGCAAAATTCACTTGAACCACAACACTCGGCGGGAACATTGTCAAGTGTAATTATTTCTAATCATTTGGTTTCTAATCATTCGGAGGAAGAAAGGAAGGAGGGGGAGAGTGGAATGGAAGGAAGGAACAAAGGGGAAAAGGAGAAAGAAGAAAGGGGGGAGGGAGGAAGAAAGAAAGGAGGGGGAGAGTGGAAAGAAAGGAAGGAAGGAACAGAGAGGAAAAGGGGATAGAAGAAAAGATAGAAGAGAGTCTACAGAGAGGGGCGGCATACAAATCTAATAAATAAAACAAATAAATAAATAGGGGCAAAGTGGAAAGAAAGGAAGGAAGGAACAGAGGGGAACAGGAGAAAGAAGAAAGGGAAGGAGGGAGGAAGAAAGAAAGGAGGGCAAAGTGGAAAGAAAGGAAGGAACAGAGGGGAAAGGGGGATAGAAGAAATGGAGGGAGGAAGAAAGGAGGGGCAAAGTGGAAAGAAAGGAAGAAAGGAACAGAGGGGAAAAGGAAAAAGAAGAAATGGAGGGAGGGAGGAAGAAAGAAAGAAAGGAGGGGCAAAGTGGAAAGAAAGGAAGGAACAGAGGGGAAAAAGAGAAAGAAGGAAGGGAAGGACAAAGAAAGAAAGAAAGGAGGGGGATTGTGGAAAGGAAGAAAGGAACAAAGAGGAAAAGAAAAAAAGAAAGGGAGTGAGTGAGTGAAGGAGGGGAGAGTGGAAAGAAAGGAAAGAAGGAATAGAGGGGAAAAGGAGAAAGAAGAAAGGAAGGGAGGGAGGAAGGAAGGAAGGAGAGAATGGAAAGAAAGGAATGAAGGAACATGGGGAAAGGAGAAAGAAGAAAGGAAGGGATGGCTGGAGGAAACCCTTAACTAAATGCAATGTATTTCCATGTCAAAAGCCAACAGGAAAACCCAATTATGATCCTCCCCCTTCTCCTTAGAAAACCAAGCAGTTTCAAAAGCCTTACCCCGGGGCAAAAAATTAATCTCATTTTTGTAAAAGCTCAGATTCCACATTTCTTCCTCACTGACCTCAGTTTCTTCCAATCCCTGGAAGATAAAAGAGAGAGGAGAGAAGAGATGAAAAAGAGGTAATAATATTGTTAATTCATTCACAATTAGACGCAGTATCAAGAGTTGTTAAAATCTATTTCCATCCATAAATCTTTTCTGTCCCATTCTTAACAACTTAACTTATTCCTTCTATGCCCGCCAAATAGCTTTGTGGGCCTCGATGCAAAGACCCTCTCTATTCTGATACTTAAGTTGTATCAGAAAAAGCAAACACAAGCTTTTTGTAAAAAAGTGTTTATGGTCACCTAGCTCAAATACTGTAATTGCAATTCAGGGTAGTGTGTGTAATCAGTAAGCAGGGGAAAATCAGGTCAAAACAACAAAAATCATCAGGCATTTTAACCCAAATTTCTATTATACCCCTTTAGGCGGAAGCTCAATTAATGTAACCATAATAGAAACATAGAAGATTGACGGCAGAAAAAGACCTCATTGTCCATCTAGTCTGCCCTTATACTATTTCCTGTATTTTATCTTAGGATGGATATATGTTTATTCCAGGCATGTTTAAATTCAGTTACTATGGATTCAGTTACGTCTGCTGGAAGTTTGTTCCAAGCATCTACTACTCTTTCAGTAAAATAATATTTTCTCATGTTACTTCTAATATTTCCCCCAACTAACCTCAGATTGTGCCCCCATAATGTGCAGAAAGTCTTACCGGATAATGCCGCCTATATTTCTGCATATCTCTGGCTGCGTCCCAGTTACGCCTATGTACGTTCTAATTTTTTTTAAAAGGACAAATAAAAGAGTTTTATTTTAAAGTCTAAATCTTAAATAAGCCTTCTTCCAAACAACTGCAAAAAAAAAAAGTATGATTTATTTTAACTTCAGCGGTGTTTCCCAACTTTGGTAATTTGAAGGTGTGTGGACTTCAACTCCCACAATTCCCCAGCCAGTCATGGGAGTTGAAGTCCATATGCCTTAAAATTGCCAAGGTTGAAAAACACTACATATATTGGTCTGTTCTTACACGCTTGGTTGTGGGAGAAATACACTGCTCAAAAAAATAAAGGGAACACTTAAACAACAAAATATAACTCCAAGTAAATCAAACTTCCGTGAAATAAAACCGTCTACTTAGGAAGCAACACCGATTGACAATCAATTTCACATGCTGTTGTGCACATTCAATTTTGTATAGAACAAAGTATTCAACGAGAATATTTCATTCATTCAGATCTAGGGTGTGTTATTTGAGTGTTCCCTTTATTTTTTTGAGCAGTATATTTTACCTATTCAAAAACCAAGGGCGAACCTACCATATGTATCCAGAAAGACTCCACATTGGATCAAAATATGACCTCTTTGCACGCACGACCAACAAATGATCTCTTTTAGTGCTCACGATGAATAACGGACTTAATGAATGACATGATGGCTACTCAGCATAATGTCATATGCATTGTTGTGCAAAAGCACTAGACTCCAGCCAGCTGGTTTTCATCCATCTTTGTAGAGAATATAGTTTCAAGTTTAGAAAACAAAGCAGGGAAGCCTTGAATTATTTGAGGGCACTTTTGATAAAAGAAGGTGTCATTATAATTCTTGCTACTTTTATTCAACGTTCATAGTTGAACATTGAGTCCTCAGAGATGTGCAGCATATTAAATCCAATTAATGATGATGGTGGTGATGATGATGATGATGATGATAATAATAATAATAATAATAATAATAATAATAGTTTGATTTCCCCCCATCCCAGGTTTTGGCACATCGTTGTTTTAGTTTATTTTATCCCAGTGTCATGTTTTGTCATGTATTATGCACAAATACTTGCATGCATTATGCACAAATACTTTATCCCAGTTATGTTTTTGCACGCATTTTGCACACAATATGCATTGAAAATCAGTACATTATTATTATTATTATTATTATTATTATTATTATTATTATTATTATTATTATTTATTTATTAGACTTGTATGCCGTCCTTCTGTGAAGACTTGGGGCAGCTCACAGGATAAATACAAAACAATATGTATACAAATCTAATTTGTTAAAACTATCAGCTAAAATCTCACCACATTAAAAAGCAGTCAATTAATTCAGTCACATCCACACATAACATTTAATGGTCGGGTGGGAGGCATAATCTAGCTGCCCCATGCTTGGTGACATAGGTGGGTCTTAAGGCTCTTGCAAAAGGCAAGGTGGGTGGGGAAAATGTGAATCTCTGGAGTGAGGTGATTCCAGAGGGCTGGGGCCACCACAGAGAAGGCTCTTTCCCTAGGCCACGCCAGACGACATTGTTTTGCCGATGGGACCCGGAGAAGGCCAACTCTGTGGGACCTAATCGGTCGCTAGGATTCATATGGCAGAAGGTGGGCCCATAAGTAAATATGTCACATTTTTTAGACTGTAAGACGCACCTTAGATTTTGGGGAGGGAAATAAGACAAACGCTGTTCCCAGAGGTAAATTTTTGCAACAGGTTCATTGGTTGTGAGCTCTGTGCCTTGCCTTTTTTCCTGCCTCTGCATATGCTACTGAGTGCCCAGCCTCTTTCTTCATAAAATATTATATGGATTAGGACCAACAATTCTTTAAAGACAGAAAAGCAAACAAAAAAAATCAAAACATTGCCTTTGAGAGGCTGGGCAGGTCTACATCTGGATTATAAGACACACCCAGATTTTCACCCTCTTTTTTGGGAGGGAAAAGGTGCGTTCTATACTCCAAAAAATGTGGTATGTTATTAGGCTGAATATTTATTATATTTTTCATTTAGCTCACTATCTATCATGGGCTCCAAAAGAGTTCATTTGCTGGTCAAGGCTGGAAAGAGGTTATATAGGTAACCCTTGACTTATCATTCATTTAACACCCGATCAATGTTACGTTAGCACTGAAAACAGCGACTTGCGACTGGTCCTTACACTTACGACCATTGCAGCATTCCCATGATCGCATGAGCAAAATTTGGGCACTTGGCAAATTTACCTGGACAGATAATCCTTGACGTACGATCACCATTGTGCCTGAAATTTCAGTTGTTAAATGAGACATTAGTTAATTAATTTTTACCCCATCTTAGGACCTTTCTGGATAGCGTTCCTAAGTGAATCACTGCAGCTGTTAAGTTACTAAGCAAGGTTATTAAGTGAATCTGAATTTTGATCACGTGACCACGGAGACACAGTGGTGTCTCTACCTACAAACGCCTCTACTTGTGAAATTTTCTAGATAAGAACTGGGTGTTCATGATTTTTTTAACCTCTTCTCAAGAACCATTTTTCACTTACAAACCTGAGCCTCCAAAACTGTAACCGGAAAAGGCGGGGAGAAGCCTTCGTGGGGCCTCTCTAGGAATCGCCTGGGAGGAAACAGGGCCGGAAAAGGTGGAGAGAAGCCTCTGTGGGGCCTTTCTACAAATCTCCTGGGAGGAAACAGGGCCGGAAAAGGTGGGGAGAAGCCTCTGTGGGGCCTCTCTAGGAATCTCCTGGGAGGAAACAGGGCCGGAAAAGGCGGGGAGAAGCCTCTGTGGGGCCTCTCTAGGAATATCCTGGGAGGAAACAGGGCTGGAAAAGGCGGGGAGAAGCCTCCGTGGGGCCTTTCTAGGAATCTCCTGGGAGGAAACAGGGCTGGAATAGGCGGGGAGAAGCCTCCGTGGGGCCTCTCTAGGAATCTCCTGGGAGGAAACAGGGCCTCCACCCCAATCGCACACATTGTTTGCTTTTACATTGATTCCCATGGGAAAAATTGCTTCTTCTTACAAACCTTTGTACTTAAGATTCTGGTCACAGAATGAATTAAGTTCGTAAATAGAGGCACCCCTGTATTAGCAAAGTTGTTAAGTGAATCTGAATTTTGATCATGTGACCTCAGAGATACTGCAATAGTTGTAAGTGTGAAAAACGGTCTTAAGCCACTTTTTTTTGCAGCCCTTCTGTAGCTTTCAGCTACAGAACTGTTATAAGTCGAGGACTGTTTTTCTTTACAACCGTTTCAGGGTTCACACGGTCACCATTTACGACCTTCCCAGCTGGCTTCCGACAAGCAATCAATGAAGGAAACTGGATTTGCTTAAAGAGCACTGGTTCACTTAACAATCATAGTGATTTTTTTAATAGCCACAGAAAAAAAAAGAAGTTTTAAAATTGGGGTATGACTCACTTAACAACCACCTGGCTTAGTGATGGAAATTCTGGGCCAAACTGTGGTCGTAAGTTGAGGACTACCAGCATTCCAATGAACCGTGTATTCTTTCTGGTTTTGCTCACTTTCGGTTTCTGAATATGAGAAGTAAACTTCCAACAGCTGGCAGGACTGATTAAAAACCACGCCTCTCCTGTCTCCAAAGATAATTTTCCTACCTTCAATTTTTTAACTCCTCCTGTTGAAAGGCCTGGTCTTCGCCACTCCTGAAGAGAAATCACACTTTTAAAAATAATCACAGAACAAAACAGAATAAATAAAACAGAATAAGGAATAGAGCAGAATGAGAAAGAATAATAGAATAGAGTAGAACAAAATAAATACAATAGAAATAAGGAATAGAATAAGAATAGAATAGAATAGAAAAAAAAGAATAAAATAGAATAGAAAAAGGAATAGAATATAGTAGAATGAGGAATAGAATAGAGTAGAATAGAATGGGGAAGAATAATAGAGTAGAACAAAATAAATATACCGTAATAGAAATAAGGAATAGAATAGAACAGAATAAAATAAGGAATAGAATAAAGTAGAAGAGATAGAATAGAATGAGGAAGAATAATAGAATAGAACAAATTAAAACAGAATAAATAGAACAGAATAGAACAGAATAATGAATATAGTAGAATGGGGAAGAATAATAAAATAGAGTAGAACAGAATAGAACAAAATAAATAGAAGAAATAAGGACTAGAATAAGAATAGAATAAAGAATAGAATAAAATAGAATAGAAAAGGGAATAGAATAGAACAGAGCAGAGTAAAATAGAATGAGGAAGAATAATATAGTAGAACAGAATAAATAGAATAGAAAGAAGGAATAGAACAGAATAGAATAAGGAATAGAATAAAGTAGAACAAAATGAGGAAGAATAATAGAACAGACTAGAACGGAATAAATAGAATAAAATAAGGAATAGAATAAAAATAAAATAGAATAAGGAATGGAATAGAATAGGAATAAAAAAAGAAAAGAATAAGAATAGAAAAGAATAAAATAGAACAGAATATAATTCTTCTTGGCCAAGTGTGATTGGACACACAAGGTGCCTAAGCTCTCAGTGTACATAAAATATATACAGTAAGTGATACATCATGATCATAATCATCTAAAATTATATCCATCATAATTCATAAGCTAAAGCATCCCAGAGAGGTCAACAATTCAGGAGACCCTGTGATTTTTCTCAGGTTACAGGATAGTATTTCAAACCTTTTAAAGAGCCATTGACTCTTATTTCATTTATTTTTACTCCCTAACTGAGGGCAAATGAAGTCACTGCTTGCCATTCATCAATACCAGTTCAGATTACAACTTTCTGTAAGCTTGGAGCTCATTCAGTTTCGTTTCTTCACTCATCTGGCAAAACTAAATTCTGTTTCTCCTTCCTAGAGCTTTCTTTCAAGTTTTACTTTCCATTTCCCCAAACTGGAGTAAACCGAACTTGATTTTTCTTCCTGGATCTTAGAATTTGCACGAAAAGGGACAAAACTCTATGAAACATAAAGGGAGAAAAAATAAAAATAAAAACATGATCTGCCAGGGTTAGTTTTTGGGTTTTTTCTGAATGCCAACTAATTTTAGGCTTATTTACTGTTGTTTTGAATGGTCTGAAATGGTGTAGGGACTCCTTCTACAGCTGGGGTTGGACCAGAGGACCTACAAAGTCCCTTACAACTCTAATAATAATTGAATCAAATCTAAACTAGTAGAATGAGAGGTAGAGAAAGAGGAATGAAGAGGGGGGGGGAATTTAAACAACACAGTATAATGCCAAGTCAATCAAACATCTGTGAAATCAAACTGCCCACTTAGGAAGCAACACTGACTGACCATCAATTTCACATGCTGTTGTGCACATTCCACTTTGTACAGAACAAAGTATTCCGTGAGAATATTTCATTCATTCAGATCTAGGGTGTGTTCTTTGAGTGTCGCCCCCGGGGAAGAGCCTTCTCTGCGGCGGCCCCGGCCCTCTGGAACCAATTCCCCCCCCCGGAGATTAGAACTGCCCCCACCCTCCTTGTCTTTCATAAACTACTCGACTCATTTATACCGCCAGGCATGGGGGAGTTGAGACACCTTTCCCCCAGGCTTTTTTATACCTTGTTTTATGTTTGGTATGAATGTGCTGTTTGGTTTTTTAAATAATGATAGGGTTTTATATGTTTTTTTAATATTAGATTTGTTCCACTACTATATTGTTTTTATTACTGTTGTGAGCCGCATTGAGTCTTCGGAGAGGGGTGGCATACAAATTTAATAAATAATAATAATAATAATAATAATAATAATAATAATAATAATAATAATAATTTTGAGCAGTGTATATTTAACTGCCTTGAATAGCGGATTCTACACCAGCTGAAGCATAGGCTCCTCTCTCCCCCCGCTCCCATGGACAGCACATTTATTTATTTATTTATTCGATTTTTATGCCGCCCTTCTCCTTAGACTCAGGGCGGCTTACAACATGTTAGCAATAGCACTTTTTAATAAAGCCAGCATATTGCGCCCACAATCCGGGTCCTCATTTTACCCACCTCGGAAGGATGGAAGGCTGAGTCAATCTTAAGCCGGTGATGACATTTGAACTGCTGACCTTCAGATCTATAGTCAGCTTCAGTGGCCTGCAGTACAGCACTCTACCTGCTGCGCCACCCCGGTTGTTACAGTACAGGCAGTACTCGACTTACAACACCTCGCTGAGTGACTGTTGAAAGTTACAACAGCGCCGAATAACCTGACCGCTGACCCATTTTCACACCGCTGACCGCACGATCCAAACTCACGACATCTGCCCACCAACTCACATTTATGGCCAATAAAGAAACATAGAAGATTGACGGCAGAAAAAGACCTCATGGTCCATCTAGTCTGCCCTTACACTATTTTCGGTATTTTATCTTAGGATGGATCTATGTTTATCCCAGGCATGTTTAAATTCAGTTACCATGGATGTACCAACCACGTCTTCTGGAAGTTTGTTCCAAGCATCTACTCCTCTTTCAGTAAAATATCTTCCAATGTTTCTTCTGATCTTCTGTCTGTCTGTCTGCCTATCTCTCTCTCTCCCTACCTATCTGTCCATTCATCTATCTCTATTATCTATCTATCTATCTGTCTGTCTGTCTACCTGTCAGTCGTCTATCTGTCCACCATCTCTATCATCTATCTATCCAGTTCTCTCTCTCTCTCTCTCTACCTACCTACCCAGTCAACTATCTATCTACCTATTTATCTACCTACCTGTCTGTCTGTCCATCCATCTACCTATCTCTATCATCTACCTATATCATCTACCTACCTGCCTAGTTAACTATTAATCGAACAGAAGAATTCTATTAATGGCCAATAATGAATTCGATTCTATCTATTCTATCTTCTTTGGGCGACCTTCCAACAAGCAAAGTCAAAGGAAAAGAGGGGGAACCAGATTCGCTTAACAACCGGTTGATTCACTTAACAACCACAGCGATTCCCCTTTAACCACAGGGGTGGAAAGAGAGAGAGAGGGAGAGAGAGAGGTCGTAAAGGGAGCCAAGTCCACTGAACCACTGCCTCGCTTAGCAACAGAACCGCCGGGCTCGATTGCGGCCGTAAGTCGAGGACTCCCTGTTAGTTTAACCCAGAGCTGATGAAGGGGCGCGGCAGAGGATCCCGATTTAGGAACGGGCGCAACTGGGGCGCAACGCCCCGCCGGCCCCGCCACTGCGATGTTCCTCCTGCTCTTTTCCTTTTGTTCCCCGAGGAATCTCTCACCTGGCTAGCGGAGGCCCACCGGCTGGGCTTTTCGCGGGCTTTGGCTTCTTCCAGGTTAGCGGCTTGAGGAGCCAGTTCCCGGGTCTTCTTCTCCCGCTTCCCTTCCTCCTCCTCTTCTTCCTCCTCTTCCCAAGTGGAATCGTACTCCCAAAGCCCTCCATCCTCCTCTTCTTCCTCCTCCTCCTCTTCCTCCCCTTCGCCGGCTTGGTCTTTCTCCTTCCCGGCTCTCATGGAAGCCGCCATGGCTCCGGACCGGAAGAAAGGAAAGCGAAAGAGACGAGCACAGAAAAAGAGGGGGGGGGAAGCAAAAGCCAAAAAATAAAAAATAGCGGGCAGGAAGAACGGCGGCGAGATCAAAGTGAAAAAGGCACATGGGGGGAAACGAAGAGGAGGAGGGGGCAACCCCCCGCCGCGAGCCGAAGCCGCTTCTGCGCGCTGATTGGCCAGCCCGGCGTTCCTTCCGAACGTTGGGAAATCCTCGGCGTTCCAGAATGGAACGCTGGCAAACCCGGCTGTGTGATTGGAAAGGGAGAGTTGGGGAGGGGGCGGGAGGAAGGAGGAGGAGGCGACCGGCTTATCTGCTCTGCCTCCCTGCTCGGGGCGTTGATTGACGGAGACCGCCCCCAGTTTTCCCTCCCCCACACACCCAGGGGCGGGTCTCGTTCCTTGTGAACCCTCATCAAATGGGGAACTCATCAAATTAGATGATCAATTTGATCAAACAAGATCATATGCTGCAACGTCCTACCGGTCAATGACTACTTCAGCTTCAACCGCAACAACACAAGAGCAGGCAACAGATTCAAACTTAATACTAACCGCTCCAAACTTGACTGTAAAAAATATGACTTTATTTATTTTTATTTATATATTTATTTTCTCCAATACACAATGAGGGTTTTAGTGAGTATATACCTATATACACATAGTAAAATACATGATGAAGAGATACTCATAGTAAAATATATCTAAGAAATAATAGAAAAGAAGATATAGTAATAGAACATATCAATGAAAGAATAGAAGAAGAGATACAGGAATACAAGAAAGGTATAGGAGATATAGGAGAGCAATAGGACAGGGGACGGAAGGCACTCTAGTGCACTTGTACTCGCCCCTTACTGACCTGTTAGGAATCTGGATAGGTCAACCGTAGATAATCTAAGGGTAAAGTGTTGGGGGTTTGGGGATGACACTGTGGAGTCCGGTAATGAGTTCCACGTTTCGACAACTCGGTCACTGAAGTCATATTTTTTACACTCAAGTTTGGAGCGGTTAATATTAAGTTTAAATCTGTTGTGTGCTCTTGTGTTGTTGTGGTTGAAGCTGAAGTAGTCGCTGACAGGCAGGATGTTGCAGCATATGATCTTGTGGACAATACTTAGATCTTGTTTAAGGCGTCTTAGTTCTAAACTTTCTAGGCCCAGGATTGTTAGTCTATTTTCATAGGGTATTCTGTTTCGAGTGGAGGAGTGAAGGGCTCTTCTGGTGAAGTATCTTTGGACATTTTCAAGGGTGTTAATGTTTGAGATGTGATATGGGTTCCAAACAGATGAGCTGTATTCGAGGATGGGTCTGGCAAAAGTTTTGTAAGCTCTGGTAAGTAGTGTGAGATTGCCAGGGCAGAAGCTAGGTAGGATTAGGTTTCCAACTCTTGAAGCCTTCTTGGCTATATTGTTGCACTTTAACAATCGAGTTGTGGAAGCGTGGAACTCATTACCAGACTCAATAGTGTCAACCTCTAACCCCCAACATTTCTCCCTTAGACTATTCATGATTGACCCCTCCAGGTTCCTAAGAGGTTAGTAAGGGGCGTGCAGAAGTGCACTAGTGTGCCTTTCGTCCGCTGTCCAATTGTCTTTCCTTTATCTCATATATCATATATATTTTCTTCCTTTCATATATCTTCTCCTCTATTTTTACATATTATCTTTATATATATATTACTTCATGTCTATTCTCTTCCATATGTATTGTGTATTGGACAAATGAATAAATAAATAAATAAAAATTGCAGATGACACCAAACTGGCAGGAATAGCCAACACTCCAGAAGATAGGCACAAAATAAAGAAGGATCTTGATAAACTCGAACATTGGGCACTGTCTACCAACATGAAATGCAATGGCCTTACAAAGTGGTATCAGCACTTCGCCTGATCTTGATTCTATCCCTCTGTTAATGCAGCCCAGAACTGTGTTGGCTTTTTTGGCAGCTGCAGCACACAGCTAGCTCATATTTAAATGGTTGTCCACTAAGGACTCCAAGATCCCTCTCAGTTACTACTGTTGAGCAATGTACCACATATACTGTACCTGTGCATCTTGTTTTTCTTGCCTAATGTAGAACCTTACCTACAAGCCAATTGCCAAGAACATAAGAAAGACTATGAGTACCTCCGGAACCACCTGCTACCGCACGAATCCCAGCAACCGATAAGGTCCCAGAGTTGGCCTTCTCTGGGTTCGTTGACTAGACAATGGTGTCTGGCGGGCCCCAGGGGAAGAGCCTTCTCTGTGGCGGCCCCGGCCCTCTGGAATCAACTCCCCCCGGAGATTAGAACTGCTCCCACCCTCCTTGTCTTTCGTAAACTACTCAAGACCCACCTATACCGCCAGGCATGAGGGATTTGAGACATCTTTCCCCCAGGCTCGTTATAATTTATGTTTGGTATGTATGTGTTGTCTGGTTTTACTATGATAGGGTTTTAGTTATTTCTTTTAATATTAGATTTGTATCACTATAATATTGTTTTTATCATTGATGTGAGCCGCCCCGAGTCTTCGGAGAGGGGCGGCAAACAAATCTAATAAATAATAATAATAATAATAATAATAATTATTATTATTATTATTTTGAATCGGGCCAAGGCCCATCGAGTCCAGCATTCTGTTTCACACAGTGGCTCTCCAATTGTCCATGGGGATCTTGAGCAGAAAGAGAAGGCAAGACCCTCCCTTTCCCTTGACCCCCAACAAATGGTACCTAAGGGAATCCTGCCTGCCACAACCAACATAGAGGCAGCACATGGACATCTGTTTCAATAACCACGGACACACTTGGCATCCCTGAATCCGTCTAATCCTGCCTCAAAGCTATCCAGGCTGACAGCTGTCACGACCTCTTCTGGAAGTGAATTCCATAAGAAATATTTCCCTTTATTTGTCCTCACTTTCTTACCTATCTTACCAAGCATCTGACTTTTGATCATGGGACCATGGAGATGCTGCAGGGATCGTGTGACAAACAGAGTCACATTTTTCAGTGCCATTGTAAGTTTGGTCGCTAAATGAAAAATTGCAAAAAAATTATTTATTTATTAGATTTATTTATTAGATTTGTATGCCGCCCTTCTCCAAGCACTCGGGGCAGCTAATAGCATATAATATAACAATACAGTACAACGGCAAATCTACCGGTAATTAAATTTAAAATTGCAATCTAAAAATATTTTACAATCTAAATTACTTTACAATCTAAAATATTTTACAATCTAAATTACAACCTACAAATATTTAAAAACAATCTTACCAGTTCAATCATTTCGTTGGCCAGGGGACTGAGACCTAATTGCCCCAAGCCTGGCGACATAAATGAGTCTTAAGACTCTCACGGAAAGCAAGGAGGGTGGGGGCAGTGTGAATCTCCATGGGGAGCTGATTCCAGAGGGCCGGGCCCCCCACAGAAAAGGCTCTTCCATTAGGCCCCACCAAGCAACATTGTCTGGCTGACAGGACCTGGAGAAGGCCGACTCTGTGACCTAATCTGTTGCTGGGACTCATACTTACTCCATAAGTAATCTGGCCCATAAGTAATCTGGCTTTATAGGTCCTTACCAACACTTTGAATTGTGTCCATAAACCAATCGGCAACCAATGCAGTCCGCGGAGTGTTGGAGAAATAAGGGCATGCGTAGGGAGGCCCATGACCACTCTAGGGGCTGCATTACTGTACAAAATTGCTATTATTGATCCTGGTAAAAAAAATGGACTAAATATGTTGTATTGTGTTTCTCCCTTGCGTTTTATATAATATAATAAATTTATTTATTTAATAAATAAGCCTTTATACACGATTTTATTTATATAAACAGAGCTTCAGTACAACTTGAGAAGAGGCAGAATCAAGAAAGTGTTCATCTTTTGGTACATGTAGTAAATTAATTTTCTTACACCTAATTAATTACACTGATTGCACTGCGATTAGGTGAGTCGATTAGAAATTACAAGGTGGGCCATGAATTAGATAATACCAAAAAATAAAAAGACATGTGATTAAGTGCTCGGTTAATTATATTAACCTTACATTAGTTATCGGCAGGTGTTTGTGTTGTAACATTTTGGGTCATCTTGGTTTCCTACTTAGTTGGTGCTTCAGTGTATGGTGCCAATTCACAAAACTCAATTAAATTGATAACTAAGTCAGGGGCATTGAATTTACAGAGCTAATAAAAAATGATAAGCAAGAAGAAGACATTATAAGAGAGGTTGATCCTGAAGGTGGAGTCAAATGCACCATCAGTTTTGAATTCTCTATGCCAGTGTTTCCCAACCTTGGCAACTTGAAGATATCTGGACTTCAACTCCCAGAATTCCCCAGCCAGCATTTGCTGGCTGGGGAATTCTGGGAGTTGAAGTCCAAATATGTTCAAGTTGCCAAGGTTGGGAAACACTGCTCTATGCTGCCATAAGAGACCTACCGGTAAGTCCTCCCGCTTTGAAATCTGTTAACTGTTATCTAGCGACAATTTGCCTTGATCATTGGTAGCTCAGATTCTTATACATGCTTGTTCCATGACCAGGTTTTTAAGCAGAGACGTTTGTAAGAAGAAGCGATTTTTCCCATAGGAATCAATGTAAAAGCAAATAATGCGTGTGATTGGGGTAACCTCAGGGAGGGTGGAGGCCCTGTTTCCTCCCAGGAGATTCCTAGAGAGGCCCCATGGAGGTTTTCCCCCGCCTTTTCCGGCCCTGTTTCCTCCCAGGAGAATCCTAGAGAGGCCCCATGGAGGCTTTTCCCCGCCTTTTCCGGCCCTGTTTCCTCCCAGGAGAATCCTAGAGAGGCCCCACAGAGGCTTTCCCCCATCTTTTCTGGCTGTTTCCTCCCAGGAGATTCCTAGAGAGGCCCCATAGAGGCTTCTCCCTACCTTTTCTGGTTACAGTTCCGGAGGCTCAGATTTGTAAGTGAAATCTTGAACACCCGGTTCTTGAACACCCGGTTCTTACCTTGAAAAGTTCTTAAGTAGAGGTGTTTGTAAGTAGAGGTACCAATGTATATAATAAGGCACATAATAAACACACAGTGGTTTTGAGCTCTATCCTGGCTGCTGCTTTCTTGTGCTGAACAGACACATCCCATCTTTAGAGAGTTAGAAATAACAGAGTTGGAAGGGACTTGGGAGGTCTTCTAGTCCAACCCCCTGCTTCAACCCTACACCACTTCAGTGATTTTTGTGGAGAAAAACCACTGGCTGCTTGCAAGTATTAAAGTGTCCATGGCGCTCAGTGCCCGGCCACGCGCTGCCTCCGCCTCCTGGTACCCCGCCCGACTTCTACCTGCAGGAACGGGTGGTGGGGCGCCACGAAGGGCGGCACTTGGAGGCCACCACGGCACCGTTGTCATCACGGCGCAAAGCCACGCAGTCCCGGATTGCTCGCTTCTCCGGCTAGCAAGCCGGCTGCCTGGGAAAGCGGCGCGCTTTTGAAACGCGCACTTTTGAAACACGGCGCTTTCTTGGGCAGCCGACTTTGCTGGCCGGAGAAGGAAGTGATTCAGGACTGCGTGGCTTTGCGCCACTTCAAAAATTTCTGCGGGGGGTTCCTAATGGCTGTGCGGGCGCACGCCCACACAGCTTAGAAACAACAGTGGCCGGCGCTCTCCCACCGGGCCCCAAAAGTTTACTTCCCGTCACTGCCAGGGAAGCTCCAGCCAGGCCGGGCTCGCGGCACACTGGATGGGAAACACTGGACTAAACAATGTTGTTTGGCGGGCCCCAGGGGAAGAGCCTTCTCTGTGGTGGCCCCGGCCCTCTGGAACCAATTCCCCCCGGAGATTAGAACTGCCCCCACCCTCCCTGTCTTTCGTAAACTACTCAAGACTCATTTATGCCACCAGGCATGGGGGAGTTGAGATATTCCTTGCCCCTAGGCCATTACAGGTTATGCATGGTATGTTTGTGTGTATGTTTGGTTTTAATATAAGGGTTTTTAGTTGTTTTATTAATTGGATTTGTACAGGCTGTTTTTATCATTGTTGTTAACCGCCCCGAGTCTGCGGAGAGGGGCGGCATACAAATCCAATAAATAAATAAATAAATAAATAAATAATAATAATAATAATAATAATAATATTTTTAGAACTCGGTGAAACAAACTGGCTTCATGTAGGCTTGTCAAAATAAAAGGAGTTTGAATGAAACACGCAATGGGCTGGAACCCATTTTATCGAACAGCAGAAATTTATTCAAACAGAATGTTGAATGTTACCATAACTGTTACTGTTTTTCTTACAAAAGGTGTTTTCTAAATCCACCCACCCCCCCCAAATTCAGAGAAGGAAGTTTTACTATCGGATCATACAGAAACACAAAGAAGAGTCCGACTTTTAACACCTGTGCGTATAAACTCGGCGCATTTTCAAGTAAAAACCTAAACCTACTTCCAAAATAGCTTAAATAGCAAAGTTACCCGAACCTCTATTTAAGAATTTCTGCAAAAAAATACTTTTTCTTTAAAAACCATCAGTAAATTAAATAACGATTAATAATAATAAAAAAACCTGCACACATATATACAAATATACAGGGAATTCTTCCTTCTGCTACCAGGCAACATGCCTGACTGATACCACGATGTATAAACTCAAGTTGCCTTTGGCAAGTTCTGATTCCGGTTATAAAGAATTGTGCCGCAGTTGCCAAAGTAAACAACTCCAGTTCAAAACACAGAAGTCTTAAAAAAATTAAATTAAAAACAAAACAAAACGATGTTCCTTGGTTCCTCTAGATCCAGTTGTGAGGCTAAGTATGTAGTTTGCATCTGATGGCAAAAAACTAAGTGTCAGACTTGTTTGGCATTTGCTGTGTAGCCTCCTTCTTATCCTAAGATTTGGAGGACAAAGCTACTATTTCCTTCCTTTTCGAGGGGTGATGACCAGTTTACCTTCCTTTGTCTCCCCTGTTCACCACTGGTGGGCTAGCTAGGACCTACAGGTTTCCCCTGTTCAGACTTCAGGATACGCTCCAGGGTTGTCCTGCCCTCTTTTATGTCCTGCGCCTTTTGGCTGCGCTGGGGCTGGAGGGGTTGCTGTTTGCATTTAAGACCTTTTCCGTGACTCGGTTCCTCTTTCTCTTATCTCCTCCTTCTTTGGATCCAGACTCCGAGGAACTTCTTTCCTTCTCTTTGCTGCTGGGTTTTTCGGTGACCTTGGTCAGGGTCCCCAGCGAAACGTACACTGAAACACAACCACGAGAGCATAAATGAGAGCATAATTTGTGGAGTGAATGGTGACAAATGTTTTTAAACTATATTTGATCTTTTAGTTATATTAATTGGATTTTTAAAGTGTATTTGCTATGTTCTTTTGGTGTGTTGTGAGCCACCCCGAGTTCCTGGAGAGGGGTGGCATACAAATCCAATAAATAAATAACAAATAAATAATTGAAGCAATATTGATTGATTGATTGGATTTCTATGCCTCCCCCCTCTGAGGACTTGGGGCGGCTCACAACATATAATACACAGTATATAAAATCTTCGTTCCCAAAAAAAGAGCATGGATGCAATGAATTTATACGTATTTCTTTCCATACATGATCGTGCTCTTTATAAGAAATATACATTAAGGATTAAGGTATATGTAGCTTAAAGGTGGGCCATTCTATCCACACTTTCAACCTATCCACCAGAGTAGAGCTGAAAAGGGACCTCGCAGGGCTTCTAGTCCAACCCCCTGCTCAAGCAGGACACTCTATATCAGTGATGGCGAACCTATGGCACGGGTGCCACAGGTGGCATGCAGAGCCATATCTGCTGGCATGCGAGCCGGTGCCCTAGCTCAGCTCCAACGTGCATTTGTGTGCAGGCCAGCTAATTTTTGGCTCACACAGAAGCTCTGGGAGGGTGTTTTTGGCTTCCAGAGAACCTCCAGGGGATGGGGGAGGGTGTTTTAACCCTCCCCCGGCTCCAGGAAAGCCTGTGGAGCCTGGAGAGGGCGAAACACGAGCCTACTGGGCCCACCAGAAGTTGGGAAACAGGACATTTCCGGCCTCCAGATGGCCTCTGGGGGGGCGGGGGAAGCCGTTTTCGCCCTCCCCATGTATTGAATTATGGGTGTGGGCACTCGCGCTCTTTCGGCACCCGAGAAAAAAAAGGTTCGTCATCACTGCCCTATACCAATGATGGCAAACCCGTGGCACATGTGCCACAAATGGCACGTGGAGCCATATCCTGAGGGCACGTGGAAACGCTGCCTTAATGTCAGTGTGCGTGCTGGTCAGCTGGTTTTCAGCCATTTCGCTCTCCCCAGGCTTCAGAGGCTTCCCTGAGCCATGAGGGCGGTGAAAAACAGCCCAATGGGAAGCCTGGAGGCTTCAGTGAGGTCTATGTGCATGCGCAGGGGTTGCGCGCATACCTGAAGCAGAGCGCAGGGGTTATATGTGTGGTGGGGGAGAGCATTGTATTATAGGTGTGGGCACGAGTATGCAACCTAAGGTTTGCCATCACTGTCCCGCTGTCCCATTTCGGATAAATGGTTGTCCAATCTTTCCTTAAAACCCTCCAATGATTAAGCCCCTACAAGTTGGGAAGGCAAAATGTTCCACTTCTTAATTGTTCTTACTGTCAGGAAGTTTCTCCTTAATTCTAGGTTGCTTCTCTCCTTGACCAGTTGCCATCCCTCCAATTTTATCTGATTTTTCATCATCATCACTTTGACCCAAATGGTCAGTTTGCTGTCTAATTCAGTGTTTCCCAACCTTTTTGGAGCCGCGGCACATTTTTCATATTTTCAAAATCCTGGGGAACATGGAGGGGGGGGGCGCTAAAAAAAGTTTGGACAAAAAAAATCTCTCTTCCTCCCTTTCGCTCTATTTCTCTCTCCCTCCCTCTTTCTCTCTCTTCCTTCCTTTCTCTCTCCTCCTTCCTTTCTCTCTCCATCCCTCTTTCTTTCTCTCTTCCTCTCTCATCTCTTTCCTTCCTCTCCCTCCCTTTCTCTCTTTCCTTTCTCTCCCTTTCTGTCTATCCTTTCTATCTCTCACCCCTTCTCCCTCTTTCATTCCCTTTCTCTCCCTCCCTTTCTCTCTCATTCCTTTCTCTCCCTCTTTCCTTCCTATCTCTCTTTCTTTTTCTCCCTCCTTCATATCTTCTTTCTCTCCCCCTTCCTCCCTCTTTCCCTTTTCCCCCTCCCTTTCTCTTCCTTTTTCTCTATCCTTTCTACTTCTTACTCTTTCTTTCTCTCCCTTCTTCATTCAATTTTCTCTCCCTCCCTTACTCTCTCTTTCCTTTCTCTCCCTCCCTTGTTCTCCCCTGGGGCTGCCTGTGCCTGCCCTGCACCACCCAACACGGACGGACAGCCCCCGGTCGTCGATTCGTCGCCCCCCACCCCCCCACGGAGGGAGATCAGGCTGGCGAGGGCGGTAGATCTACGTCACCAGCCACTGGAGGGAGATCGCGATGGCGGGGGCGGCGAATCCACCTCCCCAGCCGCGCGGAGGGAAATCCGGTAGGCGGGCGGGTGGCCGCGGCTCCCTGCGCGCCCCTGGAAAAGCCTACAGGGAACGGTGCCCGGGGCCGCTTTAGCCGCCCCCCACTCCCCCCGCCATCTCCCCGCGACTGCCTGCGCCGCTGCAGCCGCGCCCCCCCCCGCTCCCACCGCCAGTGCCCTCCCGCCGGGCCCCAAAGGACACTTGCCGATGACGACAGGGAAGCTTCAGCTGGGCGGGCGCTGCCATGCCGGTGCCTCCGACCTCCCGGTTCCTGCTCAATGCCGCGGTTTCTGGCGCTCTCCTGCTGGGCCCCAAAGAAGGAAGGCGGGAAAAAGGCGCGAAGAATGGAGCTCTCCTTCCTGCCTTCCTTCTTTGGGGCCCAGCAGGAGAGCGCCAGAAACCGCGGCATCGGGCAGGAGCGGAGACGTCAGAGGCACCGCAGCGCCCCGCCCAGGCGGCACACCTGGCGGTGTCTCGCGGCACACTGGGAAACGCTGGTCTAATTAACTAGAGGTAGACCTCAAGATACAAGTGTAATGGAGCTGGCCCATTGCAGTGGTATGTGTAAAGAGTCGTAGAATGGTTTGATCATGTGACTGACCCATCACTTCTATGGCAGTTGTTAAGCAAAGCATCGTGGCTGTTAAGCAAACCAATGGTTTGCTATGGGCATGATTTTGCTGAAAACTGGGGGTTTGGGCTGTTTTCCAGGCCGTTTTCCGGTGTCTGCGCAGAACAGCATGCGCACTGGAGCATCTGAGGGTGTGCATGCCCTCAGAAAGGGCTCTGAGTGCTACCTCTGGCACACGTGCCACAGGTTCACCATCACAGACCTGTACCATTTCAGACAAACAGTTGTCCCATCCCTTATATTGTTGCCAAGGTTGAAAAGCAGAGCAATAGGCAGTTTCCCACCTGCTAAAAATGTGTCTTTCAACCCTTCGAAAACAGTCTACCTTCTGTTGTGGTTAGCTCTGGCCCAGCTCCTGTCCCAAGGACTGAGGAGGTGGATACGGGAGAAATATCAACATGCCATAGGCCTGTTTTGCTGCCGACAGAGTCAGACGGTGAATTGTCCTCTGCAGAAGGAAGTGACGGTGAGATGGAGGAGGGGGGCTTGGAAGACAGCCCAGGAAGAAGTCAATCATCCTTATCTTCCTTAGATTCGGATGAGGAAATAATGACAGACCCACGCATGCGTAGAGCTATGCTTAGGAGTGAACAGCTTCAAAAGTATTATAGGAGATAATTGAGTCCACCTGTGGTTGGGTGGGGTTCAAGTAATTAGGGCTGCTGTTAAATTGGCAGCGTGCTGGCCTCGCAGTGTGGAGATTATCTGATCGTACTGGTTTGGACCGTGACTTGCTGTTTCAGGACTCTGTTTGTTGATTGTTCAAGACTTTGAAACCAAGGCAGAGCAAAGCGTGTGTGTTTCAACTCGTGGAAGAAGGAGGGCTGTGATGTTTCTTCACAGCTGCTAGCTAAGGACTGTTTAAGGGATTTTTACAGCCTACAGGTTTGTTTTGGGAAGAGTGCTCTTTGCAATACAAAAAGGGTGCTTTGTTTCTTTTGAATTTTGTGATAAAAAAACATTGTTTTTGAATTTTCAAGTGTGTGTGTGTCTGAATTTTTTACCCTTGAATTTTTGGGAGGCTCATACCATAGGGCCTGGCTGAACACCTTCTAAAACAATTTTTTAATGGCCTGCGCACGTGAGGACTTATAAGGGCTAACCCTCTCTTGCTGAAGACTTGTCAAAATATGTAGGTATATCAAAATACCTTCGTCGGTAGCTGAGTGGGCTTCCAGCTCTTCCTTTATTTCTTCCTTCATATCGTCTTCAATCATCACTTTACCTAGCCGAAGAATGAGAAGCAGATCAGTGGGCAAGCAGGGAATTTCAATGTCTTTTTTCCTTCAGTTGATCTTGAGAAAGTCGCCCAAGAATGTTTTGGGGCAAAATGATTTTTCACTGCCAGTTCCTGTTGCTACCAAGAGTTCTCCAAATCATCTAAAACTATATTTAAAAAGCAGGAAATGGGCAATAATTTCAGGACAGAAAGTGGTAGAAAATAACATGTATATTTTTTCAGTTTACATTCAACTAGTACTGTCCTAAAAGCTCTTTTTTGTTTGGCGCAAAAGAGAAGTTATTCCTACACCATCTCTAAAACAGATGGCTTAATGACTTAAATCCAACTTTATAGCTTGGCAAATTTCTCTGTGCTATTAAACTTGCTGCCTCTTACCAAATTTCAATAGCTTTCAAAGCACATTTTTCTACCCAAAAAGCATCAAAAGGGATACTGGATTCAGTCTAATGAATCCCTTTCCACCCAAAAATGAATAGCATCCTCCAAGATGGAGATTTGTTTTCTTCCTTCATGAAAACATGAGCGATGCTCTGCTTTCAGGACACAATTTAATAGCCTTCCTTAAGCATGGCCACTGCTAAAACGTCTGGCAAATAAAGTCCTCATATCTTTAAAGGCTCCAAAGATAGCTCAGCTTTAGAATCCCAGCGACTGGTTAGGTCCCACAGAGTTGGCCTTCTCCGAGTCCCGTCGACTAAAAAATGTCATTTGGCGGGACCCAGAAGAGCCTTCTCTGTGGCGGCCCCAACCCTCTGGAACCAGCTCCCCACAGATATCAGAGTTGTCCCCACCCTCCTTGCCTTTCACAAGCTCCTTAAAACCCACCTCTGTCGTCAGGCATGGGGGAATTGAAATTTTTCCCTTTCCCCTAGACTTATAGAATTTATACATGGTATGCTTGTTTGTATGATTGGTCTCTTAAATTGAGGTTTTTTAGATTGTTTTTAATATTAGATTTGTTACATTGTCTTCTTTATTGTTGTTAGCTGCCCCAAGTCTTCGGAGGGGGCGGCATACAAATCAAATCAAATCAAATCAAATCAAAAAATAAAGTTCTCCAAATTTTCTGAAAATAGTAACGTTTAGCCACTTCATTTTGGTTTGAAAGCTTTACCTTTGCTATCATTGGCACGCAAGCTGCAATGTCTTTGTAAACCGGGACAACTTTCAAAAAGACATCACAACTTGCTTTGAAAATTAAGGTGGTAAGATGAGGTCTATCTCATGCCGAATTCTGTCCGCTTGAAGACCATATCAATATATCCCCCAGTGTAATGGCTTAGGCTGCAATTCTAGACAGACTTTTACTGTAAGATTTTGTTTGCAAGAAATGTACCGTACATTCAAATGCCTCACCTTCTTTTACTTCTTGAATAATTTCTTCAGGAAGGTTGAAGTTTTTTTCTGAGTTGGGGAAAGGAAGAATCTCCGACTCATGCTTAAAAAGAAAAACAAAATTAATTAAGCTGATAATGCCAACTTTCAGATTTTTCCAAATAAACATAAATGAAGATTTTTGCAATTAGGGCATAATATTTCGAGAGCACTCTTTGCTTTGTTCTAGCCCTTTCTTTTTTCTTTTGGTTTTTTCCCCCCTGACTTCTAAACTCAATTAGCTTATAACAGAGGTCTTCAAACTTGGCAACTTTAAGACATTTGGACTTTAACTCCCAGAATTCTCCAGCTAACTGGAGAATTCTGGGAGTTGAAGCCCATAAATCTTAAAGATGCCAAGTTTGGGGACTCCTGGTTTATAAGATCAACATAGCCTCAGAGTCAGGAGTTCCAGTAGAAACATAGAAACATAGAAGACTGATGGCAAAAAAAGACCTCATGGTCCATCTAGTCTGCCCTTATACTATTTCCTGTATTTTATCTTACAATGGATATATGTTTATCCCAGGCATGTTTAAATTCAGTTACTGTGGATTTACCAACCACATCTGCTGGAAGTTTGTTCCAAGGATCTACTACTCTTTCAGTAAAATAATATTTTCTCAAGTTGCTTTTGATCTTTCCCCCAACTAACTTCAGATTGTGTCCCCTTGTTCTTGTGTTCACTTTCCTATTAAAACACTTCCCTCCTCCAATGACTGGAAAAATAGCTTGTGTGGAATACTTTTGTCTGCACGCAATTGCAGCTCTGATGCAAAATGGGGCGTGGAAAGGACTACCCAGCAATGGTTTCCCCTCTAAAAGAACATACTATCATCATTTGGATTGCAGAGCAGGCGCTTCCTACGGCCAGCCCTCGTGGCTGTGATTCAGCAGAGGCACCAACCTCTGTTTTTCCACCTGTCAACACTTACCAGGGCCTGCATGTCATACATGGTGCTCAAGTGATCCCAGATAACTTTGGAAGAAATCTGCCTCCCAATATTTTGACTAAATTTATCCCGGATACAGATCATATGAAAATGGCGATTCACACCTGAAGGGAAAAGAAAGAGTGAGAATGGTGGGGTGGGGGGTGGGTGGAGGAGAAAAGAAATGCTAACACAAAAAGAAAGTCTTCTTCATATCACGGTCGACTTTTGCTCACTTCTGCAGTATTTCTGAACCTTGACAATTTATAAGGACTTCCCGGCATGGGGAATTCTGGGAACTCAACACCTTAAAAGAAGCTATGGTTGAGAAATACTGATTTCATGTGCGCATTCATGCCCCTCTTTGGAAATGATATTAATATTTTCCATTATTATTGACTTTCCTCTCAATCTAATATACACTGCTCAAAAAAATAAAGGGAACACTTAAACAACACAATATAACTCCAAGTAAATCAAACTTCTGTGAAATCAAACGGTTCACTTAGGAAGCAACATTGATTGACAATCAATTTCATATGCTGTTGTGCACATCCAACTTTGTACATAACAAAGTATTCAATGAGAATATTTCATTCATTCAGATCTAGGATGTGTTATTTGAGTGTTCCCTTTATTTTTTTTGAGCAGTATATTTTATGTACACTGAGCATATGCACCAAAGACAAATTCCTCGTGTGTCCAATCACACTTAGCCAATATTCTGTTCTTTCTGTTCTATTCTTTTCTTTTCTTAATTTTTCTTTTTTATTCCTATTCTATTCTATTCTTTTTACTCTGTTCTATTGTATTATTCTTTTTCTATCTGTTCTACTTTATTCTATTCCTTAGTCTATTCTGTTCTGTTCTATTCCTTATTCTATTCTTTTTTCTATTCTATTCTATTATTCTTATTGTATTCCTTATTTCTATTCTATTTATTTTGTTCTATTCTGTTCTACTCTATTCTATTATTCTTCCTTATTCTACTCTCTCTTATTCTATTCCCTATTCTATTCTATTTTTGAGCAGTGTATATAAAAAAGAGAGGTTTCTTCCACTGGTGGTCCATTTTTGAAGGAGTCTCCTGAAGTGAGCTCTCAAACCAAGAATACAGAAGCCCCTCTATCTAGTCCATTGAGCCAGGGCTCTCCTGGTGGCCTCCCATCCAATAATAACGAAAAATAATCAGAACCAGCTCAGCTATTTAAAGTTTCAAAGACAGGTGTTCAACCTGGAAACAGACAATCGAACAACAAAAAAGCTTTTGTCGGACCAGAAACACCCCTTTTCACCCATGCAGCCTACAAAATTAAACCCTTCTGCCCTCCAGCCCTAAAATAGCAATGAAGCGAAACTAAGCCGGTTTTGGAAAGGAAGTGACGGGCCGAAAGCGGAAGGCCCAGACCCCGCGCTGCCGTTAAGAATCCCGTCCACCTCCTCGCATCCCGCCTCGGTTGGCGCCCCTACGCGAGGCCGAGGCTCGACCTGTGGCCTGCTTTTTCTCTCCCCTCCCCTAAAAAAAAGGTACTCACCGACCGGCTTGTGGCCTAGCATTGCGTGGAAGAGGCACACCTCCACTTCGGGGCTCCACACTACCGGCACGGGCAGCAACGGCGGTGGCGGCGGCGGCGGTGGAGCCGCCGACGTGGCCGCCATCGCGCCCGACGCGATAGCGGCGGCCGACGCGTCCTCTGACGACGCTTGAGGCCCGGGCTCCATCGCGGCCGGAATAGGCCCAGGGCCCAAGCCAGAGCAAGGGGGCTTCACCTCAGCCGCCCCGGCCGAGCTTTCCGCTTCGCCCATGGCCACCGCCGAGGCCTATGCGGAGGCCCAGCGCCCCCTGCTGGCCGAGCGGGGATGCGGTGTCAATGGTTGAGAATTGGCTCTTAGCATCTCCCCCTCAAGAGGCAACAGGACTTTCTGGGTTTTTTCTTTGAATAGAAGAGAATTCTTTATGGGCCAAGAGTGATTGGACACACAAGGAATTTGTCTTTGGTGCAGATGTTCTCAGTGAACATAAAAGAAAATATTGATTTGTCAAGAATCATGAGGTATAACACTCAATTATAGTCGGGGGGGGGGCAAATAAGCAATGAGGAAACAATCAATTGTATTGATAAACATTTTAATAGAATAGAATTCTTTATTGCTCAAGTGTGATTGCACACACACAAAGAATTTGTCTTTGGTGCATATGCTCTCAGTGTACATAAAAGGAAAAGATACATTTGTCAAGAATCACGAGGGACAACACTAGACACAAGAACAGTTTTTTTCCTAACGCCATCACTCTACTAAACAAATAATTCCCTCAACACTGTCAGACTTTCTACTAAATCTGCACTTCTATTCTACTAGTTTTTCTCATCATTCCTATCACCCATTTCCTCCCATGTTGACTGTATGACTGTAACTTGTTGCTTATATCCTAAGATTTTTATTAATATTGCTTCTTCATTGCTTATTTGACCCCTATGACAATCATTAAGTGTTGTACCACATGATTCTTGACAAATGTATATTTTATTTTATGTACTCTGAGAGCATATGCACCAAGATAAATTCCTTGTGTGTCCAATCACACTTGGCCAATAAAATTCTATTCTATTCTACAACACTTAATGATTGTCATAGGGGTCAAGTAAGCAATGAGGAATCAATCAATTTTAATAAAATCTTAATAGAATAGAATAGAATTCTTTATTGGCCAAGTGCAATTGGACACTCAAGGAATTTGTCTTTGGTGCATATGCTCTCAGTGTTCATAAAAGAAAAGATTCGTGAGATACAACACTTAACGATTGTCATAGGGGTCAAATAAGCAATGAGGAAACAATCAATATTAATAAAAATCTTAAGGATACAAGCAACAAATTACAGTCATACAGACATCAGTTTGAGGAAATGGGTGATAGGAATGATGAGAAAAAAATGGCAGTTTCTTCAGATTTAGTAAATAGTTTGACAGTGTTGAGGGGATTGTTTGTTTAGCAGAGTGATGGCGTTTGGGAAAAAACAGTTCCTAGTTGTCTTGGTGTGCAGTGCTCTGTAGCGATGTTTTGAGGGTAGGAGTTGAAACAGTTTATGTCCAGGATACAAATCTAATTAATGATAATGATAATGATAATGATAATGATAATGATAATGATAATAATAATAATAATAATGTGAGGGGTCAGTAAATGATCATGATAATAATAATAATAATAATAATAATAATAATAATAATAATAATAATGTGAGGGGTCAGTAAATATTTTCACTGCCCTCTTTTTTACTCGTGTAGTATACAGGTCCTCAATGGAAGGCAGGTTGACAACAATTGTTTTTTCTGCAGTTCTAATTATCCTCTGAAGTCTGTGTCGGTCTTGTTGGGTTGCAGTTATAGAGGTGCAGAACATGCTTCTCTTCTCATCTAAGAAGCTTCTTCACCTCTGACTTCCATTCTTCCATTCCCCACCATCCAGTTAGAGTTGAAGAAGCTTCTTGGATGAGAAGTGAAACATCTTCAAAGAAAAAATCCAGGAAGTCCTGTTGCCTCCTGGAAAAAAAACAAACCACCTTTGGGACAACCATGACCTGGATGACTGAGAATCTCTACAGACTTTTTAGTTATACAATTTGGGATGGACACCCTTTGAATGGTGTGGGAACTGCTTTCCTGAGGGGAAAAATTGCAGATTATAGGAACTAGGAGCGCTTATTCAGGTGACCATGAGAACACAGGTAAAACTCCAAGTGCTTCAAGGACCCTCTAAAACAGTTTTTCTCAACCTTGGCAACTTGAAGATATTTGGACTTCAACTCCCAGAATTCCCCAGCCAGCAAATTCTGGCTGGGGAATTCTGGGAGCTGAAGTCCAGATATCTTCAAATTGCCAAGGTTGGGAAACACTGCTCTAAATGGATTCAAATGACCAGCTCTCTGTAAGGAATATAAATCCTTCCCTTCCCTGCTATCATGTCAGAGCTAAACAAGTTTCTAGGATGATTAGCAAAATGTCTTCAAAGAGAAATCAAGAAAAAAGTATTCTAAATCATAATAAGTGCAAATTAGAATTAGGTACATATTACCACATATGGTGGACGTGTTGGGTGACCAGGACAGAAGAAAGTTCAACGCTAGTTAAAAGAAATTACACTAATTAATATAGAGTTAAACATAGAAACATAGAAGATTGACGGCAGAAAAAGATCTCCTGGTCCATCTAGTCTGCCCTTATACTATTTCCTGTATTTTATCTTACAATAGATATATGTTTATCCCAGGCATGTTTAAATTCAGTTACGGTGGATTTACCAACCACGTCTGCTGGAAGTTTGTTCCAAGGATCTACTACTCTTTCAGTAAAATAATATTTTCTCACATTGCTTTTGATCTTTCCCCCAACTAACTTCAGATTGTGTCCTCTTGTTCTTGTGTTCACTTTCCTATTAAAAACACTTCCCCCCTGAACCTTATTTAACCCTTTAACATATTTAAATGTTTCGATCATAAAGCTGGAGATATTTGTACTGGGTATGATAGATCAAAAAATACACAAAGACAATGGATATTTGATAATTCATATGACAACTGCGACAAAATTTGCTATGCACAACTTTGGAAAAAAGAAATTGCTCCCACCCACCTACAGGTTATAAACAAAACACTTGAAGTGTCAGAAATCAATAGACCCAACAATGAGAATAAAAGGAAAAGAAGATTCAGAAAGAAAAATCAAGAAAGCCCAATTGCCTATTGAAAAAACACATTTGAGGCTGTTCAATTTTGACATAGATGTCCTCTTAGAAACATAAAAACACAGAAGATTTACGCAGAAAAAGACCTCATGGTCCATCTAGTCTGCCCTTATACTATCTCCTGTAATTTATCTTAGGATGGATACATGTTTAACCCAGGCATGTTTAAATTCAGTTACTGTGGATTTACCAACCACATCTTCTGGAAGTTTGTTCCAAGCATCTACTACTCTTTCAGTAAAATGATATTTTCTCACGTTGCTTCTGATCTTTCCTCCAGCTAACCTCAGATTGTGCCCCCTTGTTCTTGTGTTTACTTCCCTATTGAAAACACTTCCCTCCTGAACCGTATTAAACCCTTTAACATATTTCAATATTTGATTATGGCCCCTCTTTCCCTTCTGTCCTTCAGACTATACAGATGGAATTCATGAAGTCTTTCCTGATAAGTTTTATGCTTAAGACCTTCCACCATTCTTGTAGCCCGTCTTTTGACCCGTTCACTTTTATCAATCTCTTTTTGTAGGTGAGGTCTCCAGAACTGAACTCAGTATTCCAAATGTGGTCTCAGCAGCACTCTATACAATGGGATCACAATCTCCCTCTTCCTGCTTGTTATACCTCTAGCTATGCAGCCAAGCATTCTACTCGCTTTCCCTACCACCTGACTGCACTGTTCACCCATTTTGAGACTCTCAAAAATCACTGCCCCTAAATCTTTGACCCCCTCTTTCAAACCAGTGGCTCTCTCTGTTCAAAATATAACCGTGGCTGTTTTCATTTTTTAATGGCTGATGGACATTTAAAAATAATTTAAAAATAACTTATCTAAACAGAAACGGTCACCGTTACAGGGCAGGTTTTAAAGTTTGCTTACTGGAGGTTTCCAAGAAGAGATTGGACAGCCATTTGCCCAGAATAATATGGGGGTGGGGGCGAGGGCTTCAGCAGGGTTTTTTTTTAAATTGCAACAAACATTATGACATGAGGAAGATGTCAAAATGGAAGATGCTAATATTGGTTTCATCACACAGGCAGCCAGGCATTCAGACTGGATTTGGCATTTTTGTCCAGTTATTGAGCCAGGGACTTGAGATAGGCAGATGTTGATGCTATACTGTACTGTCACAGGATGTAAACTGTTCCAAGTAAGGCTGCCCTTTTCAATTGACTGATTTACTGTTATTATTAATTGCAGAATGACAATAGCGTTATCTTCCATTATGGTTAGACGTGGGGTTGGTTAGATTAGACAGATTTCCACATCTTGAATATTCGTTTATTTAATATAGCATCTTCCTTTCTTCCTTTTTGTTTCGTTCCTCTTTCCCTCTCTCTTTTCTCCTACCTTCCTTTCCTTCCTTCCTCTCTTTCCTTTCTTTTTCTCTCTATACCTCCTTCCCACCTTTCTTTCTTTCTTTCTTTCTTTCTTTCTTTCTTTCTTTCTTTCTTTCTCTCCTTCCTTCCTTCCCTCCTGTCTCTCCTTCCTGTCTTTCCCTCCCTCCCTCCTTCCTTCCTTCCCTCCTCCCCTCCTTCCTTCCTTCCTTCCTTCCTTCCCGTTGTTAGTGTTGGATGTTTGTTTTTCTGTTTTGTGGGTTTTTTTGTTGATTAAAAACAATAGTTTAAAAAATATTGCCTTCTTCCATGCTTATATGTAGGTACAGTGTTTTCGCGATTTTTGCAGGTTCAGAATTCGCGAATAGCCTATACCACGGTTTTTCAAAAAAATATTAATTAAAAAATACAGTACTTCGCGGGTTTTTTCCTATACCACGGTTTTTCCCACCCAATGACGTCATATGTCATCGCCAAACTAATAACTTTTGCAAATAAATAACAAAAAAATAATAATTATTGTTAATAAATAATTATGTTTATAAATATCAGGATCACTAAGTGTTTTATTCAATGGTGAGTACCAGTAAGAATGGTGAGTAAATGGTTGTTAAGGGAATGGGAAATGGTAATTTGGGGGTTTAAAGTGTTAAGGGATGGCTTGTGATATTGTCCATAGCCAAAAATGGTGTATTTACTTCCGCATCTCTACTTCGCGGAAATTCGACTTTCGCGGGCGGTCTCGGAACGCATCCCCCGCGGAAATCGAGGGAACACTGTATTCTGATACAGAAGTGAATTAATTATTCATTTAGAATGTTGGAAGTTTGATTTGTTTTGTTTTGCAAAGTTAATAAATCACCCCAAGTTTCCTTTCCAGGCAAAAGTACCATGTATTATAAGTGTTTATAATGAAAGTGATAAAATCCATGGATATGAGTGGATATAATCCATGAAACATCCCTATTCTTTCATTCTGATTTAGATTTATAATGGTAGAACAGCAATCTGCCTTGTGGAGATTAACTGTTCTGTAGTTTGTTATTAATTTGAAATCTTAATCCCCCCACTTGACATTAAATTAAATAACAACACATTATACACTAATACCAGAAATACCAAACTTGAGAGCAGTAAAATGAACTTATTAAGTAAAAAAGAAAAGGGAAAAAATGTTGGGAAAACCATTCCTTTGTGTCGGAAAGGTCGTAAATGGGGACTGAACCTTAAAACCTGCCCTATTATGGCGACAGTTTCTGTTTAAATAGTTTATTGTTTTTTATTTATTGAGCCTTAGGTGAATTAGGGAAATGAACAAAATTGCCAGGTAAAAGATTCCTAAGCTAAGAAAAATCTTTGTTTTTCCATCTTTCCCACAACTAACCTCAGATTGTGCCCCTTTGTTTTTGTGTTCACTTTCCTATTAAAAACACTTCTCTCCTGAACCTTATTTAACCCTTTAACGTATTTAAATGTTTCAGTCATGTCTCCCCCTTTTCCTTCTGTCCTCCAGACTATACAGATTGAGTTCATGAAGTCTTTCCTGATAAGTTCTATCCCTAAGAGTTTCCACCATTTTTTTAGCCCGTCTTTGGACCCATTCAATTTTATCAATATCTTTGTAGGTAAGGTCCATTGCAGCCCCCCAGGCTTATACGGTCCCCATTTATTTATTTTATTTTTATTTTATTTATTTATTTTGTCCAATACACAGTGAGGGTTTTAATGGGTATATATGTGTGTGTGTGTGTGTGTGTGTGTGTATATACATACATACATACATACATACATACATATATATATTTGTTTTCTTAGATTTTCACGGGTATATGTATGTAGATTGTTCTGAGTTCGGGTTTTGCCCTGTGTAATATTTTGCATGTCTATGCGACATTTCGGTGAAATCACATTCACCATCATCAGGCTGAAGTTTTAAGCTTCGTGTTGCTGTAAATATTTATATAGAAATGTGTGTGTGTGTGTGTGTGTGTGTGTGTGTGTATATATATATATATATATATGTATATGTATATGTATATGTATATGTATATATATATGTATATGTATATATATACACACACACACACACACACACACACACAGAAAAATACATGATGAAGGTTATAGAGGAGATACTCATAGTAAAATACAGTAAAACCTCATCTTACGAACTTAATTGGTTCCGGAAGTAGGTTCATAAGGCGAAAAGTTCGTAAGACGAAACATTGTTTCCCATAGGAAACAATGTAAAAGCGATTAATCCGTGCAAAGGGGAAAAAAAATCGCAAAATGGTGCTCCGCTGGGCGCCACCGCTCGGCTGTCACCTTTTAAAACAATCGGGGGGCTTCTCGACGTTCTCCCGAACCCAAATCCGAACTTTTCGGGTTCAGGTTCAGGAGGCGCTGAGAAGCGCCGCTGCCCGTCTGTCACCTTTTGAAACAGCCGGGAGGCTTCTTGGCGTTCTCCTGAATGCCGAAGCCGGAAGTTCGGGTTCGAGTTTTTGTTCCGGAGGCCGCCGAGAAGTGCCTGGCTGTTTCAGAAGGTTACAGCCGGGCGCCACCGCCCGGCGGAGCGCCGTTTTTGCAATCGGCGTCGGTGTTTTTGGCCAATCTGGAGGCTGGAAAGGAGGTGGGGAATCCCAATAGGGAATTCCATGGGCGGAGCTTTGACGTCACAAAGATGTCCTTCCTGGAGGCCACGTTTCAGAGTTTTGGAGGCTCGGATTTTGCCTCTTGAGAAGAGTCAAAAAAATCTTGAACACCCAGTTCTTATCTAGAAAAGTTCGCAAGTAAACGTTCTGACTGATCCTAAAGGTCATTTTAGATGAAGACATTACTGCCTTCGAATTTCTAATCTTTTGCTACTCTTTCAACCCTCTAATTCAGAAAAAAACCCAGATAATTTTAAATTTTGTTGCTGGTTCTGTCTTGAACATATAATATTTTTTTTTTTTGCAGTTTTGTCTAATCAGGAAATATTGTGTTCTAATCTTAGGATTATGAAGCTAAGTAATATTAACAGTGATTCGGATGACCTCAAGTCATCATTCTCTAGGATGTACGATGAGTGACAATGCATCAGTCTGTACTCATTAGATGCTCAAAAGATGAACTTATCAGTCAGATGTCTTATTAATGTGCTGCACTCTGAAGCATTTAATGAGGTAGGAGAAACCATCGCTTAATTATGCTATTAACAGTAACGATCATTGGAAAAAAAAAAGATGACTGAATAGGTCATGGTGTTGTAGCTGGCAGTTGTGTAAACCAGATCTGAATTACAAAGATGTGTCCTTAGAGCTGATAGAAGAAATTTTAAAATAGTACAGAATAGAGCTGGAAAGAACCTTGGAGGTCTTGTAGTCCAGCCCCCTGCTCAACAGGTGATTCTATACCATTTCAGACAAATCCAGATTCTTCTTAAAAACCTCCAGTGATGAAAGCAAGCTTAATTTCTTAATTTCTCCTTAATTTCAGGTTGCTTTTCTCTCTGATCAGTTTCCACACATTGCTTTTTGTCCTGCCCTCTGGTGCTTTGGAAAATAATTTGACCCCCTCTTCTTTGTGGCAGCCCCTCATGAATACTGCTATCATGTCATCCCTAAATCTTCTTTTCTCTGGACTAGCCATACCCAGTTCCTGCAACCGTTCTTCATATGTTTTAGTCTCCAGGCCTTTGATCGTCTTAATTGCTCTCCTCTGAACTTCCCCCCAAAATCTCAACATCTTTTTTGTAGTGTGGGGACCAAAATTGGTTGCAGTATTCCAGACACTGTTGACCTCTCCCGATTCCTAAGAGGTCAGTAAGGGGAGTGCATAAGTGCACCAGTGTGCCTTCCGTCCTCTGCCCTAATGTTTCTTTTTTACTAGTATCGTGTCTATGAATATTATTATATGTTTGCATGCCACCAATATATACTTGACAAAACAAGCAAACAAACAAATAAAATAAATGTCCCACCTGAACCATTCAACATTCACACAGCAGACCAAGAAGTATTGTCTAGCAGTTCACTGATGGTGAACCCCTAGTACATTGTTAAGTGCAATTATAGCTTTGGGATAAAAACTGTTCAGAAAACAGGTGGTCTGAGTTTTGATTGTTCTGTATCTTTTGCCAGAAGGCAGCAGTCCCAAAAGATTGTAAGCAGGATAATAATAATAATAATAATAATAATAATAATAATAATAATAATAATTTATTGTATTTGTATGCCTCCCCTCTCCGTAGACTCGGGGTGGCTAACAACAATGATAAAAACAACATGTAACAATCCAATAATAAAAACAACTAAAAACCCTTATTATAAAACCAAACATACACACAAACATACCATGCATAACTTGTAATGGCCTAGGGGGAAGGAATATCTCAACTCCCCCATGCCTGGCGGTATAAATGAGTCTTGAGTAGTTTACGAAAGACAGGGAGGGTGGGGGAAGTTCTAATCTCCAGGGGAGTTGGTTCCAGAGGGCCAGGGCCACCGCAGAGAAGGCTCTTCCCCTGGGGCCCGCCAAACGACATTGTTTAGTAGTCGACAGGACCCGGAGAAGGCCAACTCTGTGGGACCTTATCGGTCGCTGGAATTCGTGCGGTAGCAGGCGGTTCCGGAGGTAATCTGGTCCAATGCCATGTAGGGCTTTAAAGGTCATGACCAACCCTTTGAATTGTGACCGGAAACTGATCGGCAGCCAATGCAAATGATGAGAAGAGTCTCTGAAAATGTTGTGCACTTTTCTAAAACAGCGAGATCACTGTTCCCTCTAAGGTGCGTGGTTGTGTGGCTGCGCGGCCGCGCAACCAACAATGACCAGCCGTGCAGCGTTTTCAAACGCTGCGCAGGAGCCGGGCGTCATTTCTCCCCGCCTGATAGCTACTCGCTCTCCTTGGTAAAGGAAGAGGCTCAGGGAGCTCCGCCCATCTTCCCTGCGGTCTCCTGGCTGGGAGGAAGCTGAGAGAGACAGAGAGAAGTAGCCTCTGCTGTAGGAGAGGATGAGAAGGCTGGCAGGCACAGGGCTGCGAAGACCTGCTGGTCATCTGACCCCAGCCTAGAGCCGCATCTGGCAGGATTCGAGAGAGGGAGGAAGGGAGGAAGGTCAACAGCCTTCCACCACCACTTGCCAGCCACCCGTGGGATTCCCGCCCATTGTCACCCGAGGCTTTAAGGGTGGGGGAAATCTCCGAGCATTTCGGGGAATCTTCTGGATGTGCAAAAGTTCCATTTTCACTACTGGAGCTACGATGTGGATCATTCCAGTAGCAACTTAGAACTGCCCCCACCCTCCTTGCCTTTCGTAAACAACTTAAAACCCACCTCTGCCGCCAGGCATGGGGGAATTGAGGTCTTCTTTCCCGCTAGGCTTTTACAATTCTATGCATGGTATGTATGTATGTATGTATGTATGTATGTATGTATGTATGTATGTATGTATGTATGTTTTTCATATTAATGGATTTTTAATCATTTCTAATACCAAATTATTATTGTACACTGTTTTATTGTCGGTGTTAGCCGCCCCGAGTCTCCGGAGAGGGGCGGCATACAAATCCAATAAATAAATAAATAAATAAATAAACCTGTTACTAGTCATAATGCAATTGTCAGCGTACCAAGTAGCATCTGAGAAATAAATCACAACCCACTGCTATGCTCTCAGAGGAGGTTCTATTTATTAACAAAGCCATTTTGGATTTGTGGCTGGCAATACCAGCAATTGAGGTTCACTTCTGTTCTCTACTAAGTTAAAGTTCATTTACGCAAACCCACACCCACAAGTGCAATCACATGGGCCAATATGGGAAAGGGAGGGCTGGTTCCTTCACTGGTTCCGTCACTTATGACTCAGCTGATGTGTCAAGACCCTGCCAGCAATCCTATTTGGACTAGAACAAAACGATGAGTCTGACCTCACGAAAGTACACAACATCATCAGCAACCACCATACACAAACCATTACCCCTGAAGATATCATTAAAGTTTCCAGAGATGGCCCCAAGGACAAGAATAATGATGGTTCAGCGCCCCCTCTATTCTGCAGGGTGGTAGGTAAAAACGAGTCCAGCAAATGTCACTTTATCTACACTGTAAACTCCATTGCCAGAAACAAAAACCAATCACACCAAACGTAATGTCAGCTCCCCAAATAGCATCTGGGAAATAAATCAGATTCCACTCCAATTCTCTCATCAAAGGTTCGATTTATTAACAGAGCCATGTTGGTCATGCTGTTGCCATCCCAATAGTAACTTCCTTCTAGTGCCCCACCCAGGTTAAGGTTCATCCTCGCATCCCCACCCCCACAAGTTGTTGTTGTTGTTGTTGTTGTTGTTGTTGTTGTTATTATTATTATTATTATTATTATTATTATTATTATTTAGATTTGTATGCTGCCCCTCTCCAAGGACTCGGAGCAGCCCACAACAATAGTAGGTACAATAAAATACAAATCCAATATAAACTATATTAAAAAACCCATTATTATAAATAACTAACAATTCTAAAACCATCATACCAATCTCATATGTTGAGTCAGGAAAGGTAAGGGGAGAGGTCCATGCCCCCATGCTTGGCGGTATAGATGGGTCTTCAACATGTTACGGAAGGCAAGGAGGGGGGAGTTGATTCCAGAGGACCGGGGCCGCCACAGAGAAGGCTCTTCCCCCAGGTCCCGCCAGACAACATTGTTTAGTCGATGGGACCCAGGGAAGGCCAACTCTGTGGGACCTAATTGATCGCTGGGATTTGTGCGGCAGAAGGCGGTCCCATAGGTATTCTGGTCCGATGCCATGTAGGGCTTTAAAATTCATCACAAGGACCAGCCCGAGTGCAGGGATTTCACCGACCTCCTCCTTACATCCGCTGGTGCAGAACAAAAGATGACCTTGGACTCTGAGAAAGGAATTTGTTGTGGCTAGTAACTTTCCCTCTCATGCAACCACCCCTCCCAGTTCCCATAATACTATTCTACTGTGGTAGGCCAAAATGTCTAACTCCAAATGATGGCTTCGGCCTGACACTTAAATCCAGACCGGATCTGGGTCTGGATCTAAGTTTGAAACTCCATCCTATCCTGCAGAGGAATTCTGGCAGTCAAAGTCCACACATCCTCAAGTTACCAGTGTGAGAAACATTGCTATATTTTATGAAACCAACATAAGTGTTGCTTTAATTGCTTGCTCATTTCCTATTTCCAGTTTCCCTGACCCTTAGTTGGCCTGTATTCCAGAATTTCCAATAAGTACCTGCCTTGCAGATCACTTATTGCCAAATTGCTCTGGCAATTCAAATTATATTATTCTTTTAAAGCTACCAGTAAATCTGCTCTTAAGTAAATGGACTGGTCTAGTCTTCTATTTGTGATGTGATTTTGTTTTTTAAAATAAGAATTCTAATGATTGAATTATAGGTTTTTCTTTTTTTTAAAAAACCCTTCTCAGTCTATTGGATTCCACCCACCTCAATATAAGTCCAGAACGTTTTTAATGTTCTTGTCATTTTCATTAGCAGACAGCTATGGGCTCTCTGGAAGATTGCTTTTCTTGACAGTAATATAATAAAGTCCCCGTAGAATTGAATTGTGTTCTCTGTTTTGTTCCTATTTCTTCTTTCTTAAAAGAAGGGGGAAAAAGAGACTCTACTGGCAAAGTAAATTACAGTCCCATCTTTTGATCCAATGAAAATTTAAGACATTGTGTTTTTCCCTCCCAAATTTCCATTTCAATGTTGCTTCTTTATTACATATGCTTTTAGAATGCTGTACCCAGCCTGAATCTAAAGAGGGATTGTCATTATTCTGGTGATTGCCTTACCTTGTTAAAAAAACAAACAATCTTATAGAGTATAATTATTATTATTATTTTATTATTATTATTTATTAGACTTGTGTGCCGCCCTTTTCTGAAGACTCGGGGCGGCACACAGGGTACAATATAAAACAATGTGTACACAAATCTAACTAATTAAAACTATAAGCTAAGATCCCACTATATTAAAAATACAGTCATCCAACTCAATCAAAACCACACATCACATTTGGTAGTCAGGAGAGGTCATGACCTAATTGTCCCCTGCCTGGCGACATAATTATTTATTAGATTTGTATGCCGCCCCTCTCCAAGTCTCCAAATCTAATAAATAATAAGTGAGTCTTAAGACTCTTGCAAAAGGCGAGGAGGGTGGGGGCAGTGCAAATCTTTGGAGGGAGCTGATTCCAGAGGGCCGGGGCCACCACAGAGAAGGCTCTTCCCCTAGGCCCCGCCAGATGACACTGTCTGGTCGACGGGACCTGGAGAAGGCCAACTCTGTGGGACCTAATCAACTACTGGGATTTGTGCGGCAGAAGGTGGTCCCATAAGTAATCTGGTCCAATGCCATGTAGGGCTTTATAAGTCATCACCAACGCTTTGAATTGTGTCCAGAAACCAAGCAGCAGCCAAGAAACATGGATATATCATGTTTGCTGACCAAAAGTACCACTTTCTATAGGTCGGTACAATGTTTTTCTTAATGCAGTTGTTTAAAAAAGAGTAGGTTCATTGATGGGAAGTCACAGCTGTGTGTACCGAAGGATTATTTTATTATTTATTTATTGAATTTATAGTGCCACCTGTTTGCACGTGGCCACTCAATATGGCTTACAGAATATATAACCTTATTTAAAACAATAAAATTAATATAAAATGAATCAAATAAATTAATATAATATAATAAAATCATCCTCCCCATCCTCACATGAGCTATTTAATGGGCTCCATCCCACTCTGGATTCCCCAGGCCCACTGGCAGGACCAGGTCTTCAGCGCCTTCTGGAAGAATATTAAAGTGGAGTCCATTCTAATCTCTATGGGAAATGATGTTCTAGAGGGAGGGAGCCACCACGGAAAAGCCCCTTCTTCTGGGTCCCACCAACTATATCTCACTAGGGGATGGTACTCGCAACATTCTCTGTCTCCCTGCTATGATGGGTCGGGTCAATATGACCAGCAAGAGATGGTCCCTCAGATAATCTGGTCCCAAGTCATGAAGGGCTTTAAAAGTGACAACCAGCATTTTGAATTGCACCCGGAAGCAAATCAGCAGTGGAAATGATTACAGTGATTCCTCGTTTTTGGCGGGGGATGCGTTCCAAAACCACGTGTGAAAAACGAATTTCCAAACTTGACTGTAAAAAATATGACTTCAGTAACCGAGTTGTCGAAGCGTGGAACTCATTACCAGACTCCATAGTGTCATCCCCAAACCCCCAACACTTTACCCTTAGATTATCTACGGTTGACCTATCCAGATTCCTAAGAGGTCAGTAAGGGGCGAGTACAAGTGGACTAGAGTGCCTTCCATCCCCTATCCTATTGCTCTCCTATATCTCCTATTCCTTTCTTCTATTCCCATATCTCTTCTTCTATTCTTTCATTGATACGTTCTATTACTATACCTTCTTTTCTATTATTTCTTAGATATATTTTACTATGAGTATCTCCTCTTTAACCTTCATCGTGTATTTTACTATGTGTATATAGATATATGCCCACTAAAACCCTCATTGTGTATTGGACTAAATAAACAAACAAACAAACAAATAAATAAAGATAGTTTTTTAATGTATTTCATGGGTATTTGGACTTTTAAAACCCACCCTTTGCATTAAACAGTCATTCTATAATGTTTCTCTGCTGGAACTACATGTGATATCCTACCAGTTTCTTTAATAGAATGCAGTAGTACTGTAGAAGCATTTTATGAATTTTTAATGGATTTTTAATGCGTTTAATGGATTTAAAGGGATTTAAGCCCCCTTTGAAAACCCGCGAAGTAGCGAATCCACAAAAGGTGAACCGTGAAGTAGCGGGGAATTACTGTACTGTATTTTTTGGAGTAGAAGACGCATCGAAATGTAAGACACACCATTTTCGGAGCGAGCAGAAATGAAAAAAAAAAGTCTGCAAAGACTTATGGCTGGAAAAAAACTTTAGAGAGAGTAGCAATGAAAAAGCCTGCAAGCCGGGAAGAGCCGGGAAGATCATCAGCACCTTGCATTGGCAGTTCTGTGTTAGCAAAAACTTCAGAAGAGAAGGATTTAGGGATAGTGATTTCTGACAGTCTCAAAACGGGTGAGCAGTGCGGTCAGGCGGTAGGAAAAGCAAGTAGGATGCTTGGCTGCATAGTTAGAGGTATAACAAACAGGAAGAGGGAGATTGTGATCCCCTTATATAGAGTGCTGGTGAGACCACATTTGGAATACTGTGTTCAGTTCTGGAGACCTCACCTACAAAAAGATATTGACAAAATTGAATGGGTCTAAAGACGGGCTACAAGAATGGTGGAAGGTCTTAAGCATAAAACTTATCAGGACAGACTTAATGAACTCAATCTGTATAGTCTGGAGGACAGAAGGAAAAGGGGGGGACATGATCGAAACATTTAAATATGTTAAAGGTTAAATAAGGTTCAGGAGGGAAGTGTTTTTAATAGGAAAGTGAACACAAGAACAAGGGGACACAATCTGAAGTTAGTTGGGGGAAAGATCAGAAGCAGCGTAAATATTATTTTACTGAAAGAGTAGTAGATGCTTGGAACAAACTTCCAGCAGACGTGGTTGGTAAATCCACAGTAACTGAATTTAAACATGCCTGGGATAAACATATATCCATCCTAAGATAAAATACAGGAAATAGTATAAGGGCAGACTAGATGGACCAGGAGGTCTTTTTCTGCCGTCAGTCTTCTATGTTTCTATGTTAGGGCTGGTAAAAAAAGTTTTTAAAAAGCTACGGAGTATAACACCCACCAAACCTTTCAGCCTCTTTTAGGGGGAAAAAGGTGCAGCTTATACTCTGAAAAATACGGTACGTACAATGGAAACTATACAGAAGTGAAAGGGGTGGGACTTTATCTTAGACAAGCAACGGGGGTAAAGTTTATAAACCCTAACTCTTTTTAATTTATGAATCGTAAACATATTTGGCCTCCTAAGGCAAGCCGGAGTGTCAGGGAGTTTGACAATCTTTAAGCTTGATCAACAAGGGATTATATCCATGTTCCTCCTGGTTGGTCATGGAGGATGTGTAACTGGGTTTTGGAAGTAGTTAATTCCTCCTTGAACAAGGGGCTAGTCCCACCATCTCTTAGGAAGTTGATGTTGGTTTACTCCCTCCTCAAGAAACCATCTCAGGACCTGGCTAAATAGGGGACTGAGCAGTAGTGGGCTCTAAAACCTGTTACAACCGGTTCGTGCGGAAATTTTGAGTAGTTCGAAGAACCGGTAAATAGCACATCTGACTGGCCCTGCCCCCATCTATTCTCTTCTGCCCGAGTCCTAGCTGATCGGGAGGAAATGGCAATTTTGCAGGATCCTTCCCCTGGAGTGGAAAGGGAATGGAGATTTTGCAGTATCCTTCCCCTGGAGTGGGAAGAGAAAGGGGAATTTGCAGTATCCTTCCCCCAGTGTGGGAAGGGAATGGGGATTTTGCAGGATCCTTCTGGAGTGGGGAGAGAAAGGGGATTTTGCAGGATCCTTCCCCTAGTGTGGGAAGGGAATGGAGATTTTTCAGGATCCTTCCCCCGGAGTGGGAAGGGAATGGGGATTTTGCAGGATCCTTCCCCCAGAGTGGGAAGGGAATGGAGATTTTGCAGGATCCTTTCCCCAATGTGGGAAGGGAATGGAGATTTTGCAGGATCCTTCCCCCAGAGTGGGGAGGTAATGGGGATTTTGCAGGATCCTTCCCCCAATGTGGGAAGGGAATGGAGATTTTGCAGGATCCTTTCCCCAATGTGGGAAGGGAATGGAGATTTTGCAGGATCCTTCCCCCAATGTGGGAAGGGAATGGAGATTTTGCAGGATCCTTCCCCCAATGTGGGAAGGGAATGGGGATTTTGCAGTATCCTTCCCCCAGTGTGGCAAGGGAATGGAGATTTTGCAGGATCCTTCCCCTGGAGTGGGGAGGTAATAGGGATTTTGCAGGATCCTTCCCCCAATGTGGGAAGGGAATGGGGATTTTGCAGTATCCTTCCCCGGAAGTGAGAAGGGAATGGGGATTTTGCAGTATCCTTCACCCGGAGTTGGGAGGGAATGGGGATTTTGCACTATCCTTCCCCTGGAGTGGGGAGAGAAAGGGAATTTTCAGTATCCTTCTCCTGGAGTGGGAAAGGAATGGAGATTTTGCAGTATCCTTCCCCCAGTGTTGGAAGGGAATGGAGATTTTGCAGGATCCTTCCCCTGGAGTGGGAAGGGAATGGAGATTTTGCAGTATCCTTCCTCCAGTGTGGGAAGGGAAAGCGGGTTTTGCAGTATCCTTCTCCTGGAGTAGGAAGGGAATGGAGATTTTGCAGGATCCTTCCCCCGGAGTGGGGAGGTAATGGGGATTTTGCAAGATCCTCCGCCTGGAGTGGGGTGCAAGAAGCCACCCTTAAAACAGATGAAACCAGAATAAAAAAGATATATTGATAAAAGGTTTTCTGGATATTTTAACTGGCTACTGCAATAGACTGGTTTTCAATGGATTAACGTAGTCCATTTTTACCATTCTCAAGAAAAATTCTTAATTGCCAAATGCTGGGGAAATGAGGCAATCCAGGTAGTTCAAATGAATATAGAAATTATTACATTAATAAGAAAAGAATTACATGAAAAAAAGATAAACATTTTTTCTGGGGAATTTCCTCCTTTGAAAATTGCTGGGTTGAATTAAAGTAAATTACAGTTATTATCCAAATTTGCAGCATTCAAATCCATTTTTTTTTGCTTCTTAAGCATTCCAGAATTACAAAAATGACATTCAAATAGCAGATCAGTGAAGCAGAGGGAAAGAAAATGAAAATAAAAATAAGGCAATTCATAAGGGCAGGCCTTTCACGCTATAAATATTTTTTCATTAGACAAAGTAATTCAGCCTTTTAGTATGCAGTTTCTAAACGTGGTTGCCATAATATGTTTCTTTGGAGCAACCTTTGTAAAATGAAAATGAGAGGGAGAAAGGGATCTGGATGAGGAAGTTTGAAAATAATTTTTGGAATATACACAAGCACAGGTTTGCATTATGCATGAATTCTATGCCAACCGATGCAAAGGTTTGGCACTTAATCAATGCAAGGCCAAAGTTACTGAACAAAAATAGATGAGCAAGTTAGAGGTCCATTAGAATCACTATAGAACGAGGCCACGTACAACAGAACATCTGTTTTGGAGCCAGATGCCGAGGAAGGAAAGAATAAAATAAGATTAAGAACCGTGTTGTTCAATTGCAAGAATTGAAAAATTGAAAGGACATGCTGGAAATAAGATTGAATGCTCGGAAGAATGGACAAACTGAATGCCACCGTTGAAAAATAGGGCTAACCTTATTGGTACTGATAAATTGTAGGAAGCCAAATCGGGTCCCGGTTCCAAACCAGGAGACAAGTGCTGGAAATAAAATGAAAGGTGACTGGTAAAGAAAGAAGGTTTATTTGGTTAACAGAAACTTCAGTGACAGCAGCAATGTTTTTGGGGTGGCTGACAAAATATCCGAGTGAGTGGATGGATCTTGATAGGGTCCAGGGGTTTTGTGATTGAGATGCTCCAGGGGGTTGTGCGATGTAGCGAGCCTTCTGTCTTTTACTATTTCTGGATTCTGCCTCCCAAGGACACTCCCATCTGTCCGCCCATTATTTATTTATTTATTTATTTATTTATCTATCTATCTATCTATCTATCTATCTATCTATCTATCTATCTATCTATCTATCTATCTATCTATCATTCATTCATTCATTCATTCATTCATTCAATTTTTATGCCGCCCTTCTCCTTAGACTCAGAGCGGCTTACAACATGTTAGCAATAGCACTTTTTTTTAACATAGGCAGCATATTGCCCCCACAATCTGGGTCCTCACTTTACCCACCTCGGAAGGATGGAAGTCTGAGTCAACCTTGAGCCGGTGATAAGATTTGAACCGCTGACCTTCAGATCTACAGTCAGCTTCAGTGGCCTGCAGTACAGCACTCTACCTGCTGCGCCACCCCGGCTCTTATCCTGGGGGGGACGACTTTTGACTCCCTCAGAGAGGGTCCACAACTTGGGCGTCCTCCTCGATCCACAGCTGACACTGGACCATCATCTTTTGGCTGTGGCGAGGGTGGTGTTTGCCGAGGTTCACCTGTTGACCCAGTTGCGGCCCTATTTGGACAGGGAGTCTCTACTCATGGTCACTCATGCCTTTATCACCTCGAGGTTCGACTACTGCAATGCTCTCTACATGGGGCTACCTTTAAAGAGCGTTCGGAAACTACAAATTGTGTAGAATGCAGCTGCGTGAGTAGTTATGGGCTTCCCAAGGTATGCCCATGTTTCTTCAGTACTCAGCGGACTGCATTGGCTGCCAATTGATTACGTACAGGACTGCCTTCTGCCGCATGAATCCCAGTGTCCGGTTATGTCCCACAGAGTCAGCCTTCTCCAGATCCCGCCAACTAAACATGAGCCAACAATGTGCAGCAGCAGCTAAAAAAGCCAACACAATCCTAAGCTGCATCAACAGGGGAATACACTCCAAGACCAGGGAAGTCTTAATACCACTCTACTAAGCCCTGGTCCGACCACACCTGGAGTACTGTATTCAGTTCTGCTCACCACACTTCAAAAGAGACATTGAAACTCTGGAGAAGGTGCAAAAAAGAGCAACCAAGATGATTAAGGGACTGGAAACCAAGACCTATGAAGAGAGACTGAGGGAACTGGGCATGGATAGCCTAGAGAAAAGGAGGGCCAGAGCGGACATGATAGCAGTCTACAAGTATACGAGGGGATGTCACAGAGAGGAGGGGATCACTTTATTCTTCAGGGCACCAGAGGGTCTGACGAGGAACAACAGCTGGAAGCTGACCAAGGAGAGATTCAACATGGAGATAAGGAGGAACTTCCTGACGGTCAGAGTGATCAACCAATGGAACAACCTACCAGCAGACGTTGTGAACTCCAACACTCTGGACATTTTTAAGAGAAGATTGAACTGCCACTTGACTGGTGTACTATAAGGTTCCTGCTTGGGCAGGGGGTTGAACTCGATGGCCTTCATGGTCCCTTTCAACTCTAACAATAAATAAATAAAAACTAGATGATAATAATAATAATAATAATAATAATAATAATAATAATTTATTAGATTTGTATGCCGCCCCTCTCTGAAGACTCGGAGCGGCTGGGACTAGGGTAAGAGCCTTCTCTGTGGGGGCCCCAGCCCTCTGGAATCAGCTCCCCCCAGAGATTCATATTATCCCCACCCTCCTCACCTTCCGCAAGAATCTGAAAACCTATTTATACCGCCATACTTGGGGTCACTACACCCCAGCCTCTGGTCAACGAGTGTGTGGTATGTTTGTGGTTTGAATCTAAATGAATGATTTTTAATGATTTAGCCTTTTTAGAATGGTTTTAGATTAGTTATTTATATTAATTGGATCTCAGATGTGTTATTGTATATTGGGTTTTGGGATATGTTGTGAGCTGCCCCGAGTCCATGGAGAGGGGAGGTATACAAGTCCAATTACTTAATTAATTACTTAATTAATTAATTAATTAATTAATTAATTAATTTCAGTAGGGGTGGGTTAATCATATTATGGCTTAAAGATCCTCAGTCATGCTCTCTACATGGGGCTACCTTTGAAAAATGTTCGGAAACTCCAGATCGTGCAGAATGCAGCTGCGAGAGCAATCATGGGCTTACCTAGGTATGCCCATGTCACACCAACACTCCGCAGTCTGCTTTGGGTGCCGATCAGTTTCCGGTCACAATTATAAGTGTTGGTTATGACCTATAAAGCCCTTCATGGCATCGGACCAGAATATCTCCGGGACCGCCTTCTGCTGCACGAATCCCAGCGACCAGTCAGGTCCCACAGAGTTGGCCTTCTCCGGGTCCCATCGACTAAACAATTTTGTCTGGCGGGACCCAGGGGAAGAGCCTTCTCTGTGGCGGCCCCGACTCTCTGGAACCAGCTCCCCCCAGTGATTAGGATTGCCCCCACCCTCCTTGCCTTTCGTAAACTTCTTAAAACCCACCTCTGTCGTCAGGCGTGGGGGAACTGAGACATCTTCCCCAGGCCTATATAGTTTATGTATGGTATGTTGTGTGCATGTTTTTTTAAATTATGGGTTTTTAACTTTGTAATAATAATAATAATAATAATAATAATAATAATAATAATAATAATAATTTATTAAATTTGTATGCCGCCCCAACAGTAATAAAAACAGTATAACAATGGAACAAATCTAATAATAAAAATTATATAAAAAACCCCAACTGTTAAAAACCATACAACACATACATACCAAATACATAAAATATAAGAAAGCTTGGGGGAGATATCTTAGTAATATTAGTCTTAATATTAGATTTGTATTGTATATTGTTTTCTATTGTTGCTGTGAGCCGCCCCGAGTCTGCGGAGAGGGACGGCATACAAATTTAATAAATAATAATAAAAATAATAATAATAATCTTTGTATTAGTTTGATATTCAGCAAGGCACTTTTTCCTTCCATGCAAAATGACCAACTTCATTGAAACTTTGGGGGCATTTGGCTAATCCTATAATATAAAGAGTGATCAGAATTCTCTGCAGCATTATTTAATAGCTTCTCAGTGCAGTACTTTACAGATAGCATTATAATACTCTGGGCATCCTGTGACCTATTAGATTAATTTTAATCTAATGTTGCAGCCTGAGGCTTACAATTGCTTCCCAAAATATAATATTTTCAGGCCATCGATGCCTTCATTTGGAAGCTATAAAGGCAGTTAGCAAAATTGCGAACATTTGGCAAATGCTCGGTAACAACTTGCTATTGCTTTCTTCTCTTTGCGATTGGCGCTTTGTGTTTTAGTAATAAAAGTGCCCATGTGACATGCATTATCCCACTCAGCAACATATGGAAGGTGCAAGTAAATTGAAAAGAAAATAACAGGCGCGCAATATTCTTTTAGCAGCAGTTTCTGCTAGGGAGGGGAAAAAATGTGGACTATCCATGAAAACTCACAGCATCAAAAGTGAACATTTTAGAATCTACTTGGTGCAGGAGCTCAAATTAATAAACTCTACAGCAATGGCCGTTTGGCCCCTTGGGACCTTGGAGGTCTTCTAGTCCAATCTCCTACTGAAGCAAGAGACCTTATACCAAGGGCGTCAAATACAATTTCATTGAGGGGCTGCATCAGGGTTAAAATTAGAATAGAATAGAATAGAGAATAGTGAATAGTGAATAGTGAATAGAGAATAGAGAATAGAGAATAGAATAGAATAGAATATAGAATAGAATAGAATACGGTATATAATAGAATAGAATATAGAATAGAATATAGAATATAGAATAGAATATAAAATAGAATATAGAATAGAATATAGAATAGAATAGAATATAGAATAGAATAGAATATAGAATAGAATATAGAATAGAATATAGAATAGAATATAGAATAGAATATAGAATAGAATAGAATATAGAATAGAATAGGACTTTCAGGAACTTTCTTCTTAGTTCTAAGTTGCTTCTCTCCTTGATTAGTTTCCACCCATTGCTTCTTGTCCTACTCTCAAGTACTTTAGAAACCTTTGTGTTTGACCTTGGGGGAGGGGGGGAGGGGCGTGGACCAGCTCAACATCACTTGTTTGTTTGTTTGTTTGACTTCTATGCCGCCCAATCCCGATCTATGCGACCCCAAGCTTGGCGGCACAGTGAGTCTTTAGACTCTTACGAAAGGTGAGGAAGGTGGGGGCAGTACGAATCTCTGAGCTGATTCCAGAGGGCCGGGACCCCCACAGAGAAGGCCCTACCCCTAGGTCCTGCCAAGTGACATTGTCTAGCTGGCGGGACCTGTAGAAGGCCGACTCTGTGAGACCTAACCGGTCACTAGGACTCATACAGCTGGAGGTGGTCCCATAAGTAATGTAGTCCCATGCCAAGTAGGACTTTATATTGGTTTACATTTTAAGCAATGTAAACCAAAATCCTGCTTCGTCCCAAAAGAGGAATGTTCAGCTGTTGCTGTCAACTTTATGGGAAACTAGCCCAGATCCTCTCTGGTTATCTTCAGGGTGCTTCCATCTGTCCTCTGCAGGCAGTTCAGTTCCGAGCAGAAAGACAATTGCAACAATAATTCCAAATTTGCTAGAACGGAAGAAAGAGCTCGGCAAGAAACCAAGCCGATTAAAGCAAGAGCAGCAATGCGATTTTGTTAGTCTGCTGAAATCTTCAGGGAGAACTTTCCTCTGCTACACGAACTAACAAACCAAACCAAACAAGACAAAACAAAACAAAGCAAAACACAAAAAAAGAGACACAAAGCTTATTTCTTTTTGTTTTTTGTTTTAAAGAAACTGTTCAAAATGTAAAAGAGGCAGATAAAATGCTTGGCACAGGTATTAAACCCTTCCAGGCTGTAAACTAGATTAGAGGCAGAGGAACCGATTCATTTCCCTATTTTAATACACACACACACACACACACTGGGATGCATGCATATTTTATTTTATTTTATTTTATTTTAATTTATTTTATTTTATTTTATTTTATTTTATTTTATTTTATTTTATTTTATTTTATTTTAATTTATTTTATTTTATTTTATTTTATTTTATTATTTTATTCATTCATTCATTCATTCATTCAATTTTTATGCTGCCCTTCTCCTTAGACTCAGGGTGGCTTACAACATGTTAGCAATAGCACTTTTTAACAGAGCCTGCATATTGCCCACACAATCTGGGTCCTCAGTTTACCCACCTCGGAAGGATGGAAGGCTGAGTCAACCTTTTATATATTGGATTTGTATGCCGCCCCTCTCCGTAGACTCGGGGCGGCTAACAACAGTAATAAAAACAGCATGTAGCAATCCAATACTAAAACAACCAAAAAACCCTTAATGTAAAACCAAACATACATACAAACATACCATGCATAAATTGTAAAGGCCTAGGGGGAAAGAATATCTCAGTTTCCCCATGCCTGACAGCAGAGGTGGGTTTTAAGGAGCTTACGAAAGGCGAGGAGGGTGGGGGCAATTCAAATCTCCGGGGGGAGTTGGTTCCAGAGGGGCGGGGCCGCCACAGAGAAGGCTCTTCCCCTGGGTCCCGCCAAACGACATTGTTTAGTTGATGGGACCCAGAGAAGGCCTAATTGCTCGCTGGGATTCGTGCAGCAGAAGGCGGTCCCTGAGATAATCTGGTCCGGTGCCATGAAGGGCTTTATAGGTCATAACCAACACTTTGAATTGTGACCGGAAACTGATCGGCAACCAATGCAGACTGCGGAGTGTTGGTGTAACATGGGCATATTTGGGAAAGCCCATGATTGCTCTCGCAGCTGCATTCTGCACGATCTGAAGTTTCCGAACACTTTTCAAAGGTATCCCCATGTAGAGAGCATTACAGTAGTCAAGCCTCGAGGTGATGAGGGCATGAGTGACTGTGAGCAGTGAGTCCCGGTCCAGATAGGGCTGCAACATACATACAGTACATACATACATACATATATACATACTGTTACGTAATGGTTTGGATGTAATGGTTAAACAGATCCTACATCTCATTCACGAATTGGCTTTCAGAGGAAACACAATGGTGAGACAGGTTGCACCACGTTGTGTTGGAGAATGCTGTATATCACACTTCCCAACACAAGGGAATAGACTGAAAGAGATTGAGGGGAGGTTGGTCGGGGTTATTTTGAGGTGTCATGCCCATCGCTCACGGATTTTGCTCAGATACGTTTTCAACTTCTCTCTCCTACATTCGGCGGTAAATAAATAAATCTAGATGAATCTTTCGCCATTCGATGGAGTTGCCAAAAATTTTCTTCCTCCCTGCCCCTGCCTCTTCAAATGAAGATACAGAACCTTGATATAGGTTGACCGCATGTAATCTATCTATCTATCTATCTATCTATCTATCTATCTATCTATCTATCTATCTATCTATCTATCTATCTATCTATCTATCTACTTATTTATTTATTTGTTTGTTTGTTTGTCAAACAATTATAGGGTGATCATTTTTACATATTAAACATTAGATAAGTAATGATAAAAAGTAGATAATAGGACAGGGATGGTAGGCACAGTGGTGCGCTTATGCACGCCCCTTATAGACCTCTTAGAAAGGGGGAGAGGTCAATTGTAGATAGTCTAAGGTTAAAGGTTTTGGGGTTAGGAGTAGAAACCACAGAATCAGTTAGTGCATTCCAGGCGTTGATTACTCTGTTGCTGAAGTCGTATTTTTTGCAGTCAAGTTTGGAGCGGTTGACAATTTAGTTTAAATCGATTTCGTGCTCGTGTGTTGTTGCGGTTGAAGGTGAAGTAGTCGTTAACAGGTAGGACATTTTGGTATATGATTTTATGAACTATAATTAAGTCGGAACGGAGATGCTGGAGTTGTAAGTTGTCTAAACCAAGAATTTTAATGATGGTGGAGTAAGGTATTTTGTTGTGAGAAGAGGAATGAAGGAATGTGTGTGGGAATCGCCCTTCGCCCGGCCAGCCCTCCTGTTCATCCACACCTACAAGTTGCGGGTCCTGAGCCTCTCCGTGGATGCCTCTGAAGCAGCTACCCTCCACAGCAAGTGACCCTGCACCATCCAGGCCAGGAGGAACCACACCCCCACCTGCGGCTGCTGTCCTAAAGGTATTTCTACAAACACACACATAAAAAGTCATCCGTCATTCCCCCTCGGCAATGGTGTCCTGCTTTACTTAAATTATAAGACCCTAGGTGGCACAGTGGGTAGAGTGCAGTACTGCAGACCACTAAAGCTGACTGCTAGATCTGCAGGTCAGCAGTTCAAATCCCATCACTGGCTCAAGGTTGACTCAGCCTTCCATCCTTCCGAGGTGGGTAAAATGAGGACCGGGATTGCGGGGGCAATGTGCTGGCTCTGTTTAAAAGTGCTTTTTGCTAACATGTTGTAAGCCGCCCTGAGTCTAAGGAGAAGGGCGGCATTAAAAAAAAATTGAATAAATAAATGAATAAATAAACATAGAAACATAGAAGATTGACGGCAGAAAAAGACCTCCTGGTCCACCTAGTCTGCCCTTATACTATTTCCTGTATTTTATCTTACAATGGATATATGTTTATCCCAGGCATGTTTAAATTCAGTTACTGTGGATTTACCAACCACGTCTGCTGGAAGTTTGTTCCAAGGATCTACTACTCTTTCAGTAAAATAATATTTTCTCATGTTGCTTTTGATCTTTCCCCCAACTAACTTCAGATTGTGTCCCCTTGTTCTTGTGTTCACTTTCCTATTAAAAACACTTCCCTCCTGAACCTTATTTAACCCTTTAACATATTTAAATGTTTCGATCATGTCCCCCCCTTTTCCTTCTGTCCTCCAGACTAGACAGATTGAGTTCATACAATCAATCAATCAAACAAACAATCAAACAATCAAACAAACAAACAAACAAACAAACAAACAAACAAACAAACAAACAAACATATAAATAAATAAATAAATAAATAATCTGGTCACTTTAACATACATACATTCCCCCAAACTTTTGCTTTTTCAAGAGGCAACTGAACTTTCTTTGTTTTTCTTTGAAGACTTTTCACTTCTCCTCCAAGAGGTTTCTTCAGCTCTGACTGGGAGGTGGGGAAAACAAGACAAAGGAAACAAAGAAAAACAAGAAAGTCCAGTTGCCTCTTGAAAAAGCAAAAGTTTGAAAGTTTGAAATAACTCTTCTGGGACTATTGCACAGACTACAGTGTAGTATAATGTAATGTGCCCATGTGACCTGCAGAGGGCAGTGTGCCTCAGGGAGAGGAAAGTGAAGAAATTGTTTTTTGTTTTTTTCAAATGTTTCGCAGGCTATTCTTTGCTGTCAATCTTTCATAATCTGTCTAAGATTAGTGGCCATGACACTCACCATATCTCTAGGGGATGCTGAACTGGAAATTGAAGCAGTGCCTTTTATATAGTGCCACACTACAAAAAAGACACTGAAACTCTTGAGAAAATGCAGAAGAGAGCAATCTGGATGATAAAAGGACTGGAACCTATAAAATTTATTTATTTATTTAATTTATTTTGTCCAATGCACAATAATACACAATGACAGCTATAGAGGTTATACTTGAGTAAAATATATTAGAGAAAGAATAGAAGTGAAAATTTAGGAGTAGAATATATCAATAACAGAATAGAAGGATATTATGAGACTAGTATAAGAATAGAATAGAAGAATAGTAGACACGATATATGAGATATAGGAGAGACAATAGGACAGGGGACGGGAGGCACACTAGTGCACTTATGCACGCCCCTTACTGACCTCTTAGGAATCTGGAGAGGTCGACTGTGGATAGTCTAAGGGTAAAATGTTGGGGGTTAGGGGAAGATACTACAGAGCCCGGTAAGGATTTCCACGCTTCCGCAACTCGATTACTAAAGTTATATTTTTTACACTCCAATTTGGAGCAGTTAATATTAACCTTGTATCTGTTGTGTGCTCTTGTGTTGTTGTGGTTGAAGCTGAAGTAGTTATACATAGAAAGAGAGGTTGCAGGAACTGGGCATATCCAGTCTGGGGAAGAGGAGAACCAGGGGAGATATGAGAGCAGTGCTCCAATATTTGAGGGGCTGCCACAGAGGGGAGGGGGTCAGGCTGTTTTCCAAGGCACCACATGAAATGGTGCGGTTTTTTTCCTCCCAGGAGATTCCTAGAGAGGCCCCATGGAGGCTTCTCCCCCATTTTCCGGCCCTGTTTCCTCCCAGGAGATTCCTAGAGAGGCCCCACGGAGGCTTCTCTCTGCCTTTTCCGGTTACAGTTTCAGTGGCACGGGTTTGTAAGTGGAAAATGGCTCTTGAGAAGAGGCAAAAAAATCTTGAACACCTGGTTCTTATCTAGAAAAGTTTGTAAGTAGAAGCATTTGTAGGTAGAGGTTCCACTGTACTTAGTTGGGTAATGTGATTTGTGCAGGAAAACAGCCCAGCTCAGAGTCATACTAAGATGGGGTAGTGATTTCTGACAGTCTCAAAATGGGTGAACAGTGCAGTCAGGCGGTAGGGAAAGCAAGTAGGATGCTTGGCTGCATAGGTAGAGGTGTAACAAGCAGGAAGAGGGAGATTATGATCCCACTATATAGAATGCTGGTGAGACCACATTTGGAATACTGTGTTCAGTTCTGGAGACCTCACCTACAAAAAGATATTGACAAAATTGAACGGGTCCAAAGACGGGCTACAAGAATGGTGGAAGGTCTTAAGCATAAAACATATCAGGAAAGGCTTCATGAACTCAATCTGTATAGTCTGGAGGACGGAAGGAAAAGGGGGGACATGATCGAAACATTTAAATATATTAAAGGGTTGAATAAGATCCAGGAGGGAAGTGTTTTTAATAGGAAAGTGAACACAAGAACAAGGGGACACAATCTGAAGTTAGTTGGGGGAAAGATCAAAAGGAACGTGAGAAAATATTATTTTACTGAAAGAGTAGTAGATGCTTGGAACAAACTTCCAGCAGACATGGTAGATAAATCCACAGTAACTGAATTTAAACATGCCTGGGATAAATATATATCCATCCTAAGATAAAATACAGGAAATAGTATAAGGGCAGACTAGAGGGACCATGAGGTCTTTTTCTGCCGTCAGTCTTCTATGTTTCTATGTTTCTAAGATCCAAAAGTTCAGCCTCGAGCTACAAATATTCTCTTCTATTATTAGAGTTATAAATAAAACATAGAAGAAAAAGAAGGAAGAAAATCACATGACGTTGCTTCTTCAATGCTTAACTGACACCCAGGCACGATCGGAGTTTAAAGTTAGCATAAAATAACTTCATCTTGACACCACTTGCTCAATTTCTCTCTGTAGAATTTATGCCTGTGCCAAATCAAAGCATTAATTTGAAGGGGTGGCTTCCATCCATCAGATAGAGATGCCTTCCGTTTCTTCTGATCTGAGTGACAGCAGAAAGGCGCCTATTGTTCAATTCTTACTTTGTTCCAATTTTTCATCTGAGATCCAATTTGTCTCTTGTAGCAAAGTTAAAACACCTAACAGAACTAACAGAAGGAAACCACTTAACCAGTAATGACAGTTAGACGGGCATGCTTAAAAGAACAAAACTCGCTTATTTTTAAAAGGGGGCATTAAAGGAACATTACACGCCTGTTGCAAATACAAAGAAGGCTGTTGAAGAGGAAACTTCCTAACTGGGAGAACAACTTAACCGGTGGAACAAAAGTTGACTTCAGAAGTTGTGACTGTTCCAACACTGAAGGTTTTTTAAAGAAGAGACTGGACTGAAATGGCATAGAATGTCCTGTCTAAGCAGGAAGTTAGACTAGAAGACCTGCAAGGTCCCTTCCATCTCTTCTCTTCTCTTCCTCTTCTCTCTCTCTTCTCTCTCTTCTTTTCTCTTCTCTCTCTTCTCTCTCTCTCTTCTCTCTCTTCTCTCTCTTATCTTCTCTCCTTTTTTCTCTCCCTTCCCTTCCTTCCCTTCCCTTCTCTCTCTTCACTTCTCTTCTCTTCTCTCTGTCTCTCTTCTCTTCTCTCCTTTCTTCTCTCCCTTCCCTTCCTTCCCTTCCCTTCTCTCTCTTCTCTCCCCTTCTCTCTGTCTCTCTTCTCTTCTCTTCTCTCTGTCTCTCTTCTCTTCTCTTCTCTCTGTCTCTCTTCTCTTCTCTTCTCTCTGTCTATCTATCTTCTCTTCTCTTCTCTCTGTCTCTCTTCTCTTCTCTCCTCTCTGTCTCTCTTCTCTTCTCTCTGTCTCTCTTCTCTTCTCTCTGTCTATCTATCTTCTCTTCTCTTCTCTCTGTCTCTCTTCTCTTCTCTTCTCTGTCTCTCTTCTCTTCTCTTCTCTCTGTCTCTCTTCTCTTCTCTCCTCTCTGTCTCTCTGTCTCTCTTCTCTTCTTTCTTCTCTCCCTTCTCTTCCTTTCCTTCCCTCTCTTCTCTTCTCTTCTCTTCTCTGTCTCTCTTCTCTTCTCTTCCAGACCAGACCAAAATTCTATTCTATTCTATTCTATTCTATTCTATATTTTGGAATCAGTTGAGGATAAATAAATAGCATCCTGCCCACCCTTCCCACATTATAAGTTTTGAATCCAACTGTTGAATCTCAGTCAACAGATTTCCCCCATAAACCTTTAAGAGGATTAATAAGGGACAATTAAAGATAAAAATAAGCTGAAAGAAAGGAGAAAACCCCGAAATAAGACAGGCGTAGTCTTTGATAGAAAAGAAAAATCTTTAGTGAATTTAACCAGGTGATAATTGAGGTTATTTTAAAAATGATTCTTAGCTTTTTAGTATGTCACATGTTTTGCATTGAGGTGAAGAATTTGGCACTGATAATTTCAGCTTTATAATTGCTAACGCCTCTTTTCCAGCCTTCATTTTTGGAGAGAAGAATTCCACGGATTGATTGATTTTACTGTACAGTGGTACCTCTACCTACGAATGCCTCTACTTACAAACTTTTCTAGTTAAGAACTGGGTGTTCAAGATTTTTTTGTCTCTTCTCAAGAACCATTTTCCACTTACAAACCCGAGCCTCCGAAACTGTAACCGGAAAAGGCAGGAAGAAGCCTCTGTGGGGCCACTCTAGGAATCTCCTGGGAGGAAACAGGGCCGGAAAAGGCAGGAAGAAGCCTCTGTGGGGCCTCTCTAGGAATCTCCTGGGAGGAAACAGGGCCAGAAAAGGTGGGGGAGAAGCCGCTGTGGGGCCTCTCTAGGAATCTCCTGGGAGGAAACAGGGCCGGAAAATGTGGGGAGAAGCCTCTCTGGGGCCTCTCTAGGAATGACCTGGGAGGAAACAGGGCCAGAAAAGGCGGGGAGAAGCCTCTGTGGGGCATCTCTAGGACTGTCCTGGGAGGAAACAGGCCCGGAAAAGGTGGGGAGAAGCCTCCGTGGGGCCTTTCTAGGAATCTCCTGGGAGGAAACAGGGCCAGAAAAGGCAGGGAGAAGCCTCTGTGGGGCCTCTCTTGGAATCTCCTGATAGGAAATAGGGCCGGAAAAGGCGGGGAGAAGCCTCCTTGGGGCCTTTCTAGGAATCTTCTGGGAGGAAACAGGGCCTCCACCCTCCCTGTGGTTTCCCCAATCACACACATTATTTGCTTTTACATTGATTCCTATGGGAAAAATTGCTTCTTCTTACAAACCTTTCTACTTAAGAACGTGGTCACGGAACGAATTAAGTTTGTAAGTAGAGGTACCACTGTATTTATGTATGTATGTATGTATGTATGTATGTATGTATGTATGTGCGTGCGTATGTGTGTAACATATTTTTTCTGAGAATGAAAAGGAAGGGAGACTAGTATAGATCTATTTCGAGCTTATTTGATCTCACCGGGCAGCCATACCCTTACTGGGATTTGAACCTGGGCCTCTATAGCCTTAGCTTCTAGGCTATAGACCTCGTCTCCTTATCTGTTTATACCAGGGATACACACATACACCCATCCATACACACACACACACAAGTTAAATGGAGAAAATTACAGAGGGGAAAACAGAAGCCTTTTTTGTGCAAAAAATATATATGAAATTTTAACATCTTTTGTAATGCTAGAAAAATGGCTGATGCAGAAACTGGAAAATATACTAAATCAATAAATAAATGAATACATAAAAAAGGGAGGGAGGCTTGTTTCCGAAGCTCATGAAAATGATAAAATAGAAAATTGTATAGATTTAAAACACCAGATCCAGAAACATCAGATCTGGGGGGGAAAAACCCACACCATTTCATGTGTAAAATGTGTATCCCAACTTTTATTAATCCATTCTTCTTCCTTGACTGTTTTGCTTGAAAAATTGGTGCTCTGTGTATTATCCCGACACAATGAAAAACAATATGTAGTCTTTTCTAAAAACAAAAAAATAATAATATTATAGCGTTGTCTTCTGTGTTCAGTCTCAACTTTTTTAAAAAAATCCAACATTAAAAAACACAAATACAAAATACAAATACAAAAAAGGAAAAAAGTAAAAGTAAAACAATAACAAGACCAACATCAAATTGGACAAATGCAAAATACATAGTTTCAACTTTTATTTCCTGCTTCTGCTTAAAACCTCTATTCAGTTGGGCAAAACCCTCCATGTTCCCTGGGATCACACACCCCCCGGCATCACTCTGCACCCTCCTGGGGGAGCCCCCCCAAGGGTAGGCAGCAAGCAGGATGGAGTGGAACGCAGTTCCACTGGCAGAAATGAAGATGTGTGCGCAGCTCCAGCTGATTGGCGGCTGTCACTTCCTGGATTACTGGTCTCTGCTCGGCTTTCCTTTTCCCCCCTGCTGCTGCTGCTGCATCTGTGCTCCTTGCTTTTTTCCTCTTTCCTCCTTCTTGGCCTCGGACGAGCTTCCCTCTCTCCTGCAGAGCTCCCCTATAGCCTCACACGGCCACCTCCCACCTGAGGTGCAAGCAGAAGGCGTGGTTGGAAGCGGCGCTGGCAGCATTTATGCTTCTGGCAGCCCCCGTTCACCTAGCTATCCAGCCTGAGGTGGGGGGGTGACCCAGGAAGGAATGTGCGGGAAACACAAAGCAAATTGTCACCCCAGCGAGCAACACTGGTAAGGTTGTAAGTCGAGGACTTAACAGTTCGCTTGAACGATGATGATCGTTCAAGCCACTCCCACCTGGTCACATGGCTGCCAAGCCACCCCTACCCAGTCACATGACCACTAAGCCACACCCAAAAAATAAGCCACACCCTGTTATGGTTAGCTCTGGCCCTGCTCCTGCCCCAAGGACTGTGGATGTGGGGGAGACATCCACATACTGCAGGCCTGTTTTGCCCCCGGTGGAATCTGCTGATGAAGGCTCCTCTGACCAAGAAGACATGAGTGACAGGGAGGAGGAGAGTGTGGTAGACAGCTCAGAAGGAGATGAATTATCTAGCTCCTCTTTGGATTCAGAACAAGAGTGAATGATACAGCCACACATGCGGAGAGCGATGCATAGGCAGCAACAACAGAGAAATTATTATCAAAGAAAATGAGGCCACCTGTGGTTGGGTGGGGCTGTGGTAATTAGTGAGGCTGCTATAAAGAGCAGCCTGTGGGTTTGGCCATTGTGGAGGATTATCTGATTGTTGTGTTTCGTGACTGTTTTATTGAGTTTGACTTTTTGTGTGCTGATTTTCCCCCGCTTTGAAACTAAACCAGAGCAAAGTGTGTTTCACTTTGTGAAAGAAGAAGGACTGTGAATTGCCTCCCAGCTGCAAGCTAAGTATCACAGAACTGATGAGGGACCTGTACAAAATACCAGTTTGTTTGGAGACGAGTGCTCTTTGCTATACCAAAAGAGGGCTTGGTTTAAGTGAATTTTCAGTATAAAGAACATTGTTTTGAATTTTCAAACGTGTGTGTGTCTGAAATTTGTACCTGTGAATTTTTGGGAGGAGTCTACCAGAGAGCCCGACAGAACATACCAACAGTTTGGCAGTAAAAATTTTGGCTGCCTATTACTGAACCCATCCCACTATTTGAGAAGCACTGAGGTAACAAAAGCTTGAGAAATACTGTTTAGATGTAGTTTAATAAATCAGCTCAGTATTTGCAGAATTCTAATTTCTTTGGAAGCAGCAGAAGGAGCAATAGGAGCTGAATAGGAGAATAGGAATTTGGAGTTGAAACAAGAAAAACCAGGTTTTCTAAATGCAACTTTTTGACGCGGGTCTCATTTGAATGTACTAAGATAAATCGGTTGCATACTGATTAATTGTGGCCAGTGTTTTAGTCCTCCTTGTCATCTCTACAATTTTGTTTTTCATGTGGTTTGCCAAAATACACATGTAGGCTCAAGAGAGAGTTACTCTAAGCCTTCAACCAATCCAGCAGAGGTTCAAACCATCCAACCAATCACAGAACAGAACAAATGGGGGGGGGGGGGTATTTGCAACTTGAGACTGACAGCCAAGAGGAACCAGCTGTTCACTCTGCAGAATCTATAAGTGAGATTAATTCCTTCCCGTTATCCCATGTCATAGGATGAATCTTCTTCGTCATCAGTCCTCCATAAACGACCTGATCAGAGACTTAGTTTATGCTACTTCTTCCCTTCCCTTGCCCTTCTCTTTCCTACCTTTGTTTCCTTTCCTACCCTTCCTTTCCCTTTCCTTTCTTTCTTTCCCTTCCCTTTCCTTTCTTTCCCTTCCCTTCCCTTTCCTTTCTTTCCCTTTCTTCCCCTTTCCTTTCCTCTTTCCCTTCCCTTCCCTTTCCTTTCCTTTCTTTCCCTTCCCTTTCCTTTCCTTTCTTTCCCTTTCCTTTCTTTCCCTTTCTTCCCCTTTCCTTTCCTCTTTCCCTTCCCTTCCCTTTCCTTTCCTTTCTTTCCCTTTCCTTTCTTTCCCTTCCCTTTCCATTCCTTTCTTTCCCTTTCCTTTCTTTCCCTTCCCTTTCCTTTCCTTTCTTTCCCTTCCCTTTCCTTTCCTTTCTTTCCCTTTCTTCCCTTTCCTTTCCTCTTTCCCTTCCCTTCCCTTTCCTTTCCTTTCTTTCCCTTTCCTTTCTTTCCCTTCCCTTTCCATTCCTTTCTTTCCCTTCCCTTTCCTTTCCTTTCTTTCCCTTTCTTCCCCTTTCCTTTCCTCTTTCCCTTCCCTTCTCTTTCCTTTCCTTTCTTTCCCTTTCCTTTCTTTCCCTTCCCTTTCCTTTCCTTTCTATCCCTTTCCTTTCTTTCCCTTCCCTTTCCTTTCCTTTCTTCCCCTTTCTTCCCCTTTCCTTTCCTCTTTCCCTTTCCTTTCCTTTCTTCCCCTTTCCTTTCCTCTTTCCCTTCCCTTCCCTTCCCTTTCCTTTCCTTTCTTTCCCTTCCCTTCCCTTCCCTTTCTTTCCCTTCCCTTTCCTTTCCTTTCTTTCCCTTTCCTTTCTTCCCCTTTCCCTTCCTTTCTTTCCCGTTCCTTCCCTTCCCTTCCCTTTCTTTTTCTTTCCTTTCTTTCCCTTTCCTTTCCCCCCTTTCCTTTCCTTTCTTTCCCTTTCCTTTCTTTTCTTCCCCTTTCTTTCTTCCTTCCCCCTTCCTCCCTTTCCTTTCTTCCCCTTTCCTTTCTTTCGCTTTCCTTTCTTCCCCTTTCTTTCCCTTTCCTTTCCTTTCTTTCCCGTTCCTTCCCTTCCCTTTCTTTTTCTTTCCTTTCTTTCCCTTTCCTTTCCCCCCCTTTCCTTTCCTTTCTTTCCCTTTCCTTTCTTTTCTTCCCCTTTCTTTTCCTTCCTTCCCCTTTCCTTTCTCCCCTTTCCTTTCTTTCGCTTTCCTTTCTTCCCCTTTCTTTTCCTTTCCTTTCCTTTCTTTCCCTTTCCTTTCTTTTCTTCCCCTTTCTTCCCCTTTCTTTCCCTTTCCTTTCTTCCCCTTTCCCTTTCCTTTCCTTTCTTTCCCGTTCCTTCCCTTCCCTTTCTTTTCCTTTCCTTTCTTCCCCTTTCCCTTCCCTTTCCTTTCTTTCCCATTCCTTCCCTTCCCTTCCCTGTCTTTTCCTTTCCTTTCTTCCCCTTTCCTTTCCTTGCCTTGCTTCCTCTCCTCCCCTCTCCTCCCCTCCCCTCTCTTCCCTTCCTTTCCCCTCCCCTCCCTTAATAATACTAATTAATAATAATTCATTAGATTTCTGTGCCACACCTCTCTGCAGACTCGGGCAGCTCACAACAAGAAAAGTGACAATACAACAATGTAATAAATCTAATATTTTTAAAAACATCTAAAAAACCCTGTCATTAAAACCCTTTCCTTCCCCTGCACTGCCCTCCCTTCTCCTCCCCTCCCCTCTCCTCCCATCCCTTTGTTCCCTTCCCTATTCCCTTCCTTTGCCCTTCTCTTCCCTTCCTTTCCTTCTTCCATTCCCTTTTCCCTTTCCCCCTTTTCCTTCTAGTTTGTGTGTGCACAGGCACACAGAAACTGCTGCTTATTTGCAGTTAATCTCTCTATACTCCTTTAAGTAAGTACATACAGACTTTAGATTGCACATCTCTCACAACACCATCATCACACTCCAGGCAAGGTGCTGATGACTAAACCCTCCTATTAAAAAATTGATTTGAAGCTCTATGAATAGCAACCATCAATCAGGGGGAGCCTTAAAGAGATGATTGGCGCTGACGAGCTCAGGCTGCTTGAAAAGTCAACTTGTGGAGGGGAAGAGCTGTCAATCCCTCAAGGCCAAGGTATTAGCCTTAGTTGTGGGTGACTCCACTGAAGTTCATTATCACATAGTGCAGCCAACCCTCTTAAATTGATAATTGTTCTGTCGGGCTCTCTGGTACACTCCTCCCAAAAATTCACAGGTACAAATTTCAGACACACACACGTTTGAAAATTCAAAACAATGTTCTTTATACCGAAAATGCAAAAAAAACGAAGCCCTCTTTTTGTATAGCAAAGAGCACTCGTCTCCAAACAAACTGGTCATTTGTACAAGTCCCTTATCAGTTCTGTGATACTTAGCTTGCAGCTGTGAGGCAATTCACTGCTTTTTTCCCACCAAACCAGCCCCCTTGGGAAGAGGCTGGAGGGAGGGAATTCCAGGTTCTCGGCTGCTGCCTCGCCCTCCCTGCCCCTAACCCAGTTTGCCCAGAGGTCTCTGCACGGACTTCAGGCCAGCCTTTGCTCGCCCCTTCCCCCGCCCCACCCCCAGACTGGCCCAGTCGTGTCCTGGCGCTGCAGCCCTGCGGAAGATGGAATGGCAGGTGAGGATTTGCTGACTGAGAGTTTTGCCCTCCTTGTCCATGAGAAGGAGTTGTGGCTGCCTCCCTGACAGGGCCTGGGGAGTGGCAAGGGCACCCCGGAGGTGGCCGACTCACTGGGGGACCCTGCTTGCTGCCGCCCTCCAAAGTTGCTGGGTTGCCCTTCATGCCTGGGTGTACTCCAGAAGCTGGTGACTCTGTGCTGCGGGCTAATTTATCTATCAGCTCTTTATGTGGAACCGTATCAAAGGCTTTGCTGAAGTCCAGATAGGCAATATCCACGGCACCACCTTCATCCAACACCTTTGTGACATAGTCAAAGAAATCAATGAGATTAGTCTGACATGATTTGCCTTCAGTAAAGCCATGCTGATTTGGGTCCAATAAGTTATTGTTTTTAGGTGCTGATTTATCCTCTTTTTGAGTAGAGTCTCCATCATTTTAACTATAACTGATGTCAAGCTAACTGGCCTGTAGTTACCAGCTTCTTCTCTACTGCCCTTCTTGTGGATAGGCACAACACTGGCCATTCTCCAATCCTCAGGAACTTCTCCTGTTAACAAGGATTGGTTAAACAAATCAGTCAGGGGGGTAGCAATGACAGATCTGAGTTCTTTAAGAACTCTGGGGTGGATGCCATCTGGACCCATTGCCTTTTTTATCTTTAATCGTTCAAGTTCTTCTAAGACATCGGCTTCTAAGATCACTGGAGCTGAATCCGTACAGATTCCTAGAGAGGCCCCACGGAGGCTTCTCCTCACTGTTTCTGGCCCTGTTTCCTCCCAGGAGATTCCTAGATAGGCCCCACAGAGGCATTTGGCAGGACCAGCGCAATTTTGCTGCTGCACCTGTGGAGGTAGCAAAATCGCTCCTGGAGCCGCAGGTAAAACCTCGCCGAAACACGGGTGCAATTTTCCTACCTCCACAGGTAGTTCTTGTGGTTGTTCTTGCAGCTTTGAAGATCGTTAAACCGATGGTTGTAAATCGAGGAGTTCCTGTCATGAAGAGAGTTTACAACTATTTAGTTTTCCGTTAGACTGAGAGTCATATTCATAAAGGGAGTCCGACCTTTTGTCACTTTTAACAAATAACAAATGTACTGTATGCAGATCAGAATAATCGGAATAATGTAATGATAACAGCACACCGAAAACCGGCCCTCTCTTGAGTTTATGGTTAGAGGCTAGCACGATTAATCCCTTTGGATTTATCATCTCCTTTCCCGTAAGCAGGGTAAGTGTATGGCTGTGCTTGCATGTGTGATCGTTTTGAGCTGGCTGCTTTGGATGCCAAAGGATTAATATCTGATGGATTTCAAGCTCTGCCCGCTTTGCAAAACTTGGCAAGAGAAGAAATCAGATGGTGGTAGAGATTACAGTGCTCTTGGCTGGTACCTTGCTGACTTTGTAAGGGGAAGCTTTGCAAATCCACCCACCCATCCATGCAGCCATCCACTTGCCTGCCTACCCATCCATCCATCCATCCATCCATCCATCCATCCATTTTCTGTCTCTCTATCTTTCCACCCACCCACCTACCCAACCCACCCACCCACGCATCCATCCGTCCACCCATCCATTTATCCACCCACCCACCCATCCCTCAATTGCTCAATCCATCCATCTGTCCATCCATCTGTCCATCTGCCCATGCATCCATCCATGCATCCAATCATCCACCTACACATCCATGTATCCATCCATGTATCCACCCATCCACTGACCCATCCATTCATGCATGCATGCATCCATCCATTCATATTCTGTCTCTCTATCTTTCCATCCATGCACAGCTTACATTAGAGAAACATCTTTCAGCTGTGGCGAGGGGGGCGTTTGCCCAGGTCCGCCTGGTGCACCAGTTGCGGCTCTATTTGGACCGCGACTCACTACTCACAGTCACTCATGTCCTCATCACCTCGAGGTTCGACTACTGTAACGCTCTCTACATGGGGCTGCCTTTGAAAAGTGTTCAGAAACTTCAGATCATGCAGAATGCAGCTGTGAGAGCTATCATGGGCTTTCCCAAATATGCCCATGTCACACCAACACTCCGCAGTCTGCATTGGTTGCTGATTGGTTTCCGGTCACAATTCAAAGTGTTGGTAATAATAATAATAATAATAATAATAATAATAATAATAATAATAATAATTTATTAGATTTGTATGCCGCCCCTCATGGCATCGGACCAGAATATCTCCAGGACCGTCTTCTGCCGCACGAATCCCAGCGACCAGTTAGGTCGCACAGAGTTGGCCTTCTCTGGGTCCTGTTGACTAAACAATGTCGTTTGGCAGGACCCAGGGGAAGATCTTTCTCTGTGGCATCCCCAACCCTCTGGAACCAACTGCCCCCAGATATCAGAGTTGCCCCCATCCTCCTTGCCTTTCATAAGCTCCTTAAAACCCACCTCTGTCGTCAGGCATGGAGGAATTGAGATATTCCCTTCCCCCGAGGCTTATAAAATTTATGCATGGTATGTCTGTATGTATGGTTGGTTTCTTAAATTGGGGTTTTGTACATTACTTTTAATATTAGATTTGTTCATATTGTGTTTTTACTGTTGTTAGCCGCCCCGAGTCTACGGAGAGGGGCAGCATACAAATCCAATAAATAAGTAAGTAAGTAAGTAAGTAAGTAAGTAAGTAAGTAAGTAAGTAAGTAAATAATAAATAAATAAATAAATAAACAAACAAACAAACAAACAAACAAATAAACAAACAAACAAATAAATAATAATAATAATAATAATAAACTGACGATGAAGCACAAAATTCTTTACTAACAGGATATTAATTGAAAAAAAAAGGTTCTAAATGTCTCATCTTGCACATCAAAAGTGCCACCAAATAGGACAAAAAGAAACGTTTTTATTTTCCCTACTGGCTGCCTCTTTTTCCCAATTTTCCCAAATTTTATTTGACAGCAGGATTTAATGTAAAGAGTATTTATAGACAGCAAGAGATGACAGCAGATACGGAGGAGGGTGTGATCTCTGTTTTTATTTTCTTGGCATGTTCTTGTGTTCTTTAGATCTTAATTTATCATTTTATATCTCTCTCTCTTTATGTGTGTATTTGCTATGATGTTTGCTTTTCAGTTGCAGCCCTCTAATTACGTTAATGCAATATCACACATAGTCACCACGGTATTAGAGGGATATTTGTTCCTTCATTTCACCAAGTCAGTTGGAAACTTAATGGAGATATTCTCATAATTCTCATGGCTTAGGACCAGACTACCTATGGGACTGTCTTCTGCCTCATACATCCCAGCGACCGGTTGGGTCCCACAGAGTCAGCCTTCTCCAGGTTCCTTCGGCCAGACAATGTCATCTGGCGGGGCCTAGGGGAAGAGCCTTCTGGGTAGTCTGTACAATTAACCTTAAGCAGTCATTAAGTACTTAGCTAGCATCTGTGAAGAAACTTAACACCCCTTCTTCTTCCAACGAAGTGAGACACACACACACACACACACACACACACGTTGTTCTGCTTTGTTTTGAAAGGCATGAAAAATCAACAAACGAAGTCCAGAAACCAGCAAGACAGGATTCCTGATGAACTGCGATCAGATACTCTTCCAAAACGGCCAAACCCACATGCTGCTATTTATAGCAGCAGCCCTAATTACTGGAGCCCCACCCAAACACAGGTGTCAGCTCTTATCTCCTGTAATATGTCCTTACTTGGTCTCTTCTACGCATAATTCTGCGCTTGCGTGGGTCCAAAACGTCTTCATCCGAATCAATGGAAGATAAGGGAGATTGACTGCCTGGGCTGTGTGCCAAGCCCTCCTCTGCTGAGTCACTCCCACCTTCTCCTTCGTCCGAGGAAACTAAACTCTGAACTGATTCTGTCGGCAATAACACAGGCCTGTGACATGTTGAAGTTTCCCCTGCATCCACCTCCACATTCACTGGGGCAGGAGCTGGGCCAGAGCCAACCACAACATCCTGCGTGGCTTTGTGCTAATTAAATGAGAACTCAAAGCCATGACAATAAAGCAGGCCGGCCCTGAAGTGGAAAAGGAGCCGTTGATCTGCAGCTCCGAAGCACATTAAATAAGCATGGCATGTTTTCTGTTCCAGTTTAAGAAAATCACTGGTGTGTTTTCCCTGGAGACTCCGAAGCTCTTGAAATTAGCGAGAAACCAAATGCATCATCAGCTTTGCTCGGTGCCAACATACGAGACAGCTGATAATGTCATTAGCATGCTGAGGTCAAAACGGTCGGCTCCAGTAAACCGTCTCTAATCTGCCATGAACTCCTGTCACTGCAAATTGGAATTGAGGTTATCTTAACAAATAATTGCTTTAAAATAATGTCATCGATAACCTGGTTGTACAGATATTTGTTGAGGGGTGAAATACTACGAGTTCGGCCTGGTTCAAGTGTATGGATAGCGGAAGCCACTGGTGGTACAGGGAACCAATAGTGGCAGCAGTGCAAGGCTCCACCCACCTGCCAGTGATGATTGATTTTATTTTGATTTTATTTTATTGGATTTCTATGCCGCCCCTCTCCGTAGACTCGGGGCAGCTAACAACAGTAGTAAACAGCATATGACAATCCAATATAAACAGTTAAAAACCCCTATTGTAAAACCAACATACATACAGACATACCATGCATAAAATTGTAAAGGCCTAGGGGGAAAGAGTATCTCAGTTCCCCCATGTCTGGCGGCAGAGGTGGGTTTTAAGAAGCTTACGAAAGGCAAGGAGGGTGGGAGCAATTCTAATCTCTGGGGGGAGTTGGTTCCAGAGGGTCGGGGCCGCCACAGAGAAGGCTCTTCCCCTGGGCTGCTACCCCCACCAGGGGGGGGGAACGGGGGATGGGACACAGTGGGGATAGTAAGTTTATGCACTATTTATTGAATACTTAACAGTTTCACTTATTGTCCTTCCTTCTCTAGTATCTTAGTATGATCCTTAATTACTTTTAAAATAGGAAATAATTGAATAATATGTTTTCACCCATAAACACTTTAATCATTTTAATCATTATCTAGAACTGAACTTTTACAGCAATTCAAGAAAATTGAGCTACTTGCCTAATCTGTTATCCTACTGAACCTTTGTGGGTTCAGTACAAAACCTTAAAATGTTACTGTGCTCCTCAACAAATAATGCTGTCTATTCATTTGTCCTTTTTGTGGCTATTCAAATAATGTGACTTAATCAACTGGAAAAGAGTCCAAGTACCTATTTGAAAACTTATCTTGGTCGGTAAGACACTCCCACCCAGTCACATGACCTTTAAACCACCCTTGTTACATGATTGTCAAGCCACTCCCACCCAGTCACATGACCATCAAAGCTCGCCCACAAAATAAGCCACGCCTGCCGTGTAATAGTTAAAATTTTGGCAGCCCATCACTGCTAAGGTGGGATTAGAACTCACCATCTCCTGGCTTTTCAACCTGATGTTTGGAAATGTGGGAATAATTGTTTCGATCCATGGACAGAAGTTACTTTTTCTGCCATGCTAATTAGCCTTTATTATAGCAGGTGCAGCCTAGTGTATCCTCCAGGCACCAGATCAGGCAAGACTTCAAATTTTAAAAATTGGAGATAAATGTTAATATTGAGGCAATACAGATGAGGGATTATGGGAGATGTATGGTAGAACATCTGGCAGATACAAAGAATGTACAAAATGTTCCAAGCTTGAAACGTTCCAGATGAGAAGTGTTGGTTGGCGTTTAATTTATGCAGCCCTGATTATTTTGTACTTTATGTTAATTTTTTATAAATTGGTATCAGATGTGCGTGATCAGAAAAAAATATGATGGAATTTGAGTCTACTGAGAAGCTTATTTTGATATGGAATAGTCTCTTCTTTTTTTTAAAAAATATTTTTATTATTTTTTAAAATGTGGGACGAAACAAGGCAAACAATATTTAACATGTAAAGGAGCTACAATTGCTCTGCTAAATATAGAAGTCTTCTTAATACAGAAAAAAAACCCCTAATTCTAGTTTAGATCAATACAGAAAGGTAAACTTATTAATGAAACATCTCCATATAATCAATAATAATATAGAAATCTTGACTTTTCAATAATAATAATAATAATAATAATAATAATAATAATAATAATAATAATATTATTATATTGGATTTGTATGCCGCCCCTCTCCGCAGACTCGGGGCGGCTAACAATGATAATAAACACAGTATGTACAATCCAATAATAAAAACAACTAAAAACCCCTATTATAAAACCAAACATACACACAAACATACCATGCTTGTAATGGCCTAGGGGGAAAAGCTATCTCAACTCCCCCATGCCTGGCGGTATAAATGAGTCTTGAGTAGTTTATGAAAGACAGGGAGGGTGGGGGCAGTTCTAATCTCCGGGGGGAGTTGGTTCCAGAGGGCTGGGGCCGCCACAGAGAAGGCTCTTCCCCTGGGGCCCACCAAACGACTTTCTAGACACTTATATAGTTGTAATTAAAATAATTAAAATCAATTAGCAAAAATAAACTTATCTACCAAATATCACTATATAATATATTCTACCTAATATGTTTAACAATCTAACATTTTATTTCAATATCTTTAAAAATCCTTTTTTTCATTCCACCAATTGTAAACTTTCTGCCAAGTTTTATAAAATTCTGTATCAGCTTGGTTATTTAACCGTCTCGTCATCATGTCTAATTCTGCACATTCCATAATTTTCCTAAAGACCTCTTCGTCTTTTAGAATTTTCTTTTCTTTCCATTTTTGTGCAAATGTAATCCTTGCTGCTACTAATGTATATGGATTATTAAATAATATATTTCTTTTTTATATCTCACATCTGTAATACCTAATAAGAAAAATTCTGGGGTCTTCCTAATTTCTTTATTTGGAATTTCCTTTAACCATTTTTCTACCTTATTCCAATAAGTCTTGGCTTTTGGGCATGTCCACCATGCGTGGAAGTATGTGCCCATTTCTTTTTTACATTTCCAACAAATTGGTGAAGCACTTGGAAACATCTTTGAAATCCTATTAGGTGGCAAAAAGAATAGTCTTTTAAGTGGCTTGCCATGCTCTGAAGTGGGGTAATGTGGAAATTAAGAGGAAGACATTCATTTTTATATATGCATTCAGAAGAGTAGAGACCACACTTAACAGTAGTGACTGTGAAAGAGATCTTGGAGTCTTGGTGGAACCAGCGAAATATGAGCCAGCAATGTGCAGTGGCAGCTAAAAAAGCCAACACAATCTTAAACTGCATCAACAGAGGGATACACTACAAGACCAGAGAGGTACTAATACCAATATACAATGCCCTAGTCATACCACATCTGGAGTACTGCATTTAATTCTGGTCACCTCACTACAAAAGGAACATAGAAACCCTGGAAAAGGTACAGAAGAGTGTTCTGCCGGGCTCTCTGGTAGGAGCCTCCTGAAAATTCAAGGGTACAAATTTCAGACACACACACGTTTGAAAATTCAAAACAATGTTATTTATCACAAAATTCAAAATAAACAAAGCACTCTTTTTGTATTGCAAAGAGCACTCATCCCAAAACAACCGGGTACTCTGTACAATTTTCCTTAAGCAGTCATTAAATACTTAGCTAGCAGCTGTGAAGAAACTTCACACCCCTTCTTCTTCCAACGAAGTGAGACACTGATGGTCAGAGCGATCAACCAATGGAACGGCCTGCCAGCGGAGGTTGTGAACGCCCCAGGACTCCACGTATTCAAGAAAAGTCCTTCAATCTCTTCTCACAACAAAATACCTTACTCCGCCAGACTTGATATTCTTGGTTTAGACAACTTACAACTCCGTCATCTCCGTTCCGACTTAATTATAGTTCATAAAATCATATACCAAAATGTCCTACCTGTTAACAACTACTTCACCTTCAACCGCAACAACACATGAGCACGGAGCCGCAAAGAAGGAAGCTCAGCTTCCGGTCTCGCAACTTTTTGCTTTTCTCCCACTCAGCCTCCCACTGCCATCGATTAACACATCTGGCGCCCCTTCCCGCCTTTCTCCCCCCTTCTTTTATTTTTCTTTCTTTCTTTTTATTTGCTCGCTTCACCCCTCTTCCTCTTCCACTCTTGTTCACTCCTCAGCCCTGGCACAACACCTTCCTGTGGCCACTGCTGTGGGGCTGAGCCGCCCAGGCAGGAGGGCTCACTGGCCGCGACAGCAAAGGTGGGAGAACGAAAGGGAAGCACAGCGGAGGCATTCGGCCCCCTCCTTCTCTGACAGCCCATCCACTGTGCTTGGAGGCGGACGGGCGGAGCGGCATTTGTGCCTGGTGGAAAAACCTATCCGCTCCTTCTCAGCAGCTGCTAGCCTGGCTAAGAGAGATGGCTCCGGCCCGGCCCAGTGTTTGCCCCGGCACCACCAATGAGCGACTGAGTGCGCTCTACTTCTGCCTCTGGATCAGCGTCGCCTCAGAAGCAGGTGAGAGAGGCAGCGCAGGAGCCTGCCACTGACAGAGAGAGAGAGAAGAAAGGAAGAGAGAGAAAGAGAGAGAAAGAGAGAGAGAGAAAGAGAGAGAGCGAGAGAGAAAGAAAGCAAGAGAGAGAGAAAGAGAGAGAGAGAGAGCAAGGAGGGGAGAGAAAAAGAGAGATAGCAAGAGAGAGAGAGAGAGAGAAAGAAAGCAAGAGAGAGAGAGAAAGAAAGAAAGAGAGAGCGAGACAGTGAGAGAAAGAGAGAGAGAGCAAGAAGGGGAGAGAAAAAGAGAGATAGCAAGAGAGAGAGAGAGAAAGAAAGCAAGAGAGAGAGGGAGAAAGAGAGAGAAAGGGAGGAAGGAAGAGAGAGAAAAAAGGAGAGGAAGGAAGAGAGAGAGAGAGAAATTTTTTTTTGCTAAACTTTTTTTAGCTTCCCCCCTGCTCAACGGTGTCCCACTTACCCAATCTTAAAATCTGGTCAATTTATCATAAGGGTCAATCAGGAAACTACTGAAAATTCAGGAAGGCCGGAAACATTCAGAGGTCCTCTGGAGCCCGGAGAGGCCATTTTTGCCCTCTCAGAAGCTTGAGGAAAGTCTCCGGAGCCCAGGGAGGGCAAAAATGTCAGCCGCACTGTGGTGCAGGAGGCCGACTAAGCAATGCACACTATGAACATGCTCACCTAGCAACAGGGCAGAGAACTCCTTGTTAAAATTTTTGAAGCCCTCCCCTGAAAGTGAAAGGCAAAACGATATATCTATCAAACATAATAGTCTCTGTGAGGAGAAAAGTTTACTAAGCAAGGACACTATCTGTCCTCATTGGTTTTCAAATGCTCAGCTCTAATGTGCAACAGGTGTTATTCAAATAAGGGTCACTGCCTCCCTCAATAGCTCCGAACAGAGAATAGAACTGGAGCAGAGGCATAACACCTCTCCATCTGAATCACGGTCCTCGCCGCTAATTGATGCTTTTCAGGTCTCTGTATTGTTTCCTGCAAAACTCCAAGGACAAGTCCGTGTAATTATCACATGTAATGTGTTGAATTCCTCTCCAGACAGTCTTTTCACATCGTTTTATGATGCTTCCCAGGAACTCACCATAAAACAAATGAGGAACTAAGCGATCAAAATGATTAGGATGTAAAATTAAAATCGCAGTGTGTTAAAAATAGTTAATATAAATGGCGTGTGTGTGGGGGATCGGTGGTTAAGAAGCTAAGCTTCAGATCATGCAGAATGCAGCTGCGAGAGCAATCATGGGCTTCCCAAGGTATGCCCATGTTACACCAACACTCCGCAGTCTGCATTGGTTGCCGATCAATTTCTGGTCACAATTCAAAGTGTTGGTTATGACCTATTCTGGCATCGGGCCAGAATATCTCCAGGACCACCTTCTGCCGCATGAATCCCAGCGACCAGTTAGGTCCCACAGAGTTGGCCTTCTCCGGGTCCCGTCGACTAAACAATGTCATTTGGCGGGATCCAGGAGAAGAGCCTTCTCTGTGGCGGTCCTGACCCTCTGGAACCAGCTCCCCCCAGATATCAGAGTTGCCCCCACCCTCCTTGCCTTTCGCAAGCTCCTTAAAACCCACCTCTGTCATCAGGCATGGGGGAATTGAAATTTTTCCCTTCCCCCTAGGCTTATAGAATTTATACATGGTATGCTTGTTTGTATGATTGGTCTCTTAAATCGGGTTTTTTGGATTATATTTTAATATTAGATTTGTTTACATTGTTTTCTTTACTGTTGTTAGCTGCCCCGAGTCTTCGGAGAGGGGCGGCATACAAATCTAATCAATCAATCAATCAATCAATCAAGCAAGCAAGCAAGCAAGCAAGCAAGCAAGCAAGCAAGCAAGCAAGCAAGCAAGCAAGCAAGCAAGCAAGCAAGCAAGCAAGCAAGCAAGCAAGCAAGCAAGCAAGCAAGCAAGCAAGCAAGCAAGCAAGCAAGCAAGCAAGCAAGCAAGCAAGCAAGCAAGCAAGCAAGCAAGCAAGCAAGCAAGCAAGCAAGCAAGCAAGCAAGTCGGTTGGAAAGCTGTCAGCTCTGGTTTGAGACCTGACTGCTGCAGGAGGGGGGCGAACTCCTCTTCCTGCCCCAACTGTTAACCACCTAGCAATGTGAAAGCAGGCCAATGTGTGAGCACACAACAGATACAAACTTAAAGTAAACCGCTCTAAACTTGACTGCAGGAAATACGACTTTAGTAACCGAGTAGTTGATGGATGGAACTCACTATCAGACTCTGTAGTATCATCAGCTAACCTCCAAAACTTTACCTTTAGACCAGTGATGGTGAACCTAAAGCACGGGTGCCACAGGTGGCATGCCATATCGGAAATTTGAGAGCGGCACCAAGGCCCAGACAGTTTCTTGCCATTCCCCCTGGGTTTCTTTCTCTGGCGCAGTGTATGGGAGGCAGCCTCGCGCCGAATGTATGGGAGGCACGTGCTCCTCCTTGCCGCTTCAGCCCCTCTTTTTATTTTTTAAGTCTTAAAGTTTTGCATTTTTTGGATTCCCCTCACCTCACCTTCTTCTTTCGGCAGCGACTGTTCTCCTCCTCTTCTTCTTCCTCCTCTTCCCACCCAAATTCCGAGCTTTTATTTCTTTCCTAATGGGTTTGCATGCATTATTTGCTTTTACATTGATTCCTATGGGAAAAATTGCTTCTGCTTACAAACTTTTCTACTTAAGAACCTGGTCACAGAACGAATTAAGTTCTTAAGTAGAGGTACCATTGTATACTCAATCTCTTTTAGCATTAGATGTTTATTCTTATAGTGGTTCACACCTGAGACTAACAATCCTGGGCCTAGAAAACCTAGAACTACGGCGCCTAAAACATGATTTGAGTATTGCCCACAAGATCATATGCTGCAACGTCCTACCGGTCAATGACTACTTCAGCTTCAACCGCAATAACACAAGAGCACGCAACAGATTCAAACTTAATACGAACCGCTCCAAACTTGACTGTAAAAAATATGATTTCAACAATTGAGTTATCGAAGCGTGGAACTCATTGCCGGACTCAATTGTGTCAACCCCTAACCCCCAACACTTCTCCCTTAGACTTTCCACGATTGACCTCTCCAGGTTCCTAAGAGGCCAGTAAGGGGCGTACATAAGTGCACTGGTGTGCCTTTCGTCCCCTGTCCAATTGTCTTTCCTTTCTAAATGCAGAAAACATTTGTTTTTTAATTGAATTTAATTCTTAGCAGTCCTTGCCTTCAGGGATACTGTTCACTTTCAGATTTCAGTTCCTAATGACAATCCAAGCAGAGCTGGTGATATAGTTATTTTCCCCAAATAGCGTTTCCTTTGGGATGGCAGCCTTCTTTCCTTCAAGATCTTTCCTTAAAATCTTTGAAAATGTGATTTGCAATTCACGGCTGGATTAACCGAGGCGCGAGTTAGGCAGGAAAACATATAAAGCATTTCTCTTTAAGATGAATATTTATGAAGTCCTGAAATCAAAGCATCGTTTTGCATAAATTGGAACCCTGCCAGGATTTCAAAAATCACGGAGAGCTTAAAGATGGAGCTTTGGAGATTGTGGCATCAGGGTTTTTTAAAAAATTCCATCTGGAGATAGTTTGGAAAACAAGAAAAAGTCTTTACACCTCAAGGCAAAAATATCCATACATTTTTAGATAACATGGTATCTCACCAGCCTTAAACTGCTACTCAGCTCCACATCCATCACAAGACTCTGAAATCATATCCACTGTATCTAGACATATTTAACTCAACTATATCAGATTAGTGAGATAGAAACATAGAAACATAGAAGTTTGACGGCAGAAAAAGACCTCATGGTCCATCTAGTCTGCCCTTATACTATTTTCTGTATTTTATCTTAGGATGGATATATGTTTATCCCAGGCATATTTAAATTCAGTTACTGTGGATTTATCCACCACGTCTGCTGGAAGTTTGTTCCAAGGATCTACTACTCTTTCAGTAAAATATTATTTTCTCATGTTGCTTTTGATCTTTCCCCCAACTAACTTCAGATTGTGTCCCCTTGTTCTTGTGTTCACTTTCCTATTAAAAACACTTCCCTCCTGGACCTTATTTAACCCTTTAATATATTTAAATGTTTCGATCATGTCCCCCCTTTCCCTTCTGTCCTCCAGACTATACAGATTGAGTTCATTAAGTCTTTCCTGATACATTTTATGCTTAAGATCTTCCACCATTCTTGTAGCCCATCTTTGGACCCGTTCAATTTTGTCAATATCTTTTTGAAGATATTGAGCTCTCCAGAACTGAACACAGTATTCCAAATGTGGTCTCACCAGTGTTCTATATAGCGGGATCATAATCTCCCTCTTCCTGCTTGTTATACCTCTAGCTATGCAGCCAAGCATCCTACTTGCTTTCCCTACCGCCTGACTGCACTGTTCACCCATTTTGAGACTGTCAGAAATCACTACCCCTTCAGAAATCACTACTCCGATGTTTTATTTCTTTCCTAGATGCAGGAAATAAAAAGCCTTTTTTCCCCCTGGACTTTATTTTTACTTTTTCTCTTAAAGGTGCTTTTCTCTCCCTTTTATTTTCCAGAGAACTGGAGGAGGGTCCTTTCTGAGAGTCTTATTCCCATTCTTTCTGTGGGCTGAGATGAAAAGATTAAAAAAGTTTGAAGAGACCTTATAGGTCAGTGATGGTGAACCTACGGCACGGATGCCACAGGTGGCACATGAAGTCCTACGTACTGGCACACGAGCTGTTGCCCTAGTTCAGTTCCAACATGCCTGTGTATGCTGGCCAGCTGATTTTTGGATCGCACAGAGGCTCTGGGAGGGCGCTTTCGGCTTCCAGAGAGCCTCCAACAGGATGGGGAGGGCGTTTTTACCCTCCCTGGCTCCAGGGAAGCCTTTGGAACCTGGGGAGGGCAAAACACAAGCCTGCTGGGCCTAACAGAGGTTGGTAAACAGGATGCCCAACCTCTGGGAAACAGGGGGGCAGGGAAAGCTGTTTTCACCCTTCCCAGGCATTGAATTATGGGTATGGGCACTCACGCATGCACAATAGCACGTGCGCCAATGTTCCCTCTAATTTTTTTTCGGTGTGCGTGGAAAAGTATAGTGTCTGAATGGCAGTCCCTTTGGGACTAGGCGGCATAGAAGATAGATAAACAAACAAACAAACAAACAAACAAACAAACAAACAAACAAACAAACAAAAGGAACAATTACTGTGGATTTACCAACCACATCTGCTGGAAGTTTGTTCCAAGCATCTACTACTCTTTCAGTAAAATAATATTTTCTCACATTACTTCTGATCTTTACCCCAACTAACACTTCCCTCCTGAACCTTATTTAACCCTTTAACATATTTAAATGTTTCAATCATGTCTCCCCTTTCCCTTCTGTTCTCCAGACTATACAAAGTCTTTCTTGATAGGTTTTATGCTTAAGACCTTCCACCATTTTTGTAGCCTGTCTTTGGACCCGTTCAGTTTTATTAATATCTTTTTGTAGGTGAGGTCTTCAGAACTGAACACAGTATTCCAAATGTGGTCTCACCAGCGCTCTATACAGCGGGATCACTGTCTCCCTCTTCCTGCTTGTTATACCTCTAGCTAGGCAGCCAAGCATTCTATTTGCTTTCCCTACCACCTGACTGCACTGTTGACCCATTTTGAGACTGTCAGAAATCACTACCCCTAAATCCTTCTCTTCGGAAGTTTTTGTTAACACAGAACTGCCAATACAATACCCAGATTGAGGATTCCTTTTGCCCAAGTGCATTATTTTACAGTTGGAAACATTAAACTGCAGTTTCCATTGCTTTGACCATTTATCTAGTAATTTTACACAAACGTCCAATGTACAGTAGTTCCAGCTTTTAGCAACTGCATAATGCTATTTTTTTAAAAAAAATATATGATGAAGTTAAGCCACAATCCCATAAAAACGAAACGCCACAACCAAAGATTTAAAAACACAGGGCTGTTTTATTGTCGAAGTCCAGCGGAAAGAGCATACCATACTGTACAAAGATTAGTAGCAGAAAAGACGGAAGTGTTTATACTGGTAAGACCAGTCCTTTTTCGATAAACAGAGAAGAAATAAAATACTCTACCCCTTGCTTGGTTTTATTTAAAACACAAACGATTAACAGGAAGATAGGAACACTCGTGATTATTTCATTTCATCGGATGATGGACACTTTAGATGACTAACAACATAAGGTCTCCGCTGTTTCTTACACATTTTTTTTGTATTTTTGTATTATGCATTATTTTGTATTTTCTGCCACAAAAAACAGAATGAGCGCCAAGCTGTTACATTGAGCAAGGGCATGAATTTGCCAGCACACAGAGGTTTTTGAAGCCAAGATTGCTTCCTTAGTTGTAATTGCCATTCTTATTTTTTTTCTTTTACCCCAGAAGACTCAGGCAAGGCTCACATCACATTGTTACATGTCTATTGGAGATTCTCAATCATCCAGGTCACGATTGTCCGAAAGGAGCTTCTTTTCAAAAGGTAACTGAACTTCCTTGTGTTTAAAAATGTTTCGCTTTTCATCTGAGAAACCTCTTCGGTTCTTAACACAAACGCAACAGACAAAGGGTGCAATGGAGATTGGGGTGCAATTGAGACTAGCCACCTTGGGGGGAACCCCAGGAATTGTGGCTTCGTTATAACAAGGGGTAAAATCCAGCAGGTTCTGACAGGTTCCGGAGATCCGGTAGTGGAAATTTTGAGTAGTTTAGAGAACTGGCAAATAGCATCTCTGGCTGGCCCCAGGAATGGGGAGGAAATGGGGATTTTGCAATATCCTTCCCCTGCCACCCCCACCATCTCATGCCATGCCCACCAAGCCACACCCACAGAAACAGTAATAAAAAAAATGGATGTTCCCACTGGTTACAACTAAATAGTGTATACACATTGGCTGCTAGATCTCATAAGGATTGCTCCTCAAAAAGCAGCAGCGTGATGTGTTGAAAAATATAATAGGTGAAATGATAGAATAGAGTAGAATAAGAACAGAACAGAATAGAATATGAAGTAGAGAATAGAATAGAATAAGAAGTGGAGAATAGAATAGAATAAGTAGAGAATATACAATAGAATAGAATAGAATAAGAAGTAGATAATGGAATGGAATAGAATAGAATAGAATAAGAAGTAGATAATGGAATGGAATAGAAGAGAATAGAATAGAAGAGAAGAGAGCAGAGCAGAGCAGAACAGAATAGAATAGACAGAGAATATAGAATATAATATAAGAAGTAGGGAATGGAATGGAATGGAATAGAATGGAATGGAATGGAATAGAATAGAATAGAAAAGAATAGAATAAGATGTAGATAATAGAACCAAAACAGAATAGAATGGAGTACTTTATTGACCAAGTGTGATTGGACACAAGAAATTTGTCTCCAGTACATAAAATGTGACGTATGAACATTTCTGCTGAATATGACTGTTGCAGCATCCACATAACCACAGGCTCAAAATTTGGATGCTTTATGACGGTTGTGGTGTGTCAGTGTGTGTGTGTGTCTGTGTCTGTGTGTAATCTGATCCCCTTTTGTGAGTTTCTGACAAGCCATGTCAATGGGGAAGCCAGATTCACTGGACAACTGTGTTACTAAATTAATAACAGCAGTGATTCACTTAAGGACGGTGATACAAACGGTCATAAAATGGGGCAAAATTCACTTCACGTAGGTCTGATGCAAGCATAGGACTCAATTGCATCCATAACTTGTGGATTACCTGTAATAATAATAATAATAATAATAATAATAATAATAATAATAATTAGTTAATTATTAAAAGTTAATTAAGAAAGTAGTGAAATATGAAGATCTAAAAATCGAGCTGCAACGACTCTGGCATAAGCCCATGAAAGTGGTCCCAGTGATACTTGGCACACAGGGCGCAGTGCCAAAGGATCTCAGCGGACATTTGAAAACCATCGGAATTGACAAAATCTCCATCTGTCAATTGCAAAAGGCCACTTTACTGGGATTGGCAAAGATAATTCGCCGCTACATCACGCAGTCCTAGGTGCTTGGGAAGCGCCCGACTGGTGATGAAATACGAAATCCAGCATAGTGATCTCGTTTGCTGTGTTGTACTGACATAATAGTAATAATTATAATAGTCTCAAATTCAAACTCACAAGGTTTTGAAACATAATACACCGGACCTCATGATTGTGGAAAAGAAAAAAGTGTGGATCGTTGATGTCGCCATACCAGGTGACAAACTTAGCTGATATCATGGTCTTAAAATCGAACTACGACGACTCTGGCATAAACCAGCACAGGTGGTCCCCGTAGTTATCGGCACTCTGGGTGCTGTTCCAAAAGACCTCAGCCAGCATTTGAAAAACAATAAACATTGACAAAATCACGATCTGTCAGTTGCAAAAGGCCACCGTACTTGGATCTGCACGCGTCATACAAAAATACATCACACAGGCCTAGACGCTTGGGAAGTGTTTGACTTGTGATATTGCGATATGAAATCTGGCATATAAATCTTGTTTGCTGTGTATTACTGTTTTTTGTGAAAATAATAATAATAATAATAATAATAATAATAATAATAATAATAATAATAATAAATTGTTTTCCCCTGGGTTTTTTTGCTCTATTCTGGTGGCTTAGGCTCTTAAATATAACCCTATATTCTATGGAGGACCCAGAAATTGTTCCCCTCGCTGTATTATCAGTTGTAACAGAAGCAATTATCATTAATTAACATTAACTAGATCTTTCTCCTCTAAGCTAGTGTACTCTGGGAGCAAAATGTTCTTTATAGCAGACATCTGGATGTGTGTTTGTTAATTAAGCAATTAACTCATTCATTTTATACTTTATCTCTCCGGCCTAGAAAACATTCAATGCTCCCTTCCCCTATGAAATTCCTATCTTAGGCATCGTATATTTCATCTCTGTCAGGTTGGGAGCGGGTGAGAGTGAGGGGTTTCCAGAGTATGGGTCCTGCCGTTCGAATTTGTTTGCTCCTGTTTACTGAACTGACAGCAATGGCCACCTGTTAGGCCGAAGCCATCGTTAGAGTAGTACCGTTTGACTTGGGAAGGGTGGTTGCATGAGGGGAAAAAGATATTACATTACAGCACTCTCGTTGTCATGTGATTAAAATTCAGATGCTTGGCAAATGACTCATAGTATTTATACAATTGCAGAGTCCTGGGGTTGCAAGATCACTTACCGTATATTTCGGTGTACAAGACGCACTTTCCCCCTCCCTTAAAGAGGCTATAATTTGGGTGCGTTTTATACTCTGAATCTAGCTTTTTTCCCCCAGCCCTAACTTAGCTGCTAACGATCTTCCCAGCTCTTACCTTGCAGGCTCTTTCATTGTTTCTCTCTGCGAAGAATGTTTTCCAAGCCCTAAATCTTTGCAGGTTTTTTTCATTGCTCTAACTTGCTCTGAGTAAGTGTATTTCAAGCTCTAGCTTGCTCTGAGTAAGTTTCTTTTCAGCCCTAACCAGGTGCTAAAATTGTTCCCAGCTCTTACCGGCTTGCAAGCTCTTTCATTGTTACTCTCTGCAAAGAATGTTTCCCAAGCCCTAAGTCTTTGCAGGGTTTGTTTCATTGCTCTAAATTGCTCTGAGAAAGTGTATTTCAAGCTCTAGCTTGCTCTGAGTAAGTTTCTTTTCAGCCCTAACCAGGTGCTAAAAATGTTCCTAGGTCTTACCGGCTTGCAGGCTTTTTCATTGTTACGCTCTGCGAAGAATGTTTTCTAAGCCTTTGCAGGGTTTTTTTCCCCATTGCTCTATTTGATCATACTGTTTCTTTCCAGGTGCTAATGATGTTACCAGCTCTTACTGGCTTGCAAGTTCTTTCATTGTTACTCTCTGAGAATATACATATATTTAAAGCCCTTAACCAGGGGATAAAATAATGTGCTGAAGCTGACCAGACTAAGGATGCAAGCCAGATGAATACCTGTTAAGCAAATTCTTTTCCCTATTTTCCTCCCCTCAAAATAAGGTGTGTCTTATATTCTGTCTTATACTCTGAAAAATACGGTACTGACAGGCAAAGTCAAAGGAGAAACCAGATTTCATTTAACAATGCATGAGTTGTGAGCTGAACAACTGTTAAGTGATTCACTTAACAACAGTGACACGATAGGTTGCAAAACAGGACAAAATTCACTTAATTGTGGTCGTAAGTCAAGGAGTATCTGTGCATAAAACCAAACTCCTGTTCTTTCCTACGCAAATGAAATCTTTCTCATTCTTCGTCTCCTCCCTACATTTTCAAGATAACCAGGTTAAGTGATCTTAATCTCCTTGCCACTTCTAAGCTGAGAAACCAAATGAGTACAGTAAAGAGAGGTGTAGTAGATGGCCAGGCTTAGCCTGAGGGAGGGGTCAAGTGTGTCATAAGCCACGAGTCCCTGTAAGCCTACAAGAGATTGAAGTCCTTGGAACGACTTCTTATCTCCCGCTCATTTCTCTTTAACGGCCAGTTGGCCAGGTTCTTCTAGAAAGCTTAAGATTGCAATAGATATTTTATACTCATTTGAATTGCCCGAATCTCCTGATTTCCCTGGCGCTTGGCAAGAGGCATTCAAGCTTGGCCAACGTTCACCCCATAGATGAGAAAGCTTCCTGGAGAACATCAACAGCCCAACTTCTATGCTGGATCAAGATGACAACACATGGAGACATAACTCACAAAAAGCCAAAGGCCAAGGCTGGAACATCACCTCAATGTTAACCATGGACACATATTCATTCCAATGGATTTAGCAATCGGCTAAACATGTTCATGCGGCGGTGAAGTTGGATGTTGTCATGTCTGAAAACAGGACAGACCCCTTTCACAAGTTCTGTTTCCTGTCTTGCTGGAACCTTTATTTAACCCTTCCTTTCTTTTCTTCTTGGCCGTCCCGATGTCTCAATAGGTGGTTTCTCTGGTGACCTGGCTAGAAAAAGTATGGTTACTAGAGATGCTGTTAGATTTTCTGCTGAACTTGGTTCTCTTCTTCTTCTTTCTCCACGGCAGACATATGGAAATGAAGGTGGAAAAGAAGATCTGGCGGAAGTTGGTGGAAACCAAGTTGTAGAGGACCGGGTTAATCGCTGAACTAACGTAGAAGAGGATGTTGGTCAGCATGTAGAAATAGTGGTAGAAGTCATAAAGGAAGCTGAGCGGGAAGGAAAAAAGGGGAAGATATACTCAGTCGTGTACCATGTAAAAATACAACAACAACAACACAATAATAATAATAATAATAATAATAATAATAATAATAATAATAATAATAGACACATATGTGCCGGAACTACCATTTACCAGTGGCAAAGAACTGGTGGGATCATGAGCCTGAAAAAGAGGTCGAAAATGAGCAAGCAAAACTACTGTGGGACTTCCGACTTCCGACTGACCGAATTCTGAAGCATAATACACCAGACATTGTGTTCGTGGAGAAAAAGAAAGTATGGATCATCGACATCGCAATCCCAGGAGACAGCAGAATTGAGGAGAAGCAGCTAGAGAAATTAGTGAAATACGAAGATCTAAAAATCGAGCTGCAACGACTCTGGCATAAGCCCATGAAATTGGTCCCAGTGGTACTTGGCACGCTGGGCGCAGTGCCAAAGGATCTCAGCGGACATTTGAAAACCATCGGAATTGACAAAATCTCCATCTGTCAATTGCAAAAGGCCGCTTTACTGGGATCGGCAAACATAATTTGCCGCTACATCACGCAGTCCTAGGTGCTTGGGAAACGCCCGACTGGTGATGAAATACGAAATCCAGCATAGTGATCTCGTTTGCTGTGTTGTACTGACAATAATAATAATAATAATAATAATAATAATAATAATAATAATAAATTAGATTTGTATGCCGCCCCTCTCCGAAAGTGGCTTGCCCTTATTTCAAAGTGTAAACATTCAAGATGTTCTGAGATAAAAATTTAGACCTGTAATGGGGAACTTTTTTCCCCTCGAGTGCCAAAATTGTGTGCGTACCCACAGCCAGGGGTGGGCTGTTGCCCGGACAAGGGGGAAACGTAGTGGGGAAGGAAAAATGGAGCTCCACCCCAGAGCACCCAATTTGCACTGAAAGGTTGAAAGAAAATGCAGGGCGTCCTACATAAGCCACACCCACAGTGTGTAGTAATACTTTTGGTAGCCCTTCACTGCCCACAGCCATAATTCAGTGCCTGGAGAGGGCAAAAACGACCTACCCGCCCCCTCAGGGGCCCTGTGGAGGCCAGAAACGGCCCACTTTCCAACTTCCGGTGTGCCTGGTAGGCCCATGTTTTGCCATCCCCAGGTTCCAGAGGCTTCCCTGGAGCCTGGGGAGGGCAAAAACAGCCCGCACTCTCCAGAGGCCCCCTGGAAACCTAAAATGCCCTCCCAGAGCCTCTGCGCAAGCCAAAAATCAGCTGGCTGCCATGCACACATGCACTGGAGCTGAGCTAAGGTAACGGCTTGCATGCCCGCAGATATGGCTCCATGTGCCACCTGTGGCATGCGTTCCATAAGTTCATCATCACTGGTCTCGACCTTTATCCTGCTCATCTCTGCCAAACAATGATAGGGATCCATCGACTTACTCTGACCACTGATTTTCTGAGATGTAGCAATACATAAGCCGTCGCACATGGTACGGAAGCCAGCACACCACAAAGGCAATCACAACGGCACCTGAAATGGAGAGGGAAGGAATAATAAAGTTAGCTACTCATTATAAAAGGGTAAAAAAAAAAGGCAAAGGGAAACGGAAACCTATTGCGTCCAACTATAGCTGGGCCGTGCTAATCTCTGTTTCAAGTAGCCAGTATTATCCAAAGACATTTACTTGGTATACCTACATCACACTTACACTCCGTGTGCTGCACTGGCTGCCAATTGGTCTCTGGTCACAATTCAAGATGTTGGTTATTACCTATAAAGCCCTACATGGCTTAGGACCAGACTATTTATGGGACCGTCTTCTGCTGCATACCTCCCAGAGATCGATTAGAGCCCACAGGGTTGGCCTTCTCTGGGTCCTGTCAACTAAGCAGTGTCGGTTGGTGGCCCTGTGGGGAAGGGTCTTCTCTGTGGTGGTCCCGGCTCTTCAGAATCAATTACCCCCCGAGATCCATACTGCCCCCACCCTACTGGCTTTCCAAAAGGCTCTGAAGACCTGGCTCTCCTGGTTCTAATTCATAACTGTGGGTAGAGTTAGCCTGCAATACTGCATTCCAACCACAAGTAGTACAGAAGGAAGGGAGGAGGGAGGGACGGAAGGAAGGAAGGAAGGAAGGAAGGAAGGAAGACCTGGAGGGAGGGAGAGGGAGCAGAAGGAAGGAAGACTGGGAGGGAGGAAGGGAGGAAGGAAGGAAGGAAGGAAGACCTGGAGGGAGGGAGAAAGAGAGGAAGGAAGGAAGGAAGGAAGGAAGGAAGAAAGACTGGGAGGGAGAAAGAGAGGAAGGAAGGAAGGAAGGAAGGAAGGAAGGAAGGAAGACCGGGAGGGAGGAAGGGAGGAAGGGAGAAAGGAAGACTGGGAGGGAGACAGGGAGAGAGGGAGAGAGGGAGGAAGGAAGGAAGGAAGAACGGGAGGGAGAAAGAGAGGAAAGAAGGAAGGAAGGAAGGAAGGAAGACTGGGAAGGAGGAAGGGAGGGAGGGAGGGAGGGAGGGAGGAAGGGAGGGAGGAAGGGAGGGAGGAAGGAAGGAAGGAAGACCGGGAGGGAGAAAGAGAGGAAGGAAGGAAGACTGGGAGGGAGAAAGAGAGGAAGGAAGGAAAGAAGGAAGGAAGGAAGGAAGGAAGGAAGGAAGGAAGGTCAATAGTAATAGTGATAGACTTATATACCACTTCACAGTACTTTTAAGCAGTTTACAGAGTCAGCATATTGCCCCCAATAATCTGGTTCCTCATTTTATCCACTTCGGAAGGATGGAAGGATGAGTCCACCTTAGAACTGGATGGCTTGGACGAGGCTTTTCCCCCCTGCTTATTTATGCTCTCTGATATTATCAGGCAGAATCTTATATTTTATTCACTCATCTATCTAGCCATGCCTTGGTAAATGAGTAATCAATTAACAGGGCCTTTATGTTAATTTGCAATATTCTATGCAATCACTGCTATCAACACTTCCTAACTAAAGGAAGCTGTGCCATTGGCTGTATCTTAAATGGGTTTGCAGATCAAGATAGTGATAGTTCAACGGGAAGCAAGAATTCGGTGTCCTTGGATACATTATTTGGACAGTTCTATGCAGGCAGTAATGAAAATTATGTCACCTTCTTTTTCTTTCAGATTAACATAATTTCATTAATAAATTAATACTACATGTTTGCATTCCAATTTTTAAAAATAAATGTCCATCTCTTTTATGATGTACTTATTTGCTTGGGAAATGTGTGTAAAGATGGAAAATGGGTGCAAACTGTATTTTAGAGAAAAAATAAATATACAGTTCATGATTGCATTTTGTAGAAAAAAATCCACATGGATTGTTATGCCTCTTTAAAAACCAAGTAATGGTCAAATGGTGATCTTCCTTCCTTCCTTCCTTCCTTTTTTCTTTCTTCTTTCTTCTTCCTTCCTTCCTTCTTTTCTTTCTTTCTTCTTTCTTTCTTCTTCCTTCCATCCTTCCTTCATTTTTTCTTTCTTTCTTTCTTTCTTTCTTTCTTGTTTCTTCTTCCTTCCTTCCTTCTTTTCTTTCTTTCTTCTTTCTTTCTTTCTTTCTTCTTCCTTCCTTCCTTCTTTTCTTTCTTTCTTCTTTCTTTCTCCTTCCTTCCTTCCTTTCTTCCTTCCTTCCTTTCTTTTCTCACTGGGCCCATCAGAAGTGGGGAAACAGGCTGTTTCCAGCCTCCAGAGGACTTCTGTGGTGGGTGGGGGAAGCTGTTTTTGCCCTCCCTAGGCACTGAATTACGGGTGTGGGCACTCACACACGTGTGACAGCACATGCGCACGCTCTTTCGGCACCCGAGGGGAAAAAAGGTTTGCCATCATTGGTCTAGGATTTCAACATTTTTTTGTATGGTGGTGATAATGGGATCTGAAAGATGATCTCTTGAGAAGGAAGTGCAACACACCCCAGACATTGTGGATTGCCACAAACAGACATCAAGCACTACTTGGAATCAACCTAGATGGTTCAAAAACCTCCAGATAGTTGGGAGTATTAGAAATTTCTTCTTTGAAAGAAACAAGAATGGTGGAAGGGGCTACAAGAATGGTGGAAGGTCTTAAGCATAAAACTTATCAGGAAAGACTTCATGAACTCAATCTGTACAGTCTGGAGGACAGAAGGAAAAGGGGGGACATGATCAAAACATTTAAATATATTAAAGGGTTAAATAAGGTTTAGGAGGGAAGTGTTTTTAATAGGAAAGTGAACACAAGAACAAGGGGACACAATCTGAAGTTAGTTGGGGGAAAGATCAAAAGCAACATGAGAAAATATTATTTTACTGAAAGAGTAGTAGATGCTTGGAACAAAATCCCAGCAGATGTGGTTGGTCAATCCACAGTCACTGAATTTAAATATGCCTGGGATAAACATAGATCCATCCTAAGATAAAATACAGGAAATAGTATAAGGGCAGACTAGATGGACCATGAGGTCTTTTTCTGCCGTCAATCTTCTATGTTTCTAAACAATACATCATTTCCAAGCCACAGGGGCAAGACTTCAGCTGTACAGATAAACTAAATATCAGATAAGAGGAAGGTAGCTTCAAATCAGAGGGCTACGTACGTAGAACTCGAACTCCATGCTTCAAGGTTTGAACACGGCCAGGTTCCATGGACATGCTCAGCATGGTCTGCTGTCCTCCAATTGTGCACACTTGGTGTTCTTGGGCCGCTTGTTTGAACATGATGATAAGTTGGTTGGCTATAATGGTGTTGAGGACGGAGATAACCACCATTGGGAAAACAAAGGAGATGAAGACGTTGACCTGGATTGGACAGGAAGAGAGGGAATACAGAAAGTTTGTTAGCATCTAAAGGGCAGAAAAGAGATTAGAGATTTGTATTATAGTGTTCGGAAACTTCAGATCGTGCAGAATGCAGCTGCGAGAGCAATCATGGGCTTCCCCAGGTATGCCCATGTTACACCAACACTCCGCAGTCTGCATTGGTTGCCGATCAGTTTCTGATCGTGTTGGTTATGACCTATAAAGCCCTTCATGGCACCGGACCAGATTATCTCAGGGACCGCCTTCTGCTGCACGAATCCCAGCGACCAGTTAGGTCCCACAGAGTGGGTCTTCTCCGGGTCCCGTCAACCAAACAATGTCGCTTGGCAGGACCCAGAGGAAGAGCCTTCTCTGTGGTGGCCCCGGCCCTCTGGAACCAACTCCCCCCAGAGATTAGAATTGCCCCCACCTTCCTTGCCTTTCGAAAGCTGCTTAAAACCCACCACTGCCGCCAGGCATGGGGGAACTGAGATACACTCCCCCCTAGGCCTTTACAATTTTATGCATGGTATGTCTGTATGTATGATTGGTTTTTATATAATGGGTTTTTAACTGTTTTTAGTATTGGATTTTGTTATATACTGTTTTATTGCTGTTTTTAGCCGCCCCGAGTCTGCAGAGAAACAAAACATCCCAAAAAACACAGAAACATTTCTACTGGGAATACTAAGCTGTAAATACAGTGATCCCTTGCCACTTCGCGGTTCACATTTTGCAGACTCGGTGCATCGCAGGTTGCTGCTGGGACTTAACCTGGTGCAGAGCGGAGAATTCCGGCAGGCACACCGCTCAGTTAGCCAGTCCTGGCGGAGATGGTGGCGGCAACTGCTAAGGCGGCTCTGTTGGCTTCCTTTTGAGGAGCAGCAGTGTCAGGAATGTCATGTCCACGCCCCAGGCCCCCACCACCCACACCACCACTGTCTCCGCCAGGACCGGCTAACTCAGCGGCGTGCGTGCCTTGTCCCTGCCACTCGGAGTCCCCATGCAGCTTCCTGGCATGTGACGCTTTGCTGCTGGGTGGGGTGCGAAGCGGAGCCTCCAGGAGCCCCTCGCGAGGATTCCCAGAGAGAGAAGGAGAGAGAGATGGAGGCAGAGAGATGACAGGTAAAGAGAGAGGGATGGGAGGGACAATGAGTGTGGGAGAGAGAGAGAGAGAGAGGAGAGAGATTTATTGTCCCTACTTCACGGATTTTCATTTATCGTGGGTGGTCCTAGAACGCAATACCCGCGTTAAACGAGGGATCCCTGTATATTTAAAACAGTGGTAACTTGAGGACTGCCTGTATTTATTTATTTATTTATTATTTATTTATTTATTTATTTATTTATTAGATTTGTATGCCGCCCCTCTCCATAGACTCGGGGCGGCTCACAACACAATAAAACAGTTCATGACAAATCTAATAATTTACAACTTAAAATATTAAAAAAAAACCATTATTAAGCAGACATACATACAAACATACCATACATAAATTATATAGGCCTGGGGAAAATATCTCAGTTCCCCCATGCCTGACGACAAAGGTGGGTTTTGAGGAGTTTACGAAAGGCAAGGAGGGTGGGGGCAATTCTAATCTCTGGGGGGAGCTGGTTCCAGAGAGTCGGGGCCGCCACAGAAGGCTCTTCCCCTGGGGCCAGCCAACCGACATTGTTTAGTTGACGGGACCCGGAGAAAGCCCACTCTGTGGGACCTAATCGGTCGCTGGGATTCGTGCGGCAGAAGGCGGTCCCGGAGTTATTCTGGTCCGATGCCATGAAGGGCTTTATAGGTCATAACCAACATTTTGAATTGTGACCGGAAATTGATCGGCAAAAATTTTATTTCCAGGGTAGGATCACATAATTTTGCTGATCTTAATTGTGCTAGAACATGAATGAGAGAACACTAGGCGATTTCCGGGCTACAAATAATTTAAGAAGTCAAAGAAAGACAACCCTGCGACGAAAACCTCTGTGTGGTTGCTCAGAAACGAGAAGAATGTGTGAATTCACAAGGAAAATGACAAAAAAGCCATTTCTCTCTTTCTGCCCACTGCTTCAAACGTTCTCCTCCGCGCAGCTCCTAGAGCCCCAAATCTTTTTCAGAACTCACTGCATCGAACACATAAATAAATAAACCGGCCACAGAAAAGCACAATCATTAAATCAGTAAGACTTTACAATAAAACCCTGCAACATAATAAATGGCACCATAAAAGTGTACAGTAGAATCCTAAAATGATAAATTATTGGTTTGAAAGCTTACAGAAAAATAAATCTTTTCCACTCGCTGCCCTGCTTCTTGGGCAGCTGCTGAAATCTCAGAATGTCACCAACACTCCACTATTGTAAAAAACTTACAATAAAACAATATAATTAAATCACGGGGATGCTACACTAAAGCAGGACAGTGCAGTCAATAAATACCGCACTTGATAAAATTCTTCAATAAGCTAGTGGAGTTGAAAGTCTTCTCACCTTTATTTGTATTTATTTATTTATTAGAGTTGGAAGGGACCTTATAGAGAAAAATGACCAGACCCCAACGGAAGACTTAATTATAGATAAGATATATACATGCGTGGAGATGGACGAACTCACTAACTCAATCAAGGGAAACAAAATCATGGAATCAAAACGAACATGGCAAAAATGGCATGAATGGGTTCAAAAGAGAATATAGAAACAATATACAGTATTCCCTTGATTTTCGCGGGGGATGCGTTCCGAGACCGCCCGCGAAAGTTGAATTTCCGCGAAGTAGAGATGCGGAAGTAAATACACTATTTTTGGCTATGAACAGTATCACATGCCATCCCTTAACACTTTAAACCCCTAAATTGCAATTTCCCATTCCCTTAGCAACTATTTAGATTATTACTCACCATGTTTCTTTATTACAGTTTATTAAAAAAATATTTATTAAAGGTGGACAAAAGTTGGGTGATGACATATGATGTCATCCGGCGGGAAAAACCGTGGTATAGGGGAAAAAACCGCAAAGTATTTTTTAATTAATATTTTTGAAAAACCGTGGTATAGACTTTTTGCGAAGTTCGAACCCGTGAAAATCGAGGGACCACTGTAATATGAAGCAACAGTACAGTTGAAACAATCTACAGCTACCTTGTAAATAGTTTTATTTACCATTAGTGAACGTAATAAATAAAAGTACGAAATATAATGTATATAATGGAATGTAACAGGTAAAAATCTACTATAAGAATGTTAATAGAGATGGTTTATATTATGTAAAACAGAATAATGTATGATTTGAATTATATGTGAAAACTTAATAAAGAAAATATAAAAAAAAAGAAAAGGAAGGGACCTTATAGGACAGTGATGGCGAACCTTTTTTTCCTCAGGTGCCAAAAGAGCGTGGACACCTGCTATTGCACATGTGCCAGTGCCCACACCCAGTAATGGGCAGCCAAAATTTTTATTGCCACACTGTGGGTGTGGCTTATTTTGTGGGTGTGGCTTTCCGGCCATGTTAGCAGGTGGGAGTGGCTTGAACAGTCATCATTGTTTAAATCAGAGGTCTCAAACCCAGGCCACTTTAAGACTTGTGGAACTTCAACCCCCAGAATTCCTCAGCCAGCATTGCTGAGGTGAGGTGTTGAGCTTTGCTGGCTGAGGAATTCTGGGAGTTGAAGTCCACAAGTCTTAAAGTGGCCCGGGTTTAAGTGAACTGTTAAGTCCTCGACTTACAACCTTGTCAGTTGTAAGCGTCACTCGCTGGGGTGACAATTTGCTTTGTGTTTCCCCTGCTCTCCTTCCTGGGTCGCCCCCTCCACCTCAGGCTGGATAGATAGGCAAATGGGTGCTGCCAGAACCCCTTCCACCCACGCCTTCTGCTTGCACCTCAGACGGGAGGTGGCCATGTGAGGCTGGAGGGGAGCCGGGCAGGAGAGAGGGAAGCTCGTCCGAGGCCAGGAAGGAGGAAAGAGGAAAAAAGCAAGGAGCACAGACGCAGCAGCAGCAGCAGCAGCAGCAGGGGGAAAAAGGAGAGCCAAGTCGAGACCAGTAATCCAGGAAGTGACAGCCGCCAATCAGCTGGAGCTGTGCATACATCTTAATTCCCATTGGTGGAATCCTGCCTGCTGCCCACCCCTGCCCGCACCCATAATTCAATGCCTGGGGAGGGCGTAATCTGCTTCCCCTGCCCTCTGGATGTCTTCTGAAGGCCAGAAACAGCCTGTTTCCCAATTTTTGGTGGGCCCAGTAAGCTTGTGTTTCGCCCTCCCCAGGCTCCAAAGGCTTCCCTGAAGCCGGAAGAGGGTAAAAATTTATTTATTTATTTATTGGATTTGTATGCCGCCCCTCTCCGGAGACTCGGGGCGGCTAACAGCGACAATAAAACAGTGTACAATAGTAATTTGGTATTAGAAATGATTAAAAATCCATTAATATAAAAACCAAACATACATACATACATACCATGCATAAAATTGTAAAGGCCTAGGAGGAAAGAGGATCTCAATTCCCCCATGCCTGGCGGCAGAGGTGGGTTTTAAGTTGTTTACGAAAGGCAAGGAGGGTGGGGGAAGTTCTAATCTCTGGGGGGAGTTGGTTCCAGAGGGCTGGGGCTGCCACAGAGAAGGCTCTTCCCCTGGGTCCCGCCAGGCGACATTGCTTAGTTGACGGGACCCGGAGAAGATCCACTCTGGGGGACCTAACTGCCCTCTCCATCCCCCTGGAGGCTTTCTGGAAGCCAAAAATGCCCTCCCAGAACCAAAAATCAGCTGGCCGGCACACACATGCACATTGGAACTGAGCTAGGGCAACAGCTCGCATGCCACAGATATGGTTTCGCATGCCTCCTGTGGCACCTGTGCCATAGGTTCACCATCACTGCTATAGGTTTTTGTTAGTGTGGGTTCTTCAGATGCACAGCGTCCTCTTATTATTTTGTTTTTGTTTTTCTTTCCTGCTTTGGCTTAGCTTGCCATAAGCTGCCCAGAATAATTTTGGAGTTGTGAGCTTCTACATCTCAGCCATACATGAATAAATATATTTTATCTGGATAGGGAATTATTTATACCAGGCAACAAAGTATTGTTGAAGCCAGAGATGGAGAAATCGTTTGACCAAAGGGGATCGCTTTGAGATGGTCTCGTGGGATCCGTATCAAAACTCTGCCACAGTAGAGAGGCCCAGGTTCACAATGCTAATTTACCAAAGGAAAAAACTGGTGTTTGTTCCCACTCTCCAATATTCTCCGGGGATGCTTCCTTTAACAAGTTATAAGAATGTCCTGGAGCGAAGAAGCATTCTTGAAAATAAAATTGAGGCCAGAAACTCATATCATTTCCATTTTTGTTTTGTTTTTTAGAACAAGTAAATAAAGTTCGTTTCAATTCAAGACAACTGACAATTTCATAGACATATCAATGAGAGTGAATAGGTATCAAGATAAAATTAAAAGAGCAAAATTAACAGAACAGAATAAAGGAGTTGGAAAGGACCTTGGAGGTCTTCTAGTCCAACCTCCTTTTAGGGTAGGAAACCCGTTTGTTTGTTTGTTTGTTTGTTTGTTTGTTTGTTTGTTTGTTTGTTTGTTTATTTATTTATTTATTTATTTATTTATTTATTTATTTATTTATTTATTTATTTATTTATTTATTTATTTATTTATTTATTTATTTATTTATTTATTTATTTATAGAAACATAGAAGACTGACGGCAGAAAAAGACCTCATGATCCATCTAGTCTGCCCTTATACTATTTTTTTGTATTTTATCTTAGGATGGATATATATGTTTATGTTTAAATTCAGTTACCGTGGATTTATCAACCATGTCCGCTGGAAGTTTGTTCCAAGCATCTACTACTCTTTCAGTAAAAAAATATTTTCTCATGTTGCTTTTGATCTTTCCCCCAACTAACTTCAGATTGTGCCCCCTTGTTCTTGTGTTCACTTTCCTATTAAAAACACTTCCCTCCTGAATCTTATTTAACCCTTTGACATATTTAAATGTTTCAATCATGTCCCCCCTTTTCCTTGTGTCCTCCAGACTATACATTTATTTATTTATTAGATTTGTATGCTGCCTCTCTCCGTAGAATCGGGGCGGCTAATAACAATAATAAAACAGCGTATGACAAATCTAATATTTAAAATAACTAAAAACCCTTATTAAAACCAAACATACACACAAACATACCAGTGATGGCGAACCTTTTCTGCCTCCGGTGCCCACACCCATAATTCAATGACTAAGGAGGCAAAAACAGTTTCCCCCAAAAAAGGCCCTCTGGAGGCCAGAAATGGCCTGTTTCCCAACTTCTGGTGGACCCACTGGGCTCATGTTTTGCCCTCCCCAGGCTCCAAAGGCTTCCCTGGAGCTGGTGGAGGATAAAAATGCCCTCCCCATCCCACCAGAGGCTCTCTGGATGCCAAAAACACCCTCCCAGAACCTCTGTGCGAGCCAAAAATCAGCTGGCCAGCACACACATTAGACAGTAGATGAGGAGAACTTTCTTCCCTAACTCCCTATTACACATATGGAGACATATCCAGCTTTCCTCCCATCCCTAGACCTCCCACTCCCAATTTCTATGGCAGCTGAAGCAAGCAAGCAGCATGGTGACTGACACACAGTTGAGCCAGTAATCGGCAGCCAAAAGTTTTACTGCCACATTGTGGGTGTGGCTTATTTTGTGGGTGTGGCTAAATGGTCATGTCACTGGGTAGGAGTGGCTTGCCGGCCATGTGATCAGGTGGGAGTGGCTTGAACTAATCAGGATAGATAGATAGATAGATAGATAGATAGATAGAGTAAATAAATAGACAGACAGACAGATGATAGGTTGATGGATCCACCTAGTGGATGGATGGATGAAGGGATGGATAGATAGATATATGATAGGTGGGTTTTTAAAGCCTTGTGGAAGATGGGGAGGGTGGGAGTGGTATGAATCTCTGGAGGGAGATGATTCCAACGGGGCCCCCACCAAGAAGGCTTTCTCCCTAGGTCACACTAGGCGATATTGTCTAGCTGACGGAACCCAGAGAAGGCCTACTCTGTGGGACCTGACCGGCAGCTGGGATACAAATCTAAATAATAATAATAATAATAATAATAATAATAATAATAATAATAATAATACATGTGGCAGAAGATGGTCCCATAAGTAATCTGGTCCGATGCCATTTCCCCAAGTTCTTTATTTATAAAAATAATACAAATAGGATTTTAAAAAATGAACTAAATAAACAAACAAAGTACGCAGAACTTTACAATATTCATAATTTCAGAGTCACAGCTGCTGGTTAACTGTTCTTTTGTTATTATTATACTAATTTCAGCAACCTGTAACTCAAATTGATTGTCCAAAAAGATGCTTGTTTTCTTTTTTTAAGATTTTATAACAGTTTTCAGGAGTCAGTGATTTAATTATTTTGTGCCCTGGAAGCTTATTGATTTTATTGAAGCATTGCTCAGATTAGCACAGTGGTTATAAAAATCTAGTGTTTATAAAATGCAACACATGTTATGGACCGGGAGGTGGGGTGAGTTTAGGGACCCATAGTGAGATAAAATTGGGGTTAAATCTAATAAGAGATACATTGGCATTCAATACATTTTTTAAAAAAATCTTCCATGCAGAATAGTTTGGCTCATAAATCTGCAGTGCAATTTTAAACAGGTTTGAAACTAATTTACAGTAAATAACCCACATCCAATTACTTTGGAATATATTTTAAACAGTTGCTAAAATACATTTCACACAATCCTTCTAAAGGCTGGCTTCTAAAAATTCTCAAAGGTTGAGAGCAGTACCCAATAAAGTATTTGGGGTCTGCTTTCTGATGTCAACGACTACTTCAGCTTCAACCGCAACAACACAAGAGCACACAACAGATTCAAACTTAATATTAACCGCTCCAAACTTGACTGTAAAAAATATGACTTTAACAATCGAGTTGTCGAAGCGTGGAACTCATTACCGGACTCAATAGTGTCAACTCCCAACATTTCTCCCTTAGACTCTCCACGATTGACCTCTCCAGGTTCCTAAGAGGCCAGTAAGGGGAGTATATAAGTGCACTAGTGTGTCTATCGTCCCCTGTCCAATTGTCTTTCCTTATCTCATATATCATATATATTCTTTCCTTATCTATCTATCTATCTATCTATCTATCTATCTATCTATCTATCTATCTATCTATCTATCTATTATATATATATCATATATATTCTCTCCGTATCTCTTATATCATATATATTCTCTTCTTTTTTACTTTCTATCTTTATATATATTACTTAATGTCTATTCTCTTCCATATGTATTGTATATTGGACAAAGAATAAATAGAACTTCGACACCTTAAACATGATCTAAGTATTACCCACAAGATTATATGTTGCAATGTCCTGCCTGTCAAAGACTACTTCAGCTTCAACCACAACAACACAAGAGCACACAACAAATTCAAGGTTAACATTAACCGCTCCAAACTTGACTGTAAAAAATATGACTTTAGTAATCGGGTTGTTGAAGCGTGGAACTCATTACCGGACTCTGTATTATCATCCCCTAACTCTCAACATTTTACCTTTAGACTATCCACGGTTGACCTCTCCAGATTTCTAAGAGGTCAGTAAGGGGCGTACATAAGCTCACTAGAGTACCTTCTGTCCCCTGTCCTATAGTCTCTCCTATATCTCGTATTTCTTCTCTACTATATCCTCTATAACCTTCATTGTGTATTATTGTGTATTGGACAAAATAAATAAAAAACAAACAAACACGATTAGTAAATATAGGTACAAATCAGCACACTCTGCCTAAATAGCCATTTAGATCCTTCCAGCAAGATTTCTCTCTTTGCTCCTGCAGTTTTGTCTCAGTACATTAACGTACCCCAAATTGCCATTAAAAAAAAAATGTCCAGCTCACAAATAAATTGTTTTTAGTTGTTTTTCTTGTAAGCTGCCCAGAGTCCTTTGGAAGTTATAAATTAGATTAAATAAAATAATGAAAAATAAAATAAATAGGTTTCTAAGGATTTGTTGCAATAGGATATATGAATCTGTGTACATCACTTCCATTTTAACTTTATTGGTTTTTGATCCCAAATTCTTGGTGTCCCATTTCTTAAGTAATCCACGGATATAGATACATCCAAAATCTCATGTCCCTCTTCTAATGGAGTCACTGAAGCAAGGAGAGAAACTTCGAAGTGTTTACTTAGGTAACTTTTAAAGATCAGAAATCTTGTAAAAAAAAAGAAGCCAAGTTTCAACTCTGGGCTTTTAAAAGATAAGTACTCAAAGCTTAGGAGCCACTTTGGTGTAGTGGTTAAGGTACTGGCCGAAATACCAAAGGAGATGGTGAATTCTTTTTTTAAATTTTTTTATCAGTTTTTCAAAAGACAAACAAAGGACAAACAACATTCAACATTTAAGGAGCTACCATTGCTCCGCTTATCATAGAAATCTAACTAATACAAAAAAGAAAAAAAGCCTAGCTATGATCAGATTGATACAAAAACATAACATACATACTCTATATTCTTATTAAATTTAACTCTATACATATTCTCTATGTTAATTAATTTTTTTATCTATCAAATATTAAATGTTTTAATCTAAAATGGAATATAAAATATATCACTTCTAAATTTATCATATTGCAAAACTACCCTATGTTTATATTATTTTTAAGCTATTCATATATACATACGGTTTACCATCAAATTAATAAGTTCAAATAATTGTAAATTCTTACTTATTTAATTTTTAAAACTATTTTTAAAATTCTACCTTTTATATACTTTATCCCATATTTTATAAAATTCTGTTTCCGCTTGGTTATTCAAGCGTTTTGTCATCATGTCTAATTCTGCACATTCTATAATTTTTTAAAATACTTCTACATCTTTTGGTATTTGCTTTGCTTTCCATTTCTGTGCAAATGTAATTCTTGCCGCAACCAATATATGTATTATTAAATAATAAATTTCTTTTTTATACTTCATATTTGAAATACCCAGTAGGAAAAATTCGGGAGATTTTTTGATCTTCTCCTTTGTTATTTCATTTATCCATTTCTCTACTTTATTCCAACATTTCTTGGCTTCGGAGCATGTCCACCATGCATGAAAGTATGTGCCAGTTTCTTTTTTACATTTCCAACAAACTGGGCGGGGGGAGATGGGGAATTCTAATGGGACATTTTAGATTTGAAAGCCTTTTGGGTGACTTTAAGCTAATTACCAGGAGACTATGAGCTCTAGTTCCACCTTAGCATGAAAGCTGACTGGATGACTTTGGGCCAATCACCAGGAGACTACAAGTTCTAGTCCCACCTTAGGCATGAAAGCTAACTGAGTAGCTTTGGGCCAATCACCAGGAGACTATGAGTTCTAGTCCCACCTCAGCATGAAAGCTGACTGGATGACTCTGGGCCAATCACCAGGAGACTACGAGTTCTAGTCCCACCTTAGCATGAAAGCTGACTGGCTAACCTTAAGCCAGTCCTTCTCTCTCAGCCCAGGAAAGAGCAGTCTCAACAATTTAAAGGCGCATGCCTGCATGCACAAGCATGCACCAGGGTTTTTTAAAACTTTGCTTTCTCCCATACTGCTTGCCTGCCTCCTTAGTTGGATAATTGTGAGCCACCCTTAGTCCTCAGAGAGGGGCAGCATACAAATCCAAACAAACAAACAAACAAACAATCAAACAGTGAAACAGTGAAACGATGAAACGATGAAACGATGAAACGATGAAACGATGAAACGATGAAACGATGAAACAAAGCAACAAAGCAACAAAGCAACAAAGCAACAACGAAACAACGAAACAACGAAACAACGAAACAACGAAACAACGAAACAACGAAACAACGAAACAACGAAACAACGAAGCAACGAAACAACGAAACAACGAAACAACGAAACAACGAAACAACGAAATAATGAAATAATAATGAAATATCTGCAAGAAAATAACCAAGCTCAAAGAGTATGGATTCCACCATTCTCCTCCTCCTCCTCTTTCTCCTGCTCCCTTTATTCTCCCCCACCTTGTACCAAGTGCCAAAATCATCTTTAAACTTCCATCTACCAAAACCATCTAGGGTTTTATTTGTTATTTCACTTTTCTTTCATTTTCTGCTCAACGCAACCATTTCCAAATCGGTGTGATTATTTATGAAGAAATAATATTCGGCCAAATTAGTCACGAGGGTGCCACTGAAACCAGTGACGAAATAATGAGCTACAGTGACAGATTTAAATACTATCCTTTTCAGAACGACTTTGCCTGAATAGCGCCCAGGAATGCTAGAAACCAGACAAGCTGCATACAACTCTATTAAATCAATCCATCTGTCTTATATTTTGCAGCTTTACTCCAGTAAAGAACGTTTCATGTCTTAAGAGCTATAGTAGGTTATTTTATCAAAGCCTCACAATACTTTACGTCTTTTGCTCCTTGGGCAGCTTAAATCTTATTGACAACTGCTTACTCCACTGTGTTCTGTAAGCTTCAAAATACATCAGGGGCCTTTTTAAAAAAATAAATAGAAAACATGATGATAGACGAAGGGAGGTTTTCTCATAATGGAAAAGAATCTTTTTTTAATTTTTTAAAAAACTTTTATTGATAATAAGGATAGTTCATACAGTTGTTTTTACAAATCCAATACTGTATATTTTTACACATTAAAGTTACAAATCACAATTCTATGTATTTAGTAACTATATACAATTCAGTAAGTTGATAAAGTGTAACATATTACTATGCTTAAATCCTTTATGTGTACACCTGTACTCTGTTTTACTATGAAAAAGAATTAACAAAAGGCTTCAGTGATGCCATAAATAGTTCGGGTTTGGGTTCGGCGCCCAAATTTTAAAAAAGGCTGGGGTTCGGCACACGAACACAAACTTTTGCCGAACTTTCGAGTTCGGCACTCAGGAAAGCACCAGGAAACGCCGCTGCCCAGCTGTCACCTTCTGGAACAGTCGAAGCGCTTCCTGGCACTCTCCTGAACCCGAACTTTTGCCAAACTTCCGGGTTCGGCGTTCGGGAGACCGCCAAGAAGTACCCCGGCTGTTTGTGAAGGTGACAGTTGGGCGGCGGCACTTCCCAGAACAGCCAGGGAGGTGCTGGCCAATCGGGAGGCGCAAAAGGAGGTGGGGAATCCCACGAGGGAATTCCAGGGGCGGAGCTTTGACATCACTGAGACGTCCTTCCTGGAGTCTCCATTTTAGCTGGCCAGGAAGTGACATCAAAGCTCCGCCCCTGGAATCTCCTCATGGGATTCCCCACCTCCTTTTTCACATCCCGACTGGCTGACAGCTCCCCGGCGAACCCGAACCCAAAATTCAGGCTTGAGTTCGGTATACTGAACCGCGCAAAGTTCGGCACGAACCCGAACTTTGCAGGTTCGGTTCGCCCAACACTAGCCATAAACCATGAGAACAATTCCGGAATTATTTATGCTCAAGACAGAGTCATAAGATGAACTGTAGAATATCAGCTGTGGCCTAGAGGTGGAGCTCTTGCCTCCCTATCAAGAGGTTGTAAGTTCGATCCTAGGTAAGAGGCAGATGTAGGGTCTCCCGCTTGGGCAGGGGGTTGGACTAGATGACCTGCAAGATCCCTTCCAATTCTATTAATCCAAATCCGAATTTGAATAGAATAGAATTTTATTGGCCAAGTGTGATTGGACACACAAGTCTTTGGTGCATATGCTCTCAGTGTACATAAAAGAAAAATATACATTTGTCAAGAATCATGAGGTAGGACACTTAATGATTGTCTTAGGGGTCAAATAAGCAAAGAGGAAACAATATTAATAGAAATCTTAAGGATACAAGCAACAAGTTACAGTCATACAGTCATAAGTGGGAGAAAATTGGTGAATAAGAATGATGAGAAAAAACTACTAGTAATAGTGCAGACTTAGTAAGTAGTTTGACAGCATTGAGGGAATTATTTAGAAACATCGAAACATAGAAGTATGGGTCCTCATTTTTCCCACTTCATAAAGATGGAAGGCTGAGTCAACCTTGAGCTGGTGGTGAGATTCGAACTACCAAACTGCTATCAGCCAGTAGTCAGCACAATAAACTGTCATACATAGAAACATAGAAACATAGAAGACTGACGGCAGAAAAAGACCTCATCGTCCATCTAGTCTGCCCTTATACTATTTCCTGTATTTTTGTCTTAGGATGGATATATGTTTATCCCAGGCATGTTTAAATTCAGTTACTGGAAGTTTGTTCCAAGGATCTACTACTCTTTCAGTAAAGGTCCAGGAGGGAAGTGTTTTTAATAGGAAAGTGAACACAAGAACAAGGGGACCCAATCTGAAGTTAGTTGGGGGAAAGATAAAAAGCAACATGAGAAAATATTATTTTACTGAAAGAGTAGTAGATGCTTGGAACAAACTTCCAGCAGATGTGGTAGATAAATCCACAGTAACTGAATTTAAACATGCCTGGGATAAACATATATCCACCCTAAGATAAAATACCGAAAATAGTATAAGGGTAGACTAGATGGATCATGAGGTCTTTTTCTGCCGTCAGTCTTCTATATTTCTATGTTTCTATGTATGACAGTTTATTGTGCTGACTACTGGCTGATAGCAGTTTGGTAGTTCGAATCTCACCACCGGCTCAAGGTTGACTCAGCCTTCCATCTTTATGAAGTGGGAAAAATGAGGACCCAGATTGTTGGGGGGCAATATGCTGATTTTGTAAAATGCTTAGAGAGGGCTGTAAAGCACTTTGAAGTGGTATATAAGTTTTTTTTGCTATTGTCTTGGGGTCATGTGATCCCTATTACTGGCCTACCCAGCAAGCTTCTGACCAGCAAAGTCAATGTGGGAAGCTGTTATTTGTTTAATGACCACATGATTTGGACAATAATAGACAATAACAACAGAGTTGGAAGGGACCTTGGAAGTCTTCTAGTCCAACCCCCTGCTTATGCAGGAAACCCTGCACTACTTCAGACAGATGGTTATCTTATCTAACATCTTCTTAAAAACTTCCAGTGTTGGAGCATTCATAACTTCTGGTGGCAAACAGTTCCACTGATTAATTGTTCTAACTGTCAGGAAATTTCTCCTTAGTTCTAAGTTACTTCTCTCCTTGTTTAGTTTCCACCCATTGCTTCTTGCTCTACCCTCAGGTGAATAAATTGACTCCCTCTTCTTTGTGGCAACCCCTGAGATATTGGCACACTGCTATCATGTCTCCCCTGGTCCTTCTTTTCATTGAACTAGCCATGCCCAGTTCCTGCAATTGTTCTTCATATGTTTTAGCCTCCAATCCCTTAATCATCTTTGTGGCTCTTCTCTGTACTCTTTCTAGAATCTCAACATCCTTTTTGCATCATGGCGACCAAAACTGAATGCTGTATTCTAAGTGTGGCCTTATCAAGGCCTTATAAAGTAATATTAACACTATTTGCTTAAAACCAGTGGCAAAACCTACTTAAAAACTGTTTTGCCTAGCAATGGAAGGTTTGAAACTCATTTAGTGCACCAGTTGCGGCCCTATTTGGAGTGGGAGTCACTGCTCACAGTCACTCATGCCCTCATCACATCGAGGCTTGACTACTGTAACGGTCTCTACATGGGGCTACCTTTGAAGAGTGTTCGGAAACTTCAGATCGTGCAGAATGCAGCTGCGAGAGCAATCATGGGCTTTCCCAAATACGCCCATGTTACTCCAACACTCCGCAGTCTGCATTGGTTGCCGATCAGTTTCCGGTCACAATTCAAAGTGTTGGTCATTACCTATAAAGCCCTTCATGGCACCGGACCAGGGTATCTACGGGACCGGCTACTGCCGCACAAATCCCAGCGACCGGTTAGGTCCTACAGAGTTGGTCTTCTACGGGTCCCGTCAACTAAACAATGTCATTTGGCGGGACCCAGGGGAAGAGCCTTCTCTGTGGCGGCTCCAACGCTCTGGAATCAACTGCCCCCAAGAGATTAGAACTGCTCCCACCCTCCTTGCCTTTCGTAAACTCCTTAAAACCCACCTCTGTCATCAAACGTGGGGGAACTGAAACATCTCCCCCTGCCTATGTAGTTTTTTGTGTATGGTATGACTGTATGTATTATTTCATATATTGGGGTTTCTTGTTTTTTAGACTTTTTAAATGTATTATTGTTATTTCAGAATCTAACTATTAGATTTGTCATTATACAGTGGTCCCCCGATTATCGCGAGGGTTCCGTTCCAGGACCCCTCGCAATGAGCGGGTTTTCGCGAAGTAGCGCTGTGGAAGTAAAAACACCATCTGCGCATGTGCAGATGGTGTTTTTACTTCCGCCGCAGCAGCGAGGAGCCGAAGATTGGGGTTTCCCCGCCGCCCACGCAAACTCCTCGCTGCTGCCGCGCCCGCCGCTTGTCTTGTCCGCCCGCTGCTCGTCCGCCGCCTGCCTGCCCGTGCGCCCGCCACTCGCCCGCCCTTCGCCCGCCCACGCCATTCGCTCGCGCCGCTTCCCAGCTGAGTCCTGAAGCCAGAAGGCAAAGGCGAACTTCCGCGTTTGGCTTCGGGACTCAGCTGGGAAGCGGCACGAGCGAACGGCGTGGGCGGGCGAAGGGCGGGCGAACGGCAGCGAGGAGTTTGCGTGGGTGGTGGGGAAACCCCAGCGCCGCTTCCCAGCTGAGTCCCGAAGCCAAACGCGGAAGTTCGCCTTTGCCTTCTGGCTTCAGGACTCAGCTGGGAAGCGGCGTGAGCAAACGGCGTGGGCCGGCGAAGGGCGGGCGAGCGGCGGGCACGCGGGCAGGCAGGCGGCGGACGAGCGGCGGGCGGACAAGACAAGCGGCGGGCGCGGCAGCAGCGAGGAGTTTGCGTGGGCGGCGGGGAAACTCCTCGCTGATGCCCGCCGCTCGCCCTCCCCGCCAGCAAGAGGGGGAAGACCCAGGGAAGCCGCCCAGCAGCTGATCTGCCCGGCGCCATCTACACATGCGTGGCCATAGAAAAAAGGGCGCGCATGTGCAGATGGTGTTTTGACTTCCGGGTTGAAAAATCGCCATATAGCCTTTCGCAATGATCGGGATCGCGAAACGCGGGGGATCACTGTATATTGTTTTTATCATTGCTGTAAGCCGCCCCGAGTCTATGGAGAGGGGCGGCATACAAACCTAAATAATAATAATTTGTGTTTGTAAGACAAGGAATACTTGTATTGCATTGGGCATATTACTCAACTGACCCCCCAAACAAACAAGGAAGCCAGCCAGCCAGCCAGCAAACAAACTAAAAACATATTTCACTTCCAAGGGGAACACAATATTGTATTTGTGTCTTGATTTGATGGCCAGAATGCCAGCACCATCTGATAAAGGGAATCCATACCTAATTTTACATGTGTCAACAGCAACCAGAATTGTGTTTGCACAACAATGGATAAGTGAGAGATCCCTATGGATGAGATTGTAATTAAAAAATATATATTAGAAAGTGCAGAAATGGATAGACTAGCACTCAAAATTAGGGAGAAAGAAGAAACTGAATATTTTTCAACATGGGATTTGTTTTATCAAAGGTTAATTAGTAGAAACAGAACTTAGAAATCTAAAAGTGTAAGAGAGGAATGAATTGCAATGAATATTTACCTAAAATGGATAAGTACATAAATAGTAGAGTGATCCCTCGGTTTTTGTGGGGGATGCGTTCCAAGACCACCCGCCAAAAATGAATTTCCGCGAAGTAGAGGAATGCTGTTTTTGTCTGCATTTCATGAGTCATTGGACTTTTAAACCCTCCCTGTATTGTTAACAACCCATTGCTGCTAACCGCTGAGAGAGAACAGCTTCTCTCAGCTACCACGTGGGCTGAAGGAGGCTGCTGCTGCAGATACACCCCTCCTGCACACACACAAACCCTCCCTGCCCCGGCGTTCTTTTCCCTTTCCAAAAACCCGTGAAATAGCGAATCCGCGAATGATGAACCGCAGAGTAGCAAGGGATTACTGTACTATTATCATGCAATCATTATTGACATTAAGAATATTATAGAAACATAGAAGTCTGACAGCAGAAAAAGACCTCTTGATCCATCTAGTCTGCCCTTATACTATTTTTTTGTATTTTATCTTAGGATGGATCTATGTTTATCCCAGGCATGTTTAAATTCAGTTACTGTGGATTTATCAACGTCTGCTGGAAGTTTGTTCCAAGGATCTACTACCCTTTCAGTAAAATAATATTTTCTCATGTTGCTTTTGATCTTTCCCCCCCAACTAACTTCAGATTGTGTCCCCTTGTTCTTGTGTTCACTTTCCTATTAAAAACACTTCCCTCCTGGACCTTATTTAACCCTTTGACATGTTTAAATATTTCGATCATGTCCCCCCTTTTCCTTCTGTCCTCCAGACTATACAGATTGAGTTCATGAAGTCTTTCCTGATATGTTTTATGCTTAAGACCTTGTACCATTCTTGTAGCCCGTCTTTGGACCCGTTCAGTTTTGTCAATATCTTTTTGTAGGTGAGGTCTCCAGAACTGAACACAGTATTCCAAATGTGGTCTCACCAGCGCTCTATACAGCGGGATCACAATCTCTCTCTTCCTGCTTGTTATACCTCTAGCTATGCAGCCAAGCATCCTACTTGCTTTACCTACCGCCCGACCACACTGCTCACCCATTTTGAGACTGTCAGCAATCACTACCCCTAAATCCTTCTCTTCTGAAGTTTTTGCTAATAATTATTTTTACAATTACCAATACTTTGTCTCAAACTCAATTGTACTCAGACAGCATGCTTTATATAGATATTGTTTTTTATGTATTACATTGTTAAGAAAAAAATTACACACACACACACACAGAAAAATAAAGTTGGGGTGTCCTTTCAAAATGCACCCTTGGGACAACCAGGACCTGGATGACTGAGAATGTCTACAAACATTTAGGTCTGTGCAACAATTCCAGCATCTTATTGTTTGGAAATAATTGCTTTTGTGGCCAAACATTTGTCTGCTGAAACATTTAATGGAAGTGCTTAGCAGTCCACAGGATGAATCCCAGTTGGGCTATTCATCAATGTTAGGAGTACTAAAGTTTCCTCCTCTCTTATGCTGGCTGCTAGCGAGCAAGACAAACTGTGCTACTATCTGATTCTCATCCTACTACGAGCGTGCTGAGATTCATCGGAGCTAAAAGGCAATTCAGACGCTTGGCTGCAAACATTTGGGAGATGCAATTATTTCCTCAGGACCCAAATGATTGCTAGTCTTTATAAAATAATCCAACCAGTAAAGTTCCATTGCTTCCCCAGCCCCCCACGTTCACCTGCAACTCCATTGCCAAGAAAATAAGATAGCCTTTATTTTTACAGGCAGAAGACCACTACTATGACTTTTTTTAATTCTGCAAACCAGAATTACATGCCCTTCCCTCCTGTTTTGTAAGAGCTATATTCATGAGAGTCCGTATTTGCCTACTCTTGAACAATACTATATTTTTCCCCACCACACCCACACACCAGTGGTGAAATCTAACATAATTTTGGAGCATAAGACGCACCTCCCCACTCCTCCCCAAAAAGAGGGTGAAAATGTTGGAGATAGGAGAGAGAGGGAGAGAGAAGGATGGATGGATAGATAGATGATAGACAGACAGAGAAAGATATAGATTAGATGGATAGATGGATAGATGGATAGATAGATAGATAGATAGATAGATAGATAGAGTAGATAAATAGACAGACAGAAAGAAAGACAGACAGACGGACAAATGGATGGATGGATGGATAGATAGATAGAGAGAGAAAGATGGAGATGAGATGATAGACAGACAGACAGAGATGGATGGATGGATGGATAGATAGATAGAAAGATAGATAGAGGGATAAATGAATAGTAGATGACAGACAGACATAGATATAAATGTAGCCTCAATTTCTTGTTTCTAAGTGCTAGACTCCAAGGTTGGAGGAAGAGATAATTCCTCACTCCAGGATGTAAAAAGGAGACATTGAGTTTTTTATGGTGGAAAATCCCAGGTGTAAACAGTTTTTCAGAGTGTTTAAAACTTTCAAGGACTGTTTAAAAGAAGCAGAAAATGATGTCCTTATAGAAGAATAACAACTTCAGAGAAGCAAAGGGTTCCATTTGTATCAACTGTGGAGGGCTTTATTGGCAAGCGATCACAGAAACACATACACAAAAGGTACTGAAAATGATTTTTTTTTTGCTTTCAGAGAGGGTTATTATTTGCTTCTTTGTTCTTTCTGAAGTGGGGGATTCTTTCACAGGACTGTAGAGTGGAAGGCATTTTTCTTTTCTTTTTTATGTGATCAAATCCAAGAGAAACACATGAAACCATCCCCAAGAGACGGTTGTGTAGTCTCTCCTTTTATATCTACACTGACAGTCAGGTTTTCACTAGTAAATTGTCCCTCCAATGAGTATTTTTTTTCCTCTAACATTCAACCATCCTTTTCTTCACTACACTTGAAAACCATAATTTCACTGCAACATCTCCTGGATTGTCCTCAAGGGTGAATGACCCCACGGTTGCTGCAGACATTATACTATATTTTTTTGGAGCATAAGACCCTCCTTTTTCCTCCCTAAAAGAGGGGTGAAAATCTGGGTGCGTCTTATACACCGAAAGTAGCCCCAACCATCCTCTCAAACGGAGCTTTTGGAGGCTGGCGGGACCCAGGGGAAGAGCCTTCTCTGTGGTGGCCCCGGCCCTCTGGAATCAACTCCCCCTGGAGATTGGAACTGCCCCCACCCTCCTCACCTTTCGCAAGTTATTGAAAGCCCGCCTATGTCGCCAGGCATGGGAAAATTGGCTGGCTGGGGAATTCTGGGAGTTGAAGTCCAGATATCTTCAAGTGGCAAAGGTTGGGAAACACTGATCTAGACCAAACCCCCTGCCCAAGCAGGGAGACCCTACACCAGTGATTGTTATGATTATGATGATTATGATGATGATTCTGATGATTCTGATGATTATGATGATTATGGTGATTATGGTGATTATGGTGATTATGGTGATTATGGTGATTATGGTGATTATGGTGATTATGGTGATTATGGTGATTATGGTGATTATTGTGATTGATTATTGTGATTGATTATTATGATTGATTATTATGATGATTATTATGATGATTATGATGATTATGATGATTATGATGATTATGATGATTATGATGATTATGATGATTATGTTCATTATGTTCATTATGTTCATTATGATCATTATGATCATTATGATCATTATGATCATTATGATCATTATGATCATTATGATCATTATGATCATTATGATCATTATGATCATTATGATCATTATTATGATCATTATTATGATCATTATCATTATGATCATTATCATTATCATCATTATTATTATTATCATTATCAATTAGATTTGTATGCCGTCCCTCTATGGAGACTCGGAGATGGCGAACCTTTTTCCCCTCGGGTACTGAAAAAATGTGCATGTACACTATTGCACATGTATGAGTGCCTACATCCATAATTCAATGTCTGGGAAGGGCGAAAACAGCTTCCCACACCCTCCTGGAGGCCCTCTGGGGGCCAGAAACGGCCTGTTTCCCAACTTCTGATGGGCCCAGAAGGCTCGTGTTTCGCTCTCCCCAGGCTCTAAAGGCTTTCCTGGAGCTGGGGGAAGGTAAAATTGCCCTTCCCACCCTGTGGAGGCTCTCTGGAAGCCAAAAACATCTGCCCAGAGCCTCTGTATGAGCCAAAAATCAGCTGGCTGGCACGCACATGCATACTGGAGCAGAGCTAGCACAACAACTTGCGTGCCAGTAGATATGGCTCCGCATGCCACCTGTGGCACCCATGCCATAGGTTCGCCATCACTGCCCTACATCATTTCGGACAAATGGCAGTCCAATCTCCCTAATCAGAACTGCAGAAAAAACAATTGCTGCCAACCTGCCTTCCATTGAGGACCGGTATAATGCACGAGTCAAAAAGAGGACAGGGATAATATTTACTAACCCCTCACATCCTGGACATAAACTGTTTCAACTCCTACTCTCAAAACGTCGCTACAGAGCACTGCACACCAAGACAATTAGACACAAGAACAGTTTTTTCCCGAACGCCATCACTCTGCTAAACAAATAATTCCCTCAACACTGTCAGACTTTTTACTAAATCTGCACTTCTATTTCTACTAGTTTTTCTCATCATTCCTATCATCCTTTTCCTCCCACTTAGGACTGTATGACTGTAACTTGTAGCTTGCATCCTAAGATTTTTATTAATATTGATTGTTTCTTCATTGCTTATTTGACCCCTATGACAATCATTAAGTGTTGTACCTCATGATTCTTCACAAATGTATCTTTTTCTTTTATGTACACTTATTTCTTATTTATTTTATTTTATTTATTCATTTGTCCAATACACAAATACATAGGAAGAAAAATAGACATGTGATAATATAAATGAGGGTGAAAGTGAACTTAGAGGAGAGGATAAATGAAAGGAAGAGAATATATAGGATAGTTGGAAGAAAGGAAAGACAATTGGACAGGGGACGAAAGGCACACCAGTGCACTTATGTACGCCCCTTACTGGCCTCTTAGGAACCTGGAGAGGTCAATCTTGGAGAGTCTAAGGGAGAAATGTTGGGGGTTAGGGGTTGACACAATTGAGTCCGGCAATGAGTTCCACGCTTCGATAACTCGATTGTTGAAATCATATTTTTTACAGTCAAGTTTGGAGCGGTTCATATTAAGTTTGAATCTGTTGTGTGCTCTTGTGTTGTTGCGGTTGAAGCTGAAGTAGTCATTGACCGGTAGGACATTGCAGCATATGATCTTGTGGGCAATACTCAAATCGTGTTTTAGGCGCTGTAGTTCTAGGCTTTCTAGGCCCAGGATTGTTAGTCTATTTTCGTAGGATATTCTGTTTTGAGTGGATGAGTGAAGGGCTCTTTTGGTGAAATATCTTTGAACATTTTCAAGGGTGTTGATGTCTGAGATGTGGTATGGGAGCTGAGAGCATATGCACCAAGACAAATTCCTTGTGTGTCCAATCACACTTGGCCAATAAAAAGTATATCTATCTTTGAAAGTCTCAAGTGTTGGAGCTCTCACAACCTCCACAGGCAAATAGCTCCACTGGTAGATCGTTCTAACTGTCAGAAAGTTCTTCCTTACTTCCAGCTTGAATCTTTCCTTGTCTGGCCTTCTGGTGCCAGGTTTCGTTTCAACATCACTTTGTTTCAACATTCAAGAAGTTAAAAAAGAGAGGGTAATTTTCCAGCTATTTTGGTGGCACCAATTAGACTTATTTTTAAGCACATCTCTTTCCAGAGCCTTGTCAAAGCAGCTCAAGACTGTGTCAAAGCAATGTCTTTTTTGAGAAGCTAAGTAAACACTGACGGTAATTATTGAATTGTTTTGATTACAGATGATCGCAGCACCCAAACAGGCTGAATATAAAAATTCAATTTTATTGATTGATTGATTGATTGATTGCATTTCTAGGCTGCCTCTCTCTGTACACTCAGGCGGCTTACAAGGTAAGAAACAATCCAATCATATAATTATAAAATCCAACCATCTTATCAGAAACCCAATTTAAAAACCAATCTTAAAACCCAATCATATTGTAGGCCAGAGCAGAGTATTCATGCTCAGCGTCCCCAAGACTCAGGGCAAAGGTAAGTTTTTAAAACCTTTCAAAAGGCCAGGAGGGTGGGGGCAGTGTTAATCTCTGGGGGGAGTTGATTCCAAAGGGCTGGAGCTGCCACAGAGAAGGCCCTTCCCCTAGGCCCCACCAGATGGCACTGTTTGGCTGACAGGATCTGGAGAAGGCCGACCCTGTGGGATACATGAGGCAGGAGACGGTTCCATATATAACCTGGTCCGAAGCCATGTAGTCTATATAGTTGTAGTCTATTATGGATTCTTTCCTTTTCCAGCCCTGAAGAGAGCGAGGGCAGCCCCGTGTTGCCGTGACCATTGACCCCGTCCCTTCCCAGACTTTTTTTTCTTATCTTCCTCCCCAAAAATCTAAAGTGTGTCTTATATTCCGGTGCATTTTATAGTCCAAAAATACAGCAATTTTGAAATAGAATTGTATGTAATTTGGGGCGGTGGTGAAATCTATTTGTAGTTGTAGTCTATTATGGATTATTTCCTTTTCCAGCTTTCTTCCTTACTAATAAAAGAGATTATTTGTAGCTCGGAGTTGAAACATGCATATACACTGATGATGTTACCTAGCTGGGTAATGAAATGTCTGCAAGAAAGAGTAGTAGATCCTTGGAACAAACTTCCAGCAGATGTGGTAGATAAATCCACAGTAACTGAATTTAAACATGACTGGGATAAACATATATCCATCCTAAGATAAAATACTGAAAATAGTATAAGGGCAGACTAGATGGACCATGAGATCTTTTTCTGCCATCAGTCTTCTATGTTTCTATGTTTCTAAGAAAATAATCAAGGTAAGACACCAAGGACCCCATGGTCCCCTCCTCCTCCTCTTCCTCCTCTTCCTTCTCCTCTTTCTAAATCCTACTCGCTTCTAGCATTGATGGTGTTACCTAGTTTGGTAATGAAACATCTGCATGAAAAGAATTAATCTCAGAGAGCATTGTTAAAAGTGTGTCTCTGAGTTGTCAAAGATACACATACACAGAGGAAACGTGGAGATCCAGCAGATATCCACCTCATAGCCCAGAGATATGAGTCATGGTTCAGTCAGACAAACCAGATACATTAAGTGTATAAAATATAATTTACTTTTGCAAATAACTTAGTCAACAACAGTCTTAGTCATGCACAATTAAATCAGTCAATACATAAAGAAAACTATAAATCTTACTTGTTCAGCTTTACAAATACATAAACCAGTTTCTACTGCAACCCTGACAAGACAGAGTGGCTGTGGGTTCTGCCTCTCAAGGACCATTCCATCTGTCTGTCCATCACCCTGGGGGCGGGGAATCACTGACCCCCTCGGAAAGGGTCCGCAACTTGGGCATCCTCCTCGATCCACAGCTTACTTTAGAGCACCATCTTTCAGCTGTGGCGAGAGGGGCGTTTGCTCAGGTTCGCCTGGTGCACCAGTTGCGGCCCTATTTGGACAGGGAGTCATTGCTCACGGTTGCTCATGCCCTCATCACCTCGAGGTTCGACTACTGCAACACTCTCTACATGGGGCTACCTTTGAAGAGTGTTCGGAAACTTCAGATCGTGCAGAATGCGGCTGCGAGAGCAATCATGGCTTTCCTAGATATGCCCATGTTTCTTCTACACTTCGCGGACTGCACTGGTTACCGATTGGTTTCCGGACACAATTCAAAGTGTTGGTGATGACCCATAAAACCCTACATGGCATCGGACCAGATTACTTATGGGACCACCTTCTGCTGCATGAATTCCATTGACCGGTTAGGTCCCACAGTTAGGCCTTCTTCGGGTTCCGTTGGATCGTCTTCTAACACAAACCTCCCAGCAACCAGTTAGATCTCACAGGGTTGGTCTTCTTTGGGTCCCATCAGCTAAACAGTGTCAGCTGGCAGATCTAAGGGGGAGAGCCTTCTCTATGGTAACCCTGACTCTCTGGAATCAGCTACCTGCTGAGATCTGCACTGCCCTCACCTTATTGGCCTTCCAGAAAGACCTGGCTTTTCCAACAGACCTGGGACCATTGACTACGGAGGAGCTACTAGCGAGGTCAGCCCATGAATGTATGGATGACTGCAATTATTTTAAATTGTACTTATCAAAAATATTAATCCATATTTATTTTGTTGTGAGCCACCCTGAGTTCTCAGGGCAGTGATGGCGAACCTATGGCACAGGTGTCACAGGTGGCCCGCAGAGCCATATCTGCTGGCACGCGAGCCATAGCCCTAGCTCAACCCCAATATGCATGTGTGTGCCGGCCAGTTGATTTTTGGCTCACATAGAGGCTCTGGGAGGGCATTTTTGGCTTCCAGAGAGCCTCCAGGGAGATGGGGGAGGGCGTTTTTGGCTTCCAAAGAGCCTCCAGGGAGATGGGGGAGGGCGTTTTTGGCTTCCAGAGAGCCTCCAGGGGGATAGGGGGGTGTTTTTGGCTTCCAGAGAGCCTCCAGGGAGATGGGGGAGGGCGTTTTTGGCTTCCGGAGAGCCTCCAGGGGGATAGGGGGGTGTTTTTGGCTTCCAGAGAGCCTCCAGGGAGATGGGGGAGGGCGTTTTTGACTTCCAGAGAGCCTCCAGGGAGATGGGGGAGGGCGTTTTTGGCTTCCAAAGAGCCTCCAGGGAGATGGGGGAGGGCGTTTTTGGCTTCCAGAGAGCCTCTAGGGGGATAGGGGGGTGTTTTTGGCTTCCAGAGAGCCTCCAGGGAGATGGGGAGGGCGTTTTTGGCTTCCAGAGAGCCTCCAGGGGGATAGGGAGGGCATTTGTACCTTCCCCCAGCTCCAGGGAAGCCTTTGTCGCCTGGGGAGGGTGAAACACGAGCCTACTGGGCCCACCAGAAGTTAGGAAACAAGCCATTTCCAGCCTCCAGAGGGCCTCCAGGGAGTGGGGGAAGCTATTTTCGCCCTCCCCAGGCATTGAATTATGAGTATGGGCACTCGCACATGTGCAATAGCTCATGCACATGCTTTTTTGGCACTCAAGGAAGAAAAGGTTTGCCATTATTGCCCTAGGGAATTAGGCGGCATAGAAATATAAACAAACAATAATAAACCAGCTTAGGTAGCAAGGCATTTTCTCACTGACAAAGCAACTTTGAGGTGGGGGATTTTTCACTGAGTCTTTGGTAGAGCCCTTTCAAAGATTTCGACAGTTTCATTTTGTGACAATTTTGTTTCCTGGAGTCACTTCTCCAAAGTTCAATATAGTTCCCCGCCCTTGGGCTTGGCTTTTGTCTCCTGCAGTGACAAGTATAATAATTGAAATATGAGAATAGGAGTGATACTTAGACCACTATTTTAAAGGTCCTACACACCTACTTTCCTCCATAGGATTCAAACCCTGGCTTGCCTTGCATTTAAGTGTCTTCTTCAGACATGACAATAATAATTGAAAATAGAATTGGATTCTTAACTTGCAATTTATTTATTTCTTTTGCCAATTCTGGTATCTGGGCATTCAGCAGACATCTTGCAAAACAAATGAAAAAAATGACACATTTTCTAACCAAGTGCCAAACAGTTGAAGGAACCAAATGTTTCACATCGCTGAGCCAACAATGGCGTGAAAAGGTCAGTTATGAATTATATGTGTATCTTTTGTAGCGGGACACAACCTAATATTGATTGTGGAAAGGAGAAGGGCAATACAGTAAACAAATGCGGTGTTGTGGTATAAACGAACACCTCCATTCTATTCGCAGTCCATTTTTCTATTCTTTTCTGCTTTTAATTTTTTAAAAAAATGCATTTTAAAATAAATATTCAAATGTCAAGCACACACTTTTCTATAACAATTTTTTGTAAAGTATACTTCTAAAAACTTTCGAGAGATCTGTTTATTTCTCGTGTGCCTGTGTAGGCAGCTTGATTCAACCCAGATTCATTAAACAATGCAGAAAAATATGAATGTGCCTGATTGAGAGCTGAAACATTTTAGGAAATGACCAGGTTGAGCCTGAGACAGGGAGTCAAACGTGTCATAAGTCTCTGTGTTCCCACAAGATGTCTAAATCCACCCCGTCTTGAATGCCTTCTTATCTCGCGCTCATTTCCCTTGACCATTAGTTGGCCAGATTCTCATAGAGAGCTTAAGCTTGAAATGCATCTTTGTATTCATTTCAGCTGCCTGAATCTCCTGGTTTCCCTGGCCCTTGACGAACAGTGGGTGCTGAAGAATAATATGTAGCATATTCAGGTAGGTAAGAAACTCAACAGATGATGGGGAATTCTTTGATGAAGGAGGTACATGTATAGTTAGCTCATCCCATTGCAGGTAGGACTGGAAACACCTGCAAATGAATCCTTGCAGATCCATTTAGCTGCTGATACCTATAACACTTGTTCTGGTACAAGTTCAACTTTTCCCAGTCAGATAACTCAGCACAACGAGATATCACAGATAATTTTATTACAGGCATTCTCACAATCACTCACAGTTATGATACGATTCTTCTGCAGTATAATCTTTCCCATTGTGCAGGTAAAAAGAGGTTGAGTTGACCCGGGCTCTAGGTATAGCATCTACATGCTGGCTGGCTTAGTAAGTGAAGACAAAAGACCTGCTGGAATGTTCTCTCCAATTACCCCTTATCCCGAGTCAGAGCCAATAGGAATACACAAATGTGGTCACATGTAAAACTACATTACCCAGAGTGCAATTTCACTACATTTCCCCTAATGCAATATCTTCAAGAGACATGCCTAAATACAGTCCAACTATCTCTGTCTCTGGGGACAGCACAACACTTGACTGAAGGAACCAATAGATGAACTCATTTTGTTGGGAAATTTTCTAGCCCCCCCCCCCCCTAAAAAAGGAGACTGCAATCTACTTAGCAGAGTATATGATTGGAAATAAAATCAAGCCCATTAAGGAATATCTAGAGAGCTTCCTACCTTAATAAATGCTACTACCTTAATTGGCATTGTGGTCTTTTTGGGACTATAAACATCTGAGTACCTAGAGACAGATGTTCAGCAGAACAAAAGGAAAAACATGGTTTATTAGAGAAGTGATAGACTTAAAAATAAAAGGGATGCAGTGGCTAAGACACTGAGCTTGTCCAACAGAAAGTCGCCAGTTTAGCTGTTCAAATCCCTAGTACCGCATAATGGAGTGAGCTCCCATAACTTGTCCCAGCGTCCGACAACCTATGTTCGAAAGCACATAAAAATGCAAGTAGTTTTCGGAAGTGAAAAAATTCTGGGCTATGAAACAGTGTCTGGCCAATCATGAGCTAAGGCAAGTTGCAAATTGGGATGGGTACGTATAGTGGTGAAATCTAAATTTCCCCCCTACTCCTTCCTTCCTTCTGTTCTGTCTGGGTCACTCCAGAAGCCAATACCAACCCAAAAAGAGAAGCCAGACACACTGGTAAAAGGCAAAGGCAGTTTTATAAAATCCAAGAAAAACACAGGTAACAGAAAATGTCCTTACAAACAGGAAAATGCTGTATCTTCAGATATATTCACGAAGGCCAAAAGTCCAGGCAGCAATACAGAATTCTTGCTGCCAAGCCAAAGCTGTAGATGGCAGACCTATACCTCCCACAGATCTTCCAAAGCTGCTGGGCCACAAGCCAGGAACAGAGACGCCGAGAAACAAGACAGGATAACGCCACGCCAAGCTGATAACACTCCACATGGCTTAAAGGGCTTGCCTGCCTTTTAAACTCTGCTGATGAGGACCACACCCAAACCCAGCTGTTTCTACTTCAATGGTGAAAATATCTCTTTAACTGCTCTGAACGTCGCTGTCTCATGTCAATGAAAGCTTGTGCGTCATCACCTAATGACTCCAAGCTACTGGCTGGGGAGAGCCCCCCCCCCGGGGCTCTCATGCTGTTCTCCTTCATCCCATTCCTGATTTTCCTCTCCCCCGTCCGACTGTTCAGCCCCCTCCTCTGCGCTGTCATCCTCCTCCGGGCATGGAGCCAGCAGAGACACAGCTGGTCCCTGAGCAGCCTCAGGCTGAATCACAACACCTTCCTTCCTTCCTTCCTTCCTTCCTTCCTTCCTCCCTCCCCCCCCCCTCCCTCCCTCCCTTCCTCACAACTCTAAGCAGTTTCCATCTCTATTGTGAAATCCAGGGTTTCATTCTATAGCCAAACGTCTCATTTCCCAGATTTTCGCTGTGCCACCAGCCATACAAGCCATCAAGGAAATCGCATTTGCCCTTGTGCAGCAAATATTCTCTTATTAAAAGAGGCACTCTTTTATTTTATGAGGCTTTAATTCAGATGCCGCTAATCTCATACTGGAAAACCCTGTGGGCTTTCACTGAACAGGTTCATTTAATTAACTCCAAGCAGTTTGATTCTAAGAGTATTGGATTAAATAAATGATTTACCAGAAAGGTCCCGAGAAAAACAAGCTCTCATCACACTCAAACTAACTAGTCCTGCCTAGGTTATGTTTCTCCATTGAAAGCTTTTTAAATTGTTCAATTAAATTCACATTTCAATTCAAAATTGGTTCCCTGGTGTTGGAACATATAGTTTTGCTAGCTACAAAACAGAAAGCCTTGCCATTTGCAGAATATCTTTTAGCTTTGCAGTCGGTAGATAATCGTGAATTTTCTAGAGCAAAACAATGTATTTTATTTATTTATATATATACCCCTTTTTATAAAGAACTCAAGGCAGTGTACATATCCAATATTCCTTCCTCTTCTGCTTCCCCCTGCCACAAAGAAGGAGTCAACCTATTCTCAAAAGCATCTGAGGGTAGAAACATAGAATCATAGAAGATTGACGGCAGAAAAAGACCTCATGGTCCATCTATTTCCTGTATTTTATCTTAGGATGGATATATGCTTATCCCAGGCATTTTTAAATTCAGTTACTGTGGATTTACCAACCACGTCTGCTGGAAGTTTGTTCCAAGGATCTACTGCTCTTTCAGTAAAATAATATTTTCTCACGTTACTTCTCATCTTTCCCCAACTAACCTCAGATTGTGCCCCCTTGTTCTTATGTTCACTTTCCTATTAAAAACACTTCCCTCCTGAACCTTATTTAATACTAACATATTTAAATGTTTCGATCATGTCCCCCCCTTTTCCTTGTGTCCTCCAGACTACACAGATTGAGTTCATAAGTCTTTCCTGTTAGGTTTTATGCTTAAGACCTTCCACCAATTTTGTAGCCTGTCTTTGTACCCGTTCAATTTTATCAATATCTTTTTGTAGGTGAGGTCTTCAGAACTGAACACAGTATTCCAAATGTGGTCTCACCAGCGCTCTATACAGCAGGATCACTGTCTCCCTCTTCCTGCTTGTTATACCTCTAGCTAGGCAGCCAAGCATTCTATTTGCTTTCCCTACCACCTGACTGCACTGTTGACCCATTTTGAGACTGTCAGATATCACTACCCTTAAATCCTTCCCTTCTGAAGTTTTTGCTAACACAGAACTGCCAATAAAATACTCAGATTGAGGATTCCTTTTCCCCAAGTACATTACTTTACATTTGGAAACATTAAACTGCAGTTTCCGTTGCTTTGACCACTGATCTAGTAAAGCTAAATCATTTGCCATATTACAGAAAATTCCAGGAATATCAACCCTATTGCACACTTTAGAGTCATCGGCAAATAGGCAAACCTTCCCTACCAAACCTTCCCCTACATCACTCACAAAGATATTTAAAAGAATAGGACCCAGAACAGACCCTTGTGGCACACCGCTTGTAACCAGGCTATGCTCAGAATACTCGCCATTAACATGAATGAATGAATGAATGAATGAATGAATAAATAAATAATAAAAAGTTGAACAGGGTTCTTATGAACAATTGCAACTTTGAGGGGTCCTTGGTACTCTCTGAGCTTGATTGTTTTCTTGCAGATGTTTTAGCCATACACCATTCAAAAGAGACAGTCGACAAGCCAACCAGTATCAGGTTGCTACTCAGTACAGGCTACACTGTGTACCAGTAGCAAAAATGAAGTTGCATGCACATCTCTGCATTTCTGGCATGCATTCATGCAAGTCCCATCAAGATCTTGCTTCTGTGCATGCGCAGGAGGCAAATTCTTGCGAGGGAACATGCGTGTGTGTGAGATTTTGGCAAAAAAAAAAAGAAGCACTGATCTACTAACCAGAGCATACAAAACATTTGTCAAACTAATTCTTGAATACAGCTCACCTATATAGAATCCACACTGCATAACAGACATTAATACAATTGAAGGAGTCCAAAAATACTTTACAAGAAGAGTCCTCCACTCCTCCTCACGCAACAAATTACCTTACTCCTCCAGACTTCAATTACTATGTTTAGAAAATTTACAGCTACACCACCTCCAAACTTATTTAACTGTTGTTAATAAAATCATACATCACAATGTACTCCCTGCTGGCGACTACTTCACCTATAACAACAACACAAGAGCATGCAATAGATACAAACTAAATGTAAATCGCTCCAAACTAGACTGCAGAAAATATGATTTCAGCAATAGAGTGGTCAACGCCTGGAATTCACTACTGGACTCTGTTGTTTCCTCCCCCAATCCCAAAATCTTCAACCTTAGCTTGACATCAGTTGTAGTTAAAATGATGGAGACTCTACTCAAAAAGAGGATAAATCAGCACCTAAAAAACAATAACTTATTGGACCCAAATCAGCATGGCTTTACTGAAGGCAAATCATGTCAGACTAATCTTATTGATTTCTTTGACTATGTCACAAAGGTGTTGGATGAAGGTGGTGCCGTGGATATTGCCTACCTGGACTTCAGCAAAGCCTTTGATACGGTTCCACATAAAGAGCTGATAGATAAATTAGTGAAGATTTGACTTAATCCCTGGATAGTTCAATGGATTTGCAGCTGGCTGAAGCGTAGACATCAAAGAGTTATTGTTAATGGCGAGTATTCTGAGCAGAGACAGGTTACAAGCAGTGTGCCACAAGGGTCTGTTCTGGGTCCTATTCTTTTTAATATGTTTGTGAGTGACATAGGGGAAGGTTTGGTAGGGAAGGTTTGCCTATTTGCCGATGACTCTAAAGTGTGCAATAGGGTTGATAAGTCCTGGAGGGGTCTGTAATATGGTAAATGATTTAGCTTTACTAGATAAATGGTCAAAGCAATGGAAACTGCAGTTTAATGTTTCCAAATGTAAAATAATGCACTTGGGGAAAAGGAATCCTCAATCTGAGTATTGTATTGGCAGTTCTGTGTTAGCAAATACTTCAAAAGAAAAGGATTTAGGGGTAGTGATTTCTGACAGTCTCAAAATGGGTGAACAGTGCAGTCAGGCGGTAGGGAAAGCAAGTAGGATGCTTGGCTGCATAGCTAGAGGTATAACAAGCAGGAAGAGGGAGATTATGATCCCGCTATATAGAATGCTGGTGAGACCACATTTGGAATACTGTGTTCAGTTCTGGAGACCTCACCTACAAAAAGATATTGACAAAATTGAACGGGTCCAAAGACGGGCTACAAGAATGGTGGAAGGTCTTAAGCATAAGACATATCAGGAAAGACTTAATGAACTCAATCTGTATAGTCTGGAGGACAGAAGGAAAAGGGGGGACATGATCGAAACATTTAAATATATTAAAGGGTTAAATAAGGTCCAGGAGGAAAGTGTTTTTAATAGGAAAGTATACACAAGAACAAGGGGACACAATCTGAAGTTAGTTGGGGGAAAGATCAAGAGCAACATGAGAAAATATTATTTTACTGAAAGAGTAGTAGATCCTTGGAACAAACTTCCAGCAGACGTAGTAGATAAATCCACAGTAACTGAATTTAAACATGCTTGGGATAAACATATATCCATCCTAAGATAAAATACAGAAAATAGTATAAGGGCAGACTCGATGGGCCATGAGGTCTTTTTCTGCCGTCAGACTTCTATGTTTCTATGTTACATTATCTGCAATAGACCTCTCCCCTTTTCTAAGAGGTCTGTAAGGGGTGTGCATAAGTGCACCTTCGTGTCTACCGTTCCTGTCCTAATGTGTTTTTATCTTTTCTACCTCTACTTTATACTTATATTATGTTAAACATACTACAATACAATACTATATTTGTATGACAAATAAAATAAAATAAATAAATAAATAAATATTTTTTTTTGCTTCTGCACATGCACACATCCTCTTGCAAGATTCCTGTGCATGCGCAGAAGCAAAATCTCATTGGGATGTACATGCATGCATTCTGTAGGAACCCCCTCCTAGCTACAACCCTGTTCCATGGTTGTTGAGTGTTTTCTTGTAAGGTGGATCTGGAAACTGACAACTGAACTGAAAGTGATGGAGGCTCAGTCAATTTTGAGCCGGTCGGGATCAAATGACTGACAGTGAGCAGTCAGCCTGCAATACTGCATTCGAACTACTGTGCCACCCTGACACTTTCCCCTCCAATTGTGATTTTGTCTACGTTAGGATACAACCTCTATTCGCCTCCCAGCCAATCTGACCTCCCGCCGCCAACCCTCCATTGTTTCTTGCTGTTGCAAAGCTTGAACAAACAACAAACCAAACTTCTAAAAAAGAAATAAACCACGATTCGCATAATGCCCGGTGGAAACAAAGCTGGCTCCCCCACGCCACCCCTCCCCGGTTGCAAACTTCCAGATGGGAGCCACTGCGCTTAAAAAAACCCACACACAACAACCCTGAAATTTGCATAGGTAGAGCTGCCTTCCCATCTTATGGATTCACATGAGCAATTGGAGTTAGATAGCTAATAAATTTAACAACAACAACAACAACAACAACAGGTTGACTCAGCTTTCCATCCTTCCGAGGTGGGTAAAATGAGGACCTGGATTGTGGGGACAATATGTTTAAAAGTGCTACTGCTAACATGTTGTAAGCCACCCTGAGTCTAAGGAGAAGAGTGGCATAAAACAAACAAACAAACAAACAAACAAACAAACAAACAAACAAACAAACAAACAACTAAATAAGAGCCAGCAATGTGCAGTGGCAGCCAATAAGGCCAATACAATCCTGAGTTGCCTTAACAGAGGGATACAATCTGGACTAGGGCGGTACTAACATCACTCTATAAAGCCTTAGTTATGCCATACTTAGAGTACTGCATCCAGTTTTGGTCACCATACTACAAAAAAGACATTGAAACTCTAGAGAAAGTGCAGAAGAGAACAACCAAGATGATAAGGGACTGGAAACTAAAACATATGAAGAGACGTTGCAGGAACTGGGCATGGATAGTCTAGTGAAGAGAAGGATAAAGGATGACATGATAGCAGTCTTACAATACTTGTGGGGGGGGGGGGGGCTGCCACAGAGAGGAGGGGGCCAGGCTGTTTTCTAGGGCACCAGAAGGCCAGACAAGGAATAATGGATGGAAGCTGACCAAGGAGAGATTCAACCTGGAAATAAGGAGGAACTTTGTGATGGTGAGAGCAATCAACCAGTGGAACAACTTGCCTGCGGAGGTTCTGAGAGCTCCAACACTTACGACTGCCATTTGTCTGAAATGGTATAGGGGCTCCTGCCTGAGCAGGGGGTTGGACTAGATGACCTAAAAGGTCCCTTCCAACTCAAATGAATGAATGAATGAATGAATGAATAAGTCTGTCCGTCTGTCCGTCCGTCCGTCCATCCATCCATCCATCCATCCATTTTCCTTCCTTCCTTCCCTCCCTCCATCACTCCCTCCCTCCTCCCCCCCTCCCTCCCTCCTTCCCTCCCTCCCTACTTCCTTCCCTCCCTCCCTCCTTCCTTCCCTCCCTCTTTCCTTCCCTCCCTCCCTCCTTCCTTCCTTCCTTCCTTCCTTCCTTCCTTCCTTCCTGGTTCTCTTGAAAAATCCAGATGCGAGAAAGAGGAAGGTGGGCAAACACTCTATTTTTTTACACTCCAGGGTGGTAACTATATTTCACCCTCGACAGTGGTAAAGGTCATTCAGAATTTATACCTAGCTGGGTTATAAATATTCCTTTGTGCGCAAAAGGTGAGACTTTATTTCTGCTTATCTCTGGCTCTCAGTGTTCATTGCTAACAAATGCTTCTTTTCATTCTCAACATTCCTGGTCTGCCATCCAGACAAGGAAAGAATTTCTGATCTAAGAGCCAATTTAGTGTAGTGGTTAAAGTAACAAATTCTAAACATATGAAGAACGGTTTTAGGAACTGAGCATGTCTAGTTTAATCAGAAGAAGAACGAGGGGAGACATGATGGCAGTCTTCCAATATCTCAGGGGCTGCCACAAAGAAAAAGGAGTCAAACTATTCTTCAAAGCACCTGAGGGTAGGACAAGAAACAATGGGTGGAAATTAAACAAGGAGAGAAACAACTTAGAGCTAAGGAGAAATTTCCTGACATTTAGAAACATAGAAACATAGAAGTTTGACGGCAGAAAAAGACCTCATGGTCCATCTAGTCTGCCCTTATACTATTTTCTGTATTTTATCTTAGGATGGATATATGTTTATCCCAGGCATGTTTAAATTCAGTTACTGTGGATTTATCTACCACGTCTGCTGGAAGTTTGTTCCAAGGATCTACTACTCTTTCAGTAAAATAATATTTTCTCATGTTGCTTTTGATCTTTCCCCCAACTAACTTCAGATTGTGTCCCCTTGTTCTTGTGTTCACTTTCCTATTAAAAGCACTTCCCTCCTGGACCTTATTTAACCCTTTAATATATTTAAATGTTTCGATCATGTCCCCCCTTTTCCTTCTGCCTCCAGACTATACAGATTGAGTTCATTAAGTCTTTCCTGATAGGTTTTATGCTTAAGACCTTCCACCATTCTTGTAGCCCGTCTTTGGACCCGTTCAATTTTGTCAATATCTTTTTGTAGGTGAGGTCTCCAGAACTGAACACAGTATTCCAAATGTGGTCTCACCAGCATTCTATATAGAGGGATCATAATCTCCCTCTTCCTGCTTGTTATACCTCTAGCTATGCAGCCAAGCATCCTACTTGCTTTCCCTACCGCCTGACTGTACTGTTCACCCATTTTGAGACTGTCAGAAATCACTACCCCTAAATCCTTTTCTTCTGAAGTATTTGGTAACACAGAACTGCCAATACAATACTCAGATTGAGGATTCCTTTTCCCCAAGTGCATTATTTTACATTTGGAAACATTAAACTGCAGTTTCCATTGCTTTGACCATTTATCTAGTAAAGCTAAATTTTTTACAGATGCCTTAGAACAATTGATCAGTGGAACGGCTTGCCTCCAGAAGTTATGAATGCTCCAACATTGGAAGTTTGTAATAGCATTTAGAAGGAAGTGCAGAATGAAATAAACAAGATGTTAAACATTAAGTGGATAATTACAAAAGAAATAGCGGTACTAGTTAAACAAAGAGAACTGAGAGATTTTAAAGAAATAAAAACTGCAGCACTGGAAAGCGCTCAAGCAATAGTGGTATTGGGTTGGAAAGAGGCTAAAAAAATGGACATTACAGAATTGGTACTGGTACATGGTGGATCACATTCACTTTGAAATTATGGAAATAAGATTAAACAACTTTAATGGAAACAAACTGGAGAAACTGATGGAACGATGGGACAAGGTGAAAGATTATATGTTAAGTAAAATTTGCGACGAAAAGGTGAAAAATAAGCTCAAATCACTCTTTGAATTGTAAATAAATGCAACTCAGAGCTGAGGAAATAACAGAATATATACTCGTAAATAATTGAACCCCCCCAATTGGTGGTGGGGAATGTATGTTCAGTCGGGTGATGGGACACATGCACAGAGCACTGTTGTATGTTGTTTGTATTGCGTTATGTGTGTGCAAAAACCAATAAAATATTTTTTTTTAAAAAAATAGCATTTAGACTCATATACTGCTTCATAGCAGTACAGTGATCCCTCGATTTTCATGGGTTCAAACTTCGCGGAACGGCTATACCACGGTTTTTCAAAAAATATTAATTAAAAAATACTCCACGGGTTTTTTTCTATACCACGGTTTTTCCCACCCGATGATGTCATACGTCATCACCAAGAGTCACTTCTCTTTCTCTTTCTCTTTCTTTCCTGTCATTCTCTGCTTCAATCATTTTCTCATTTCTCTTTTTTTCTCCCCTTTTTTCTATCATTTTTCTCTCTACCTTCCACTCTCCCCCCTCTTGCTCTCTCTCTCTTTCTCCCTCTCTCTCTCCCTCTCTGTGAGAACGCCTGCCCCGCCTCTCCTGCAGCCCCCTCGCTGATAGATGGGACGAAAGCGCTCTCAGCTAAGGGACTGTGAGAGGGGTGGGGCCGGCATTCTCAAAGCGCTCAGAGCGGCTAGCGGCCGAATGAGGAGGATGAGAAGCCGTAGCCGCCAGCGCTGCTGCAGGAGGACCCGTGTCCCAAGAAAGCCGGTGAGAGGGGCGGGCGGGAGTTAGCGGCGAGGGGGGCGGAGGTGCTGGGGGGACGGGGGCAGCCGACATTCAAAACCATTTTTGCCGGCCTCCGCACTTTCGTCGCTCCCCACCCCCAACTTCAAGCCCAGCTCCTGAAAAAGGGTGCATGGGGGTAGCCAAAAATGGTGTTTTTACTTCCGCACCGCTACTTCGCAGAAATTCGACTTTCGCGGGAGGTCTTGGAACGCAACCCCCGCGAAAATTGAGGGAACACTGTATATTTGTATGACCTCTTCATACAAAGATACCACGCATCTGTGACAGTTTCTTCAAATGTGTCCCTTTCTGACATACTTTCAAAAACGTCCAATTCAGACCGCACTTTTATACCTACTATGGAATTATTGATGAATCGCCAGAGAGCATTTTAGACAGGGAGTTGTGACTCATGCAGAGAAACGGGGTTAAATGGTCTTCCAGCCAACACTGGCATACATATTTATGGAGCTCAGCTGGCATTCTGTCAAGCTAATTTCTCAAGCTTCAGTGGGTTGCAGATCTCAGAAGCAGGAGAAGGTCTCTTGGATGGAGATCCATGTCTATCCCACAGTCACCCATGGGATCTCTCCAACCAGCAATTATCCAAACTACCAGTTCTTCTCTTCTACTGGTAATTACCAGTTAGGGAGGGGGGGGGACTTTTATCTTTCAGCTAGGGAACACAGCAGCCAGTTCAGTCAGCATTAAATTTAATTCCATCCATAATTTCCAGGATGGATCGATGAGCCAGCCAACCTTTTACAGCCTCATCAAACCATTCCAAGAACACAGCTTCAGTGCAATTTCCCTGCCATCTACATGCAGATCCGACTTATTATGGCTGAAATTTATTGCCTCTTTGGGAAAGGCACGCTGGTAATTTGTAAGACGACATCAAAATCAGTCCCAGCTAAATGTTTTCCACCTTTGCAATAATCAACAAGGATATTATTGTTTTTAAATGTAAATGAGAAAAATGAAAGGCAGTCAAATGCATGTTTGCTGGATAAGGGCCCCTGAATAGTGATGGGTGAACCGAACCCGCACAATTCAGGTCCGTACTGAATTTTGTGGTGTTCGGTATGCCGAACATGAACCTGAAATTTTTTAAAACTTCGGGCAAAGTTTGGGGTCACGTTCGGTGTTTGGAGCTTTAACATCACTGGCAGGTTGCTAAGGACGCCAAGGTGATGACTTCCTGGATTCCATAGAATCCAGGAATTGATCACCTTGGCGTCCTTAGCAACCTGCCGGTGATGTCAAACTCTGCCCCCGGAATCTCTTTGTGGGAGGGATTCCCCAGCTTCTTCAAAGGGAGGTCTTCACGTAAAAATAAACATTGTTATTTTTACGAAAAAGGACGCCGCAGCGGCGCTGCAAGCAAAGGGCGGTCCTTCCACGTAAAAATAACAATGTTTATTTTTACGTGAAGACCTCCCTCTGAAGGAGCTGGGGAATCCCTCCCCAGAAGAGATTCCGGAGGCGGAGCTTTGACGTCACCAGCAGGTTGCTAAGGATGCCAAGGTGATCAATTCCTGGATTCTTCTTTGTGGAAACCCCTGAAATATTGGAACACTGCTATCATGTCTCCCCTGGTCCTTCTTTTCATTAAACTGGTTCCAGAGGGTCAGGTCCGCCACAGAGAAGGCTCTTCCCCAGGCCCTGCCAGACGACATTGTTTAGTCGACAGGATCTGGAGAAGGCCAACTCTGTGGGACCTAACTGGTTGCTGGGATTCGTGCGGCAGAAGACGGTCCCGGAGATGACACCAAACTGGCAGGAATAGCCAACACTGTTCAGAAGATAGGCGCAAAATACAGAAGAATCTTGACAAACTTGAACAATGGGCGCTATCTAACAAAATAAAATTCAATGGTGAAAAAATTAAGGTTCTACATTTAGGCAGGAAAAACAAAACACACAGGTCCAGTATATGTGCTACATTGCTCAACAGTAGTATTTGTGAGAGGGATCTTGGAGTCCTTGTCGACAATCATTTAAATATGAGCCAGCTGTGTGCAGCAGCTGCCAAGAAGGCCAACACAGTTCTAGGCTGCATTAATATAGGGATAGAATCAATATCATGTTGAAGTGTTAATACCGCTTTATAATGCCTTGGGAAGGCCACGCTTGGAATACTACATTCAGTTTTGGTCATCACAGTTGATTGATTGATTGATTGATTGATTGGTTGGTTGGTTGATTGATTTAGTTAGTTAGTTAGTTAGTTAGTTAGTTAGTTAGTTAGTTAGTTAGTTATTCCAATGCACAATAATACACAATGAAGGTTATAGAGGATATACCTGAGTAAAATATATTATAGAAAGAATAGAAGTGAAAATAAAGGAATAAAATATATCAATAAGATAATAGATGACAAGATATAGGGATAGTAGATACTATATATGAGATATAGGAGAGACAATAGGACAGGGGATTGGAGGCATACTAGTGCACTTATGCACTCCCCTTACTGACCTCTTAGGAATCTGGAGAGGTCAACCGTGGATAGTCTAAGGGTAAAATGTTGGGGGTTAGGTGAAGATACTGTGGAGTCTGGTAATAAGTTCCACGCTTCAACAACTCGATTACTAAAGTTGTATTTTTTACAGTCCAATTTGGAGCGGTTAATATTAAGCTTGTATCTGTTGTGTGCTCTTGTGTTGTTGTGGTTGAAGCTGAAGTAGTCGTTGACAGGCAGGACCTTGCAGCATATGATCTTGTGGGCAACACTTAGATAATGTTTAAGGACTAGCTGTAGAGTCAGTTCTTTATCAATGAAAAGATGTAGGTATTTGAATAAGCTATATGGTTGAACACAAGCAAAATTGATGTAAAAAGAGAGTTGAAACTCTAGAAAGAGTGTAGAGAAGAGCAACAAAGATGATTGGAGGCTAAAGACATATGAAGAATGGTTGCAGAAACTGGGCAGGGCTAGTTTAATGAAAAGAAGGACCAGGGGAGACATGATAGCAGTTTATTTATTTATTTATTTATTACTTAGATTTGTATGCCGCCCCTCTCCGAAGACTCGGGGCGGCTCACAACATGTAAAAAACAAATCATAAGCAATCAGACAATTTAAAATATTTAAATATTTAAAAAACCCCATATGCTAACAGTCACACACACAGACATACCATGCATAAATTAAACGTGCCCAGGGGAGATGTTTCAGTTCCCCCATGCCTGACGGCAAAGGTGGGTTTTAAGGAGTTTACGGAAGGCAGGAAGAGTAGGGGCAGTTCTAATCTCCGGGGGGAGTTGGTTCCAGAGAGTCGGTGCCGCCACAGAGAAGGCTCTTCCCCTGGGGCCCGCCAACCGACATTGTTTAGTTGACGGGACCCGGAGAAGGCCCACTCTGTGGGACCTAATCGGTCGCTGGGATTCGTGCGGCAGGAGACGGTCTCGGAGATATTCTGGTCCGATGCCATGAAGGGCTTTAAAGGTCATAACCAACACTTTGAATTGTGACCGGAAATTGATCGGCAACCAATGCAGACTGCGGAGTGATGGTGAAACATGGGCATACCTGGGTAGGCCCATGACTGCTCTCGCAGCTGCATTTTGCACGATCTGAAGTTTCCGAACACTTTTCAAAGGTAGCCCCATGTAGAGAGCATTACAGTAGTCGAACCTCGAGGTGATGAGGGCATGAGTGACTGTGAGCAATGAGTCCCGGTCCAGATAGGGCCGCAACTGGTGCACCAGGCGAACCTGGGCAAACGCCCCCCTCGCCACAGCTGAAAGATGTTGTTTCAATATCGCAGGGGTTGCCACAAAGAAGAAGTAGTCAAACTATTCTCCAAAGCACCTGAGGGTAGAACAAGAAGCGATGGGTGGAAACTAATCAAGGGGAGAAGCAACTTAGAACTAAGGAGAAATTTCCGGAGCATTAATTACCCATTGGAACAGCTTGCCTCCAGAAATAATTCATTTTGGATTTGCCCTTTTATAATAAAATAGCTTTTTAAACCTCATCCTTCAGTGCAGCTTTTGACCCTGTGAAGCATTCTCGCCCTGAATTACAATGTGTAGTTTTCTATTACCAAAAATTTAATCTTCCACCACCTCACACATTTACTAAATGACTAGCTTTCTTCATAAGACTTAATTGTCTGGAAGAGACAGATTAATATTTTCCTTTGTCAAAGGACATCTCCGACAACCCGGGGATATTGATAACACCATAATCTCCATTAAAATTGCCTTTAAACTGTCAAGTTGCAATGTAGGAAAAGAGCAGCCAGGATGATTAGGGAACTGGAGGCTAAAAAAAAGAAAGAAAAGAACCGTTGCTGGAATTGGGAATGTCTAGTTTAATGAAAAGAAGGACTAAGGGTGACATGTCAACAGTGTTCCAATCTTTCTGGGTTTGCCACAAAGGAGAGGGAGGCAAGCTGTTCTGAAGGCAGAAAAAGATTTTAGGTTTATACCATACCTGTTATCTTGTACATGTTTTGACAAATAATATAAATAAAAATAAATAAGAAGCAGGAACTATTCAAGGAGAGAACCAGTCTAGAACTTGTTCTGCAGGGCTTCTCGACACGAGCCCCCAATTAAGTTCAAAGGTAGGAATTCAGACACACACAGTTGTAAAGTCAACAACACTGTTTTATCGAAAGGAAAATACGAGCCAAACACACTTTTAGTCAGTCAGAGTGCTCACCTTCAAAGCAACAGCCTGCTGTGAAGAACAATGAACAAACACAAAGCAGATAAAAGGCATCTGTAAAGACGTCACAGCCACCCTCCTTCAAGAGTTCTCAAGTCACAACCTTAACTATGAAGTAGTCCAAACGTCCTGGAAACAGTTCAAAGAGTCCTTGTAGAATCCTGATGCAAAGTACACTCCTTCACTAAACAGATAAACTTCCATGCCCAGATGCAAGAATGCTGTTTTATTGTTGTTGTGAGCCGCCCCGAGTCTAGGGAGAGGGGCGGCATACAAACCTAATAAATAAGTAAATAAATATTTAACAGCAGCCCCATTAGCCTAATTACCCACAGCCACAGGTGATCTCCCTTATTTCTTACAGTATTTCCACAGTTGCTCTTTCCTTGACATTGCCCTTTGTCTGCGCACATCTATGATGGGAGGAGCACATCTATGATGGGAGGAGCGCCCAGCAGAAGCTTTAAGAACGTGCTGGAGGGAGCCTGCTGGTGTCAGCTGCAAAGCCAAAAGAAAACGCCTGAAAACACCGAGGCACTTGGGGCGGTGGCCAGTGGGAGTGGCTGCTGTCTTGGGGGGAGGGCGCCCAGCAGAGGCTTTAAGAACGTGGAGCTACGAAGGGGCAATGGAGATAGAGATGTTATCAAGTGGGACTGAGGACTACTGGAGATTGCCCAGGGCACCTGATGGAAACTGGAGCCCCCAGAGAGGAAGAACTTGGGACATTCTCAATCGAGGCAGAGAGACAGAATTTTTACAGTACTGGTCACCGATCTTGACCAGTCCTAGAAAAACCAAACTGTATTTAGACCCTGTGTCCCAATGGACAATTGATTATACCATCAAACAAAATTAATTTATATTAACTTACAATTTTTATCTTATATTTTATATACTTATATTTTTAATGTTTTAGTGTTTTAAATTGTTATTAACTGCAAAAAAACTTCTTGTGAGCCGCCCCGAGTCTTTGGAGAGGGGCGGCATACAAATCCAAATAATAAATAAATAATAAATAAAATGTCTTCCCTTCTGAATCCAATGATGATAATGATGATGAATCACTCATGGGGCAACTATCTAATGGGCTGCCTGTAATTACCTCCTCTGTGGATCCCACTTCACTTTCACTATCTGCTACAGACGCTCCGCTGTCGGAAACAGTCGGCAGTAAAACTGGCCTCTGACAATGGGAGGATTCTCCCCCATCACCCCCCACAGTCCTTGGAGCAGGAGCTGGCCCAGAGCCAACCACAACAGAACTAAGGAGGAATTTCCTGACACCGAGAACAATAAACCAGTGGAACAACTTGCCACCAGAAGTTGTGAATGCTGCAACATGGGAAGTTTTTAAGAAGAGATTGGACAACTGTTTGTCTGGACTGGTAGAGGGCAGTGATGGTGAACCTTTTCCAGCTTGGGTTCCAAAAGAGTGCGCACGCAAGAGATAATGTGCATGTGCATGCCCACACAATGCCCTCCTCCCTGTGCATGCATGCACACACGCCCTGCTGCCAGTGATGGGCTGCCAAATTTTTTACTGCCACACTGTGGGCTTGACTTATTTTGTGGGTGTGGCTTGATGGTCATGTGACCGGGTGGGAGTAGCTTGCCAGCCATGTGGCAAGGAAACAATTAATATTAATATAAATTGTAAGGATACAAGGATACAAGTTACCGTCATAGTGGGAGGAGATGGGTGATAGGAACGCTAAGAAAACTAATAGTAATGCATCCTTAGTGAATAGTATGACAGTGGTGAGAGAATTATTTGCTTAGCTGAGTGATGGCATTCGGGAAAAAAACTGTTCTTGTGTCTAGTTGTCTTGGTGTGCAGTGCTCTAAAGCAACAGTTTGAGGGTTGGAGTTGAAACAGTTTATTTGACCTGGATGGTTGAGAATTTCCATAGACCAATGGTTCCCAACATGGGGGCCCACACCCCACAGGGGAGCAATTTGATTTTTAATGGGGGCAGTTGGAGCCTTGTTTAAATTAAATTAATGGCCCTTTACGCTTCGTCTGCATGTGTAGAGTTTACTTTTTGAATAGTAAGAATTATATGTCATGGGGGGGGCAGCATCAGGATTTTGTAGATGCGTGGGTGGAACCTGGCCAAAAGAAGGTTGGGAACCACTGCCATAGACACTTTGAAAAATTACTGAACGAGTGCTCCTTAAATGAGGATACCTATACCAGTGTTTCCCAACCTTGGCAACTTGGAGATATTTGGACTTCAACTCCCAGAATCCCCCAGCCAGCGAATGCTGGCTGGGGAATTCTGGGAGTTGAAGTCCAAATATCTTCAAGTTGCCAAGGTTGGGAAACACTGACCTATACAATCATATTTCCTATATGAGCTGAGGTGGCGCAGTGGGTAGAGTGCAGTATTGCAGGCCACTAAAGCTGACTGCTAGATCTGCAGGTCAGTGGTTCAAATCTCATCACCGGCTCAAGGTTGACTCAGCCTTCCATCCTTCCAAAGTGGGTAAAATGAGGACCCGGATTGTGGGGGCAATAGGCTGGCTCTGTTAAAAAGTGCTATTGCTTACATGTTGTAAGCCACCCTGAGTCTAGGGAGAAGGGCGGCACTAAAAAATCGAATAAAATATAAATAAATAAATAATCAATAAATCAATAAATCAATAAATCAATACATACATACATACATACATACATACATACATACATACATACATACATACATACATACATACTCCATTGGTCTCCAATCTTCCTTCCTTCCCTTTCATCTTTCTCTTCCCAGCACTCTGCTAAACTAAATCCTTTTTTGTTGTTGTTGTTGTTGTTGTTGTTGTTGTTGTTGTTGTTGTTGTTGATTAGAATAGAAACCAAGTAGCTTTTTCTCTCCTATCTCTGAGAAATTTGTCACCTTCAGAGAATAGCTGATAAATTATAATCAGGTCTTTCTGTTTTGAATATATCTAAAGAATCTTTTTTTTGGCTATTTACAACACCCTTCACGAGTAATAACTAATTTCCATTTTTCAGTTTCTTAACACCATCTGTAAAATTTCCTGCATGTGTTTTCTCTCCTTTTGTGACTTGGTTCTCTTTTCATTTCCAATCTATAGCCTTTTGGGGGAAAGGTGGGGGCTGCTCAAATCCCCTCTAATCTTTTTGCCAAGTGACACTGGCTTCATCTACAGGTAGTAAGTCAACTTACAACCGCAACTGAGCCCAACATTTCTGTTGCTAAGAGAGACATTTGTTAAGTGAGTTTTGCCTGGCATCTTATGTTCTTTAGTGCAGTGATTTTCAACCTTTTTTGAGCCGAGGCACATTTTTTACATTTACAAAATCCTGGGGCACACCACCAACCAAAATGACACAAAATGACACCCTAAGACACTCTCCTCTCTTTTTCCATCCCTGTCTCCTCCCCACCCGTGTGTGTATGTGTACACACACTCTTGAACCACTTCCAAAAACAGGTGAGGGCTGGGGGTTTTTCTCTCTTATTCTTTGGGTGCTTTTTATCATATGCTTTAAATCAAGAGTCACTTCTCTCTCTCTTTTGTTTCTCTCTCTTTCCTCTCATTCTCTGACTCAATCATTTTCTCATTTCTCTTTTTTCCTCCCCTTTTTGCTCATTTCTCTCTCTCTCTCTCCCTTCCTCTTTTTTTTTCTCTCTCTCTCTCTCTTTCTCTCTCTCTTGCCTTCTTTCTCTCTCACTCTTGCTTTCTCTCTCTTTTCTTTCTCTCTCTTGTTTTCTCTCTCACTCACTCTTTCTCTCTCTCTTTCTCTCTCTCTTGCTTTCTTTCTCTTTCTCTCTCTTTCTCTCTCTCTTTCTCTCTCTCTTTCTCACTCTCACTCTCTCAACAAAAAGTTGCGAGACCGGAACCTGAGCTTCCTTCTTCGCGGCACACCTGACCATGTCTCGCGGTACACTAGTGTGCCACGGCACACTGGTTGAAAAACACTGCTTTAGTGAATGACTGCAGTTGGTTTTTTTTCTAAAAAAATAATCTTTATTAGGTATATAAAGGGGTGGGCTACTGCCTGGATGGGGGAGAATGCAGTGGGGGAGCGAAAATGGAGCTCCACCCCAGAGCACCCAATTTGCACTGAAAGATGTTGAAAGAAAATGCATAAGCCACGCCCACAGTGTGGTAGTAAAAAAAATTGGTATCCCTTCACTGGGTATATACATTAAAAAGTAAAAAAACAACAACCCAAGAACAGAAAAAACCAAAGTAACAAACATACATTCATACATGCCCATGTTACACCAAAACTCTGAAAAGTGTTCGGAAACTTCAGATCGTGCCGAATGCAGCTGCGAGAGCAATCATGGGCTTCCCTAGGTATGCCCATGTTACACCAACACTCTGCAGTCTGCATTGGTAGCCAATCAGTTTCCGGTCACAATTCAAAGTGTTGGTTATGACCTATAAAGCCCTTCATGGCATCGGACCAGAATATCTCCGGGACCGCCTTCTGCCACACGAATCCCAGTGACCAGTTAGGTCCCACAGAGTTGGCCTTCTCCGGATCCCGTCGACTAAACAATGTTGTTGGGTGGGACCCAGGGGAAGAGCCTTCTCTGTGGTGGCCCCGACCCTGTGGAACCAACTCCCCCCAGAGATCAGAATTGCCCCCACCCTCCTTGCCTTTCGTAAGCTCCTTAAAACCCACCTTTGTCATCAGGCATGGGGGAACTGAGGTATTCCCTTCCCCCTAGGCCTATACAATTTATGCATGGTATGCTTGTGTGTATGTTTGGATTTTTTAAATAAGGGTTTTAAAAATTATTTTAAATATTAGATTTGTTACATGTTGTTTCATTATTGTTGTTAGCCGCCCCGAGTCTACGGAGAGGGGCAGCATACAAATCTAATAAGTAAGTAAGTAAGTAAGTAAGTAAGTAAGTAAGTAAGTAAGTAAGTAAGTAAGTAAGTAAGTAAGTAAGTAAATACATATAAGACCTATACAAGCATACATTCAAAAACAGCTGAGATAAAGTGTTACATATATAACATTGTACATATAAATATAATTACGGTTTGGAGCTTGTTTTTCTATTTTTAATCTATTTGTATTTATTCATAGACACCTCTCTCTGTATATGTACATATGTTTGTATTTTACATAGAAGACATAAATATCAACTATCTGGTTGACTTTTATGAGACCTAATGGTATGGTGTCTATGTCAGGTATATCCTATTCCTTTTTGTGTCTTTGTCCTGTTTACTTTTGTATATTAGACAAACCACTTGATCTGGTTATAAATGAAAGCATAATTTTTATCTTCACAATTATATCTTTGATCAATAACCTATATGTTAATCTCATATCTTCTTTTTAATTATTCGGATTTCAATTTTATTTCATTTTATGCTGATGGAAGTTGTTAAGTTAGTAACATGGCTATTGCGTAAATCTGGCTTCCCCATTGACTTTGCTTGTTGGAAGTTCACAAAATGTGATCACACGATCTTGGGATATAGCAACCATGATATATGGTCTCATATTTGCTTTTATGTACAGTGAGAGCTTATGCAACAGAGACAAATTCCTTGTGTGTCCAATCACGCTTGGCCAATAAAGAATTATTCTATTCTATTCTGTTCTGTTCTGTTCTGTTCTATTCTATTCTATTCTATTCTATTCTACTCTATGCAAGTGGCTTTGTGGGAATGCTTTTGGTGGTTCCTTTGTTAAGCTGTTGTTTACTCAGCTTATTTTTCTGAGTTGGTAGTTTCTTGATTGGGGTATTGTTTACTATTTGATTGTTGGTCTAATGTTAATCTTGATATTAATCTCTGATCCTCTGGGTATTGATTGATGGTGAGGAAGTGTTTTGGTCTGAGTTTGCTAATGAAACACCTGCAAGCTCAAGAATCCCACAGTTCAGTCCTGAGCTAGAAGAATTCTACCAGTATAAGTGCTTATCTAAGTTCCTTACAATTTATATTCAATGATTTTTAATATGATTGGATTGCTTACTTGTACCTGGAGTATCAGAGTGTTGTACCTTATGATTCTTGGTGAACTTATATTTCCTTTTGTGTACACCAAGAGAATATGCACCATGACAAATTCCTTGTATGTCTAATCACACTTGGCCAATTGTTAGTATTCCACACTGTACTTAGAGCCAATGATAGAAATACCAAACTTCAAAAAGAGTATATGTGTCAGTGGTGGTTGTTCAGCCAATAACACAGACCAATATAGCAAAGGTATAAATATTATCCACAATGTATGCAATAGAATAACAAGCATATAAATATTAACGTATTCAATAGACTAACCAGCATATACAGTCAGCTACATACATATCCAACCATTAATATCTCCGGGATCATCTTCTGTCGCACGAATCCCAGTGGCCGATAAGGTCCCACAGAGTTGGCCTTCTCCAGGTCCCGTCGACTAAACAATGTCATCTGGTGGGCCCCAGGGGAAGAGCCTTCTCTCTGGCGGCCCCGGCCCTCTGGAACCAACTCCCCCCGGAGATTAGGATTGCCCCTACTCTCCTTGCCTTTCGTAAACTCCTTAAAACCCACCTCTGCCATCAGGCATGGGGGAATTGAGTAATCTCCCCCAGGCCTATATAGTTTATGCATGATGTGTTTGTGTGTATGTCTTGCTTTTTAAATAAGGGGTTTTTAGTTACTTTTAAATGTTAGGTTTGTTGTACATTGTTTTATTATTGGTGTGAGCTGCCCTGAGTCTATGGACCCACCTGTATCGCCAGGCATGGGGGAATTGAGACATCTCTCCCGGGGTTATATAGTTTATGTATGGTATGCTTGTGTTGTATGATTTTTAAATGATGGGTTTTTAGATAATTTTTAATATTAGATTTGTTACATTGTATACTGTTATTATTATTGTTGTGCACCACCCCAAGTCTGCGGAGAGGGGCGGCATACAAATCTAATAAATAATAATAATAATAATAATAATAATAATAATAATAATAATAATTATTATTATTATTACTACACACAGTTCCATACAGTATCATAATATAATACATAGACCACTATTAACACACAGCAATGTAGTATATTATTAACACACAGCAATATCTTAGCACACAGCAGTATTAAACACACAATAATATCTTAGCACACAGAATATTTAGCACTTAGCAACAGTTTAGCATACAGCAAAACCTAGCCCACAGCAATATAGCAAGCATTATCAATTCAAGACTAATCGCAATAGCCACCAACAACCAACAATACAATACAATGCAATACAATGCAACATAGAGTAACACGCCTGTCTTGCTTTTATGGCTAATTGCAGCCTAGCTCTTAAAGTAACATTATTGCAGCCTAGCCCTTAAGGTAACATTATACTATTTCCTCCAAACATACATTGCTGATTAGTTCATATATTGACAAACCCGACTAGTGCGGTACGTACAGGGGTGGGCTACTGCCTGGATGGGAGGAAACGCAGTTGGATAGTAAAAATGGGGCTCCACCCCACGCCAGGAGCTCCCCAGAGAGACACAAGCCAAACAGAAAGCCCGGCGTGTTAAGTCACATTATTTGAATAGCCACAAAAAGAACAAATGACAGATAGCATTATTTGTTGAGGATCACAGTAACATTTTAAGGTTTTGTACTGAACCCACAAGGTTCAGTATGATAACAGATTAGGCAAGTAGCTCAATTTTCTTTAATTGCTATAAAATTTCAGTTCTAGATAATGATTAAAATGATTAAAGCATTCATGGGTAAAAACATACTGTTTAATTATTTCCTATTTTAAAAGTAATTAAGGAACATACTAAGGTACTACAGAAGGAAGGACAATAAAAAAAACTATTAAGTATTCAATAAATAGTGCATAAACTTACTAACTCCACTGCACCCCCCCCATTACTGTATGGAGTCATGTAGGGTCACAGCTACTCTACAGGCAAGAGGGGAAATGCCAATCCTAGGTGTTTATCTGAGCTAATCTTGTCAGCTTTGGCTTGCCTAATTGTGTTGCTTATTTGGAGTCTCTTTGCTTATGAATAGATTGCCCCAGTCTTTCTGAATGGGTACAAAAATCTTCATTCCAAATGACCAGCCTTTTCAAGCTTCTGTTGGAGGCTGTCTTATTGCAAGAAGACTAGCTCATTTCTCTTTTTTTCCTTTAGGGGAAATATTTTATCCTGCCTCTTTTTAATATTAAAAATAAATAATATTTTAATTAGGGGAGTGGGGCTTCCTATAGTATAATATCCCTACACACACTCTTCTTCCTTGCACGCACACAGACAGAATTCTATAATGACATATAGATTGTGATTTATCCCAACACGTACCATTATTGTAGAAAAGACTGAATATGCTGATGAAATATAAATCAGGTTTTTTGCTTAACGGTGAGGTGGATTTCACCAGGGATGATTTATGCCTGGATTTAAACTAAAAAATAATTGGACAAGCGCATCTTCTGGTTTACTGAGGAGCCAAGGGGGTTTGGAAGATATGCATCGAAGATTGTGAGGTTGGGTTATTTTTTTCCTGCGTGTCTTTGTGATTTACTTAACGGTGGTTTTTTTAAAAAAGCTGTAAAATTAGGCCTGGCACATTTAACAGCCAACTTGCCTAGCAAGGGGAATTCTAGCCAGAGTTGTGATTATCAGTTGAGGGTTACCTGTATTTGTAATAACTTAATAAATGTGAAGCACATAACCAAAAAGCAGGATTGATGATCACATTTGACCAGTAAAGGCCTGCAAATGTTTTTATTCCTACACAGTGGGTGTGGCTTCTTTTGTGGGTGTGGTTTGCTGGTCATGTGACCAGGTGGGAGTGGCTTGACGATCATGTGACCAGGGGGTGGCTTAAAGGTCATGTGACTGGCTTAACGGGGGCCAACTTGACGTCACGTATGTCAAGGGCTAAGGTTAGGGTGCCTGGCTTCTCCTCGCCTCAAAGAGATACAATTTCCCTGTCTATTTACTATTACTGAACATACAAAATATACTATTTAATTCTAAGTATATATGCCATATGTATGCATACATATTACACACAGGCACACAAAAATATACATTATGTTCTGTCGGGCTCTCTGGTAGACTCCTCCCAAAAATTCACAGGTACAAATTTCAGACATACACACATTTTAAAATTCAAAACAATGTTCTTTATAATGAAAATTCACTTAACCTAAGCCCTCTTTTGGTATAGAAAAGAGCACTCATCTCCAAAAAAACTGGTAATTTGTACAAGTCCCTTATCAGTTCTGTGATACTTAATTTGCAGCTGTGAGGCAATTCACAGTCCTTCTTCCTTCACAAAGTGAAACACACTTTGCCCTGGTTTAGTTTCAAAGCGGGAAAAAATCAGTACACAAAAGGTCAAAGACAGTAAAGCAGTCATGAAACACAACGATCAGATAATCCTCCACAATGGCCAAACCCACAGGCTGCTATTTATAGCAGCCTCACTAATTACCACAGCCCCACCCAACCACAGGTGGCCTCATTTTTTTTGATAATAATCTCTCAGTTGTTGTTGCATTGCTCTCCCCATGCGTGGCTGTATCATTAACTCTTGTTCTGAATCCAAGGAGGAGCGAGATAATTGATCTCCTTCTGAGCTGTCTGCCACACTCTCCTCCTCCCTGTCACTCATGTCTTCTTGGTCAGAGGAGCCTTCATCAGCAGATTCCACCGGGGGCAAAACAGGCCTGCAGCATGTGGACGTCTCCCCCACATCCACAGTCCTTGGGTCAGGAGCTGGGCCAGAGCTCACCAGAACACATTATCTACTATATAAACTGTGTGTGTATGTACACACACACACGGATGCACAGCTCTTCTAAAATTATGCCCATTCAACCTCATTTACTGCAATAGGAAAAACATACCCAGAGCCCAGAAGGGAAAAAAAGAAAAAAAATCAAAATTTTTCTACCTGTTCTGTGTACCTGACCAAAATTTCTCTACTGGTTCTGCGTACCTGACTGTACCTGTAGGAGCCCATCACTGCATTTAACCCACCATAAATTGGTGTAGAATGAATGACCCCAGTCTTATACTTAAAGGAGCTTGTGATGAAAGTTTTCTACATCTACAATAAAAAGAATGTCTGAAAAAACAATGGTGGTATTTCAGGTTCTGTATAAGATTGTGGCTGTCTCTTAGGCATCAGCATGATGATAATGGTGATATTAAGCCTTTTCTTGGCATATTTGATGGCCTTTTCTAATGCTCATAAACACAATATTTTATCAGAGGGGAAGAATAAAGTTTAATTTTGAGGATGAGAGGCCTTCAAATGCTAATTGAGCCTTTTCTACTTTTTTGATTTATAATAATTCATTGATAGTCAATTTTGCTATATGGATAATACCATAATGACCAAAATGCTATAAATGTACTTGCATGCATACTTAATTTATAATATTATTTAAATGTTAAAATGTTTCATTAGATAAGATTGTACTCAAAATATACTATTTTTAAATTTTAAATGTTACAGTTTTATTCTGGAAAATAATATCTTTGCCAAATATCTCTCTTAAATAAATATCTTTGTGAACTAAAAAAAAGAAAAAGATCGTGGCTGTCTCAGATTCTGAGTCGACACACTGTTTTCTATTCCTTAGAGAGGGCTGGCCAATGTTCAAACAGGAAGGAAATAATTGTATAACATGGGCTATACTTTGTAGCCTAAAGAAAGTGTAACACCGAAGCTATCCAAAGTCTCATTTTTAACTGAGATCTGGTACGAAGGAAGCAAGATGAAGCACTCGTAGGCAAAATGATAATCATGCTATACAGCAAACCATTTGCTTCTTAGTAAGAAAAAAAAATTGCCTCCTTGAATCTCTTTAGAGATTCTAGAGAGAATGAAAATGACAAAGTCAATGAGAGTGAATGAGAGAGAGAGAGAATGAATGAGAATGTGTGTGTGTGTGAGAGAGAAGAGAGAATGAGATGAGAGAATGGGAGAGTGAATGAGAGAGATGAAAGGGAGAATGAGAATAAGCGAATGAGGGAATGAGAGAGAATGAGAGAGAGAAAGAAAGAAAATGAGAGAGAGAGAGAAATGAGAGAAGGATGAGAGGGGAAATGTGAAAAGAGAAGGAGAGAGTGAAGAGAGTGAAGAGAGATGACAGAGAAAATGAGGGAAGAATGAGAGGGTGAATGAGAGAGAAAGAAGGAAAGAAAGAAAGGAAGAAAGAAAGAAGGAAGGAAAGAAAGGAGGAATGAAAGAAAGAAAGAAAGAAAATGAGGGAGAAAAATGAGAAAAGGGTAAGGCGATGAATTTGAAAAGAATATGAAAGAGAGAACGAGAGAGAGAATGAGGGAATATTGCGGGTGGTCGTGAATGAGAGACAATGAGAATGAAAGAATGAATGAGAGAGAATGAAAGTTTTGAGAAGCAAGAAATTTATATTTGTCACCATAAAGAGAAATCAGACACATATAATTCTCTCCAAGAGACACACGGGAAATATAAGTGATTTACAACCAGATTTTTAAGACTAGTTTTGGTACTTTTATCCAGCTATTGAAACCTTCCCAAGGACATGCAATAGATGGATGTTGATACTGAATGGTGTTAGAGGGATAGAAGGAGAAAATCAAGATAAAGGTTGACTCTGACTTCCATCCTTCCAAGGTCAGTAAAATGAGGATCCAGATTTTGGGGGCAATAGTCTGACTCTGTAAGCTGTTTAGAGAGGGCTGTAAAGCACTGTAAAGCAGTATAGAAGTGCTATTGCTATCACTTGGTTAATACCACTTTACAATGCCTTGGTAAGGCCACATGTGGAATACTGCATTCAATTTTGGTTGCCATGATATGAAAAAGATGTTGAGACTCTAGAAAGAGTGAAGAGAAGAGCAACAAAGATGATTAGGGGACTGGAGGTTGAAACATACAAAGAACAGTTGCAGGAAGTGGGTATGTCTAGCAGTGTTCCAAAATCTAAGGGGCTAACACAAATGTGGAAGTAAAACTATTCTCCAAAGCACCTGAGGAGTGTGCAATGAAAGAAGCAACTTAGAACTAAGGAGAAATTTCCTCACAGTGGGAACAATTAACCAGTGGAACAACTTGTCTCCAGAAGTTGTGAATGCTCCAACACTGGAAGTTTTAAAGAAGACATTGGATTAAACTATTTGTCTGAAATGGTATAGAGCAGTGATTGTGAAACTTTTCGGCATTGCGCATGCTCATCTGGGCTGCAACTTGAAAATGAATGTTTGGTTTCCGGTGCGCACATCTGTCAACCAGCTGACCAGCTCTTCCAGTTTTCGGCAATGCCGCATGAACGAAGGCCAACTAATCTTTGTGCATGCATGTGCACCAGAAACCTGGAAGAGGAATGAACAACACCAAATGTGACATGCCCCCCCTTGCTCCTTGCTTGCCATAGGTTCGCCATCACAAGTATTGTCTCCTACCTGAGCAGGAGGTTGGACTAAAAGACCTCCAAGATCCCTCCCAACTTTGTTATTTTATTCTATTCCAAGCTCAGCATGTGATACAAATGTCACTGCTAAGATTTATTTATTTATTCATTCATTCATTCATTCATTCATTCATTCATTCATTCATTCATTCATTCATTCATTCATTCATTCGATTTTTATGCTGCCCTTCTCCTTAAACTCAGGGTGGCTTACAACATGTGAGCAATAGCACTTTTTAACAGAGCCAGCCTATTGCCCCCACAATCCAGGTCCTTATTTTACCCACCTCGGAAGGACGAAAGGCTGAGTCAACCTTGAGCCGGTGATGAGATTTGAATCACTGACCTTCAGATCTACAGTCAGCTTCAATGGCCTGCAGTACTGCACTCTACCTGCTGTGCCATCCCGGCTAGTTCCCAGTAAACCTAGTTAAGGTATTGTGTGAAGCTACATGGTGCATATACAGTGGTACCTCTACTTAAGAATGCCTTTACTTAAGAACTTTTCTAGATAAGAACCAGGTGCTCAATATATTTTTTTGCCTCTACTTAAGAACCATTTTCTACTTAAGAACCCGAGCCTGGAAAAATTTCCCAGGAAATTTGAGAGTGGCACGAAGGCCCGGCCAGTTTCCTGCCATTCCCCCTTTAATCCCGGCCATCTTGGGCTTTTCTGGGCTGCCAGAGGAGCCTTCTGGTGGCGCTTAAGGAGTCTTTGTCAGCTCAGAGTGAATGGAGTGTTTTACTTTCTCTGGGCGCTTGGAGAGGGAATTAGCCACTTCTCTGTGGTGACTCCCTCGCGCTGCCTCCCAGAGCATCTGGGCACAGAAAGGCAAAAGGGGGCGCTCACCTCACCTTCTCCCTTCGGCAGCAACTCTGCTTCTCCTCTTCCTCCTCCTCCTCCTCCCACCCAAATTCCGAGCTTTTATTTCTTTCCTAATGGGTTTGCACGCATTATTTGCTTTTACATTGATTCCTATGGGAAAAATTGCTTCTCCTTAAGAACGCTTCTACTTAAGAACCTGGTCACGGAACGAATTAAGTTCTTAAGTAGAGGTACCACTGTAGTAAACTTCCCCGCTATCTTTGTGTCCTTTTTAATAGCAACCCAGCAAATCACATAATCTCCTTGTGATGCAAGATATTGCTCACTTTCCTGCTTTAAAACATTATCTTAAACTTATATCAATTTATCCTGCATGATATTAAGGTTCAGCAGTTACTCTGTTATTCTGTATTATGTCAGGTGTCAGGTGTTCCAAGTAAAGCTATCATTTGCAATTGATTGATAGTGACTTTGTCATGCTGATGGTGTTGAACTGCTGCTCCGATTATTTTAGGATTTTGCCCAAGGTGCTTATTATTGTTTCAATTTCCATTGTTATTTTAGACTAAGGCAAAGAAGGACTTTAATCTCTTGCATCTGGGGAGCTTGCCAAATTTTACTGAGATAAATGCATGGTATGACTGTTGAGATATGCTTAGTTATTCTTGGTTTAGAGAGTCAACAGGGAGACGGTGCAGGAATTCAAATACAAATGGCATACAAATCTAATAAATAAAATAATAATAATTCATCCAGCATGGCATTCTTCAGTCATTTACGAAACTCACTGGATATATTTTGAAAGTTTTTACTGCCTTGCTTATGTTACTTGAACTGCCAGTGATATCAGATGTATGACCTGCAATATGTAATGCTGGACTGTGTTAAAAGTCTGCCCAGCAATTTGTTAGACGTTTTCTCCACCGTTGAAAAAGGATTAACCCTGCTGTTCTGTTCGGGTCGTATGCGACCCGAAGCCAAGTTTGAGTCCCTGTAAAAAATTTTCCCTGCATATCTGAAACTTGAAATTTCATGACTTTTCATCATTTCAGGGGTTCTCTCTATGAGAATTTTTTTTGGGGGGTGGGGGGCTTAGTTTTTGCTGGGCAAAAAAAGTTACAAATCTTCTGTTCGGGTCACATACGACCCGGACCGAAAACTCTTCATTTGAAGTGCTTATGTTTGGTCAATTTGAAAACTGTTTTCACTTGGAAAGTAGTCTGAACATTTCTGCACACAATGATATGAAAATTGAAATGAAAAAAGTAAATCTTATTGGTTTATTTTGCGGATATAATGCACGCCCCCCCGTTTTTGTGATTTTTTTTTCAATTTATGGATAGTTTTGCTTGCAAAATGCATTCTATTTTACTAAAGTTGGTGTGGGATTGGTAGCTTGAACATTTCTGAATATAAGAAAAATATAAAGGAACTGAAAAAAATGATTCTTATTGGTTTTTTAATATCAGAAATAAGGCCTCCCCCCCCCCTCGGCTGCTTGCAACCATTTTCACTTTTTATTTTTTTATCCTCCAAATCCGAAATATTCTTTAAAATCTTAGGCATTCATTTACTCAATTTAACAATGCTGATCATCAAAAAATATTTTTGGGGTGGTGGCTAATTGTTTTCTGGGCAAAAAAAAATCATAACTTCGAGTCTGTTTCTGTTCGTATATGACCGGACCAAAAATAATTTTTTTAGGTACTTGAATTTGATCTTTTTGAAAACTTTTTCAACTGGAAAACTAGTTTGAACATTTATGAACATAATGATATGAAAATTGAACTGGAAAAATTGAGACTTATATTTTTATTTTGATCAAAAAGCCCCTCCCCCCCCATCCTTTTTTAATTTCGTGTCAATTTCTATTTTTTTAAGGCTACAAATCCCTAAGGAATTTCCCCCCAAAAGGTTTGATATACTAAATTGAACATTTCTGAATATAAGAAAAATATAAATGAACTGAAAAAAATGGTTCTTATTGGTTTATTTTTGCCACAAAAAGGCCACCCCCCACCCCCGGCCTTGCTATGTGCCATTATTGTCACTGTTTATACATATTTGTCTAGAAATATTTGGAATATCCTTTTGAAAATCAACCACATTGTAGCCAGAGGACTAATTTTATGAAACAAATCCATTTTACTAAAAAAAAGTATGTAAGTTTGAAATTAACAGCATAATTTTTATATAAATTGAAATAATTGAACACGGGGGGAGGCATACATTTATGTGCAAAATAAACCAATATGCATCAATTTTTCCAGTTCAATTTTCATATCATTATGTTCAGAAATGTTCAAGCTACCAATCCCACACAAACTTTAGTAAAATAGAATGTATTTTGCTAGCAAAACTATCCATAAAGTGAAGACTATTTTAAAAAAACGGGGGGGCATGCATTTCATCAACAAAATAAACCAATATGCATCAATTTTTCAAGTTCAATTTTCATATCATTATGTTCAGAAATGTTCAAGCTACCAATCCCATACCAACTTTAGTAAAATAGAATGCATTTTGCAAGCAAAACTATCCATAAATTGAAAAAAATTTCACAAAAATGGGGGGGGCGTGCATTATATCCGCAAAATAAACCAATAAGATTTACTTTTTTCATTTCAATTTTCATATCATTGTGTGCAGAAATGTTCAGACTACTTTCCAAGTGAAAAAAGCTTTCAAAAAGACCAAACATAAGCACTGCAAATGAAGAGTTTTCGGTCCGGGTCAGGGTGACCCGGGAACAGAAGATTTGTTACTTTTCTTAAACAGAACAGCATTAAATGTTTCTGCCTTATTCAGGCACTGCTTGAGAATTTCTTTTCAAATGTCTCCTGACCGGGGGTCAAAAAAGTCAACATGGCTGTCCTCAAACCCTGAACATTAGTGATGGGCGAACTGAACCCGCACAATTTGGGTCCGTACCAAATTTTGCGGTGTTCGGTATGCCGAACACAAACCCGATTTTTTTTCAAACTTTGGGCAAAGTTCGGGGTCGTGTTCGGCGTTCGGAGTTTTGACGTCACCGGCAGGTTGCTAAGGACGCCAAGGTGATCACTTCCTGGATTCCATGGAATCCAGGAAGTGATCACCTTGGCGTCCTTAGCAACCTGCCGGTGACATCAAAGCTCCACCCCCCAGAATCTCTTTGTGGGAGGGATTCCCCAGCTTCTTCAAAGGGAGGTCTTCACGTAAAAATAAACATTTTTATTTTTACGAAAAAGGATGCCGCAGCAGCGCTGCAAGCAAAGGGCAGTCCTTTCATGGAGAAATAAACATGTTTAGCAAAAGCTAAACTGTTAATTAATCACCATTAACAGTTGACATATGTTCAGACAGTCTTAAATAACAGAATAGTAATTAATCCTTGATATCTCATGCAGTTGGCAAAATGCCTAGAAGTAATTCTTGATAACCAAACTGAAGCAGAGAAACAGAACAGCCTCTATCTATCTATCTATCTATCTATCTATCTATCTATCTATCTATCTATCTATCTATCTATCTATCTATCTATCTATCTATCATCTATCTATCTATCTATCTATCTATCTATCTATCTATCTCTCTCTATCTATCTATCTATCTATCTATCTACCTACCTACCTACCTACCTACCTACCTACCTATCTATCTATCTATCTATCTATCTACCTACCTTGTTACTCACTTCAGGATATCCATCTTATGGAGTAGCTATGGGGGGGCGTAGGAGGAGTATTAGCTACGTTCCCTGCCTTGAGTCATTAAAAAAAAAGTACAGGCAGGAGATAAGTAAAGGGAACAAAATAATATGTAATAAACAACATGAAAATGTTAACAAAAATGTCATCACTTTAATAAGAGCTCTGCTGATTGCTCTTTTCCTCTTTTTGTTCTTTTTTTAAAAAGCGATTTCCAAATGGGCATTTATACTACAATCCAGAGAAAGTGCTCACTTTCAACCTTGAAAATTCAATGCATGCTATCCAAAGTGAAATTAATTTCCATTGAAGAGGGTAGTAGTTGCAAGCCAAATGGACTGTAATAAGTAGGTAGGCTGCCACATTTGAGATATATTTTCTGACTATACAAATTGTCTCTGCCCAGAAAAAAAATATCAATCATTGATTTTTTAAAAATTATATTCTCTTTAAAAGGGACCCCTGCTTTAAAGAATGCTCCAGGTGTGGGATAACACATAGTTGGCCCTCTTATGACACAGGCAGCTGGCCAGCATTATGACATTATGCATGGTCACCAGCAGCTTCCTGAATTGTCCTTAGTTTAAATCAGTGTTTCTCAAATCTTGAACAACTTGTAATAGTGTGGACCTCAATTCCCAGAATTCTGCAGTCGGCCAAGGTGAATGGTTTAAGGCCATGAAGTTTAATTAAAATAAATTCATCTTTAGGTAAGACAGCTGATTGTGGGTGGTGGATCAATTTATGATGAGTTAAAGGTTTTTTTTTTTCCTGGACACACTCCTGGAGTTGCTGGCTTTGGAACTTGGAACAATAATCTGTGTTTTATAGGGGGTAAGTTCTTTTCCTGACAATGAAACACTATTAAGAATTTGTTTGCCTTGATATTCAACATCTTATCCATACCACTCTGACCTCACTGATTCTATCATCTACCTCTCTACCTCTCTACCTCTCTACCTCTCTACCTCTCTACCTCTCTACCTCTCTACCTCTCTACCTCTCTACCTATCTACCTATCTACCTATCTACCAGCCTTCCTGCCTGCCTACCTATCTATCCACTATTATTTTTACATGAAAGGACCTCCCTTTGCTTGCGGCAGTACTAGAATAATGGAGGGAGGATGGAATCCAGGAAGTGATCACTTTGGCGTGCTTAGCAACCTGCCGGTATACGTGACACCACAAGCAAAGGGAGGTCCTTTCATGTAAAAATAAAATTGTGACAATGTGTCAGTCGAGGTGACAGAGGCTCGGTGTGGATGAATGAATTGGATGAATGTGGAAGAATGTATAAGGTTTTTTTTTAGATTTTATTAATTTTGTATATGTGTTTTTTTTTTAAAAAAAATAATTAGATTTTCCACATACAGTGTATTGTTTGCATTTACAATGATGTACGCCACCCTGAGTCAAAGGGTGGCATAGAAGTCAAATAGATAGATAGATAGATAGATAGATAGATAGATAGATAGATAGATAGATAGATAGATAGATAAATGCATGGCTGGATGGCTGGCTGGCTGGATGGATGGATGGAGGGAGGGAGGGAGGGATGGGTAGGTAGGTAGATAGATAGATAGATAGATAGATAGATGATTGATAGATAGATAGATAGATGATAGATAGATAGATAAATTCTCCAGTCCCCAATCATCCTGCCTGCTCTCCTCTGTACTTTTTTCTAGAGTCTCAACATCTTGCTTCTCTACTTAAGGGAAACCAACAGTTTTAAGAAAGTTGAGGAGAGCAATAGCATATTTTTACTTCCTTTCAATTTGCAGTAACAATAATTGAATCTCCCCATGTGAGACGTGACAGACATCAACTTGCTGTCTAGAAGTTGATTATGTTCCTTCCACGGGTAGCGTCAATTCCTGCCCAATCATCCTTGGCTGCACACATGCCTTATCTTCTTTTCCTCCTTCTTGTAGTTTTTCTGTTTTTAAAACAATAGTTAAAGTATTAACCCATTTCACAAAGGGTTAGCTCCACTGATCTGTGAAGGAAATTAGTACCACAGCAGAATCAAATTTCCTGGAAGGCAAAAACAAACAAAAACCAAGCACCCCCCTCTCATTTTTTCCCCCATTTGTCTTGTAGTACAGGTAGTCATCAACCTGCAATCATTCGTTAACTTTAGTGAATGTTTTCCTGACAGAACAATTAATCTGTGGAACAGCTTGCCTCCAGAAAATTGGAACTTTTAAAGAAGGTGTTGGATAACCATTTGTCTGAAGTGGTATAGGGTTTCCTGCCTAAGCAGGGGTGGGTGGATGGAGTAGAAGACTGAAGGGATCTTGGAGTCCTAGTGGGCAACCATTGAAATAGGAGCCAGCCGTGTGCAGCAGCTGCCAAAAAAGCCAACACAGTTCTAGGCTGCATTAACAGAGGGATGGAATCAAGATCAAATGATGTTGTGTTTGGGCCTGGGCCAGCCGTTGCTCCCACAGATGGGAGAGACGCGGCACAAAGTGAATATGAAAGACTGGCTGACAGCCAGGAAGATGTGGCAGACAGCCAGGAGGATGAGGCCACTGGGACGCAGGATTCAGCAGACAGCCCAGGGGATTTGGCCTGCAGTCCCTCAGACAGTCTTTCCTCTCTGAGTTCTTCTGCAGATTAATATACTGATCTACGTAACCGAAGAGCTATGCAAAGAAGGGATCGCTTTAAGAAGTATTATAAGTCATTATAGGAGCACCTGGGCTGGGTGTGGTTCCCTTAATGAAGGCTAAAGGGATAAAAGGGAACAAGGGCCAAGGCAAACTGTGGCTGTTTATCTGTGTTGTTTTGTGGCTCCTGCTTCAAAGTTTCTGTGCCCTTGGAGTTTTCAACCCAGCTTTTTCAAACCAGTGGGAGGTGAAAACTCTGGGACTTGCTGTTTGCTTCAAAGATTCAAAAGGACTCCTGAAACGTCTTTGCTCATTCCAGGTTGTCTTTGTTTGTTTTTCCCTGTGTTTTTTGTATGCGGCTGAAGTAAGCCTTGCATTGTTTTCAGACATTAAGAACTGTTTTTTGAGTAAGCCATTTTTGTTTATCTAATACAAGTTTGCTGATTAGCAGAGCACGTGTGTGTTTGATTTCTTTTCCTTGGACTATTACGCATTGCCGAGCCAGTCAGGAAGAACAAAATGAAGTGTTAATACCACTTTATCATGCCTTGAATTGGGGTCTGTTAAAATGGATTAGAGGTACTCAGGAAAGGATAAGAGAGAGGAAGAGGATATAGAAAGAAAGGAGAGAGAGGGAGGAGAGAAGTAGGAAAGAGGGAGAGAGGGAGAAAGAAGATAAAGGGAAGAGAGAGAGAGAGAGGGAGGGGAGTAGCATGAAATATAGAAAGAAAACAGACGAGATAAAAAGTACAAAAGGTACAAATTTAGGATATTTGTTTATGGTAATTTAGACAGAAATGTATAGTTATGTATGTTTTGATATTATGGGATAAGTAAGAATGTTTATGTAAAAATGGTGAAAAAATATAAAAAAAATCTTTAAAAAAAAAGGAAAGATAGTAGGCTGAGTCGACCTTGAGATGGTCAGGCTCAAACTCCTGACAGTGGGTAGAGTTAGCCTGCAATTACACATTCTAATCACTGCACCATCATGGCAATAGAGTAGAGTAGAGTAGAGTAGAATAGAATAGAATAGAAATAGCACATACCTACCACTTTATAGTGACTTACAGCCCTCTCTAAGTGGTTTACAGAGTCAGCATATTGCCTCAAACAATCTGGGTTCTCATTTTACTGACCTCGGAAGAAGGATTCAAAGTGTTGGTTATGACCTATAAAGCCCTTCATGACACCGGACCAGAATATCTCTGGGACCGCCTTCTGCTGCACGAATCCCAGCGACTGGTTAGGTCCCACAGAGTTGGCCTTCTCCGGGTCCTGTCGACTAAACAATGTCATCTGGTGGTACCCAGGGGAAGAGCCCCGACCCTTTGGAACCAGCTCCCCCCAGAGATTAGGATTGCCCCCACCCTCCTTGCCTTTTGTAAACTCCTTAAAACCCACCTTTGCCGTCAGGCATGGGGGAATTGAAACATCTCCCCCTTGCCCATGTTGTTTTGGTGTATGATTGATTGTGTCCTTTTTTTTATATATATATTGGGGTTGCTTTTATGAATTTTTTTAACCTAAAACTGTAATTTAGATGGCTAAATATTAGATTTGTTACTATGTACTGTTTTTGCCATTGTTGTGAGCCGCCCCGAGTCTGCGGAGAGGGACGGCATATAAATCCAATAAATCTAATCTAATCTAATGGAAGGCTGAGCCAACCTTGAGCAGGTTAGGATTGAACTCTTGACAGCGAGAAATCAGCCTGCAATACAGCATTCTAACCATTGTGTCACAGAGGACATTATCTGCAATATGTTGTAACATTAGAATGGCTACAGCATAATTATCCATGCAGCAACACACTCACAGACATATATTTGTAGAGCATCTGAAGACAATAAGCTTAAAGTCAGCAGATTCTGCTGTGATGCTTTTGTTATTAATTTTTATGATGTATGTTTTTTTATTTTGGATTATAGTATTTGTTTACTAGATGTAAAGGCTGCCCAATTACATCTACCTCTGGGCACTCAGGTAATAAAAAGTCACAGCAATAAAAAAGAGGAATGGATTGTATGTGCCCAGGAAAAAAATGAAACAACATTAAAATTTTAAAAAATCTTTGAAAGGCTTATTGCCCCAAAACCTGGGAGAATATTCAGATTTTAAGGCAACATCTTCAAAGCAACTTCAGGATTGGAGCTATTGAAAGGGAATTCTGTCCCATTGTAGAAGTCAGCCACTCAGAATCCAGAGTCTGGGTTGTCCTCGATTAGTGACTGCCTTGTTTAACAACTGTTCAGAGTTGCAACAGTGATTAAAAAATGTTACTTTGCAACAACCCTCATATTTGCAGCTTTCGCAGGTATGTAAATCAAAGGAAAGCTGAAAGAGGATCATAGGGATTTAGACTGTAAATACAGTCAGTTTTATTTAGCCACCACTTTGCTTAATGATCCAGATGCTCCCAATTATGGTCACTAAGTGAGGACTGCCTGAAAAATAAACAGACCTGTGGTCCAGTGGGTGATTAAATATAATAAGTTGCAATCTCATATTCCACAGAGAAAGATCAAATGGGAATACACTTTAAATATCTAATATCAACAGACATATACTTGTTCACTTCTAGGATGATGGAAGACACTCTCCTCTTAGAAGAATGATAATGATAATGATAATGATAATGATGATGATGATGATGATGATGATGATAATAATAATAATAATAATAATAATAATAATATGCACGAAGACAAATTCCTTGTGTGTCCAATCACACTTGGCCAATAAAATTCTATTCTATTCAATAATAATAATAATAATAATAATAATAATAATAATAATAATAATAATAATAATAATAATAATAATAAAAAACAGCCACCACCACTACCACCACCACCACAACAACAGAGTTGGAAGGGACCTTGGAGGTCTTCTAGTGCAACCACCTGCTTAGGCAGGAAACCCTCCACTACTTCAGACAAAGGTTTATCCAACATCTTCTTATAAACTTCTAGTGTTGGATATTGACAAAACTTAACGGGTCCAAAGACGGGCTACAAGAATGGTGGAAGGTCTTAAGCATAAAACGTATCAGGAAAGACTTAATGAACTCAATCTGTATAGTCTGGAGGACAGAAGGAAAAGGGGGGACATGATCGAAACATTTAAATATGTTAAAGGGTTAAAAGGGATCCAGGAGGGAAGTGTTTTTAATAGGAAAGTGAACACAAGAACAAGGGGACACAATCTGAAGTTAGTTGGGGGAAAGACCAAAAGCATCATGAGAAAATATTATTTTACTGAAAGAGTAGTAGATCCTTGAAACAAACTTCCAGCAGACGTGGTAGATAAATCCACAGTAACTGAATTTAAAAATGCCTGGGATAAATATATATCCATCCTAAGATAAAATACAGAAAGTAGTATAAGGGCAGACTAGATGGGCCATGAGATCTTTTTCTGCCGTCAGACTTCTATGTTTCTATGTTTCTATGTTTCTATGTTTCTATATGTTTCTATATGTTTCTATATGTTTCTATGTTTCTATGTTTCTATGTTTCTATGTTTCTATGTTTCTATGTTTCTATGTTTCTATGTTTCTATGTTTCTATGTTTCTATGTTTCTATGTTTCTATGTTTCTATGTTTCTATGTTTCTATGTTTCTATGTTTCTATGTTTCTATGTTTCTATGTTTCTATGTTTCTATGTTTCTATGTTTCTATGTTTCTATGTTTCTATGTTTCTATGTTTCTATGTTTCTATGTTTCTATGTTTCTATGTTTCTATGTTTCTATGTTTCTATGTTTCTATGTTTCTATGTTTCTATGTTTCTATGTTTCTATGTTTCTATGTTTCTATGTTTCTATGTTTCTATGTTGCAGGAATCGGGCATGGATGTTTAGCAAAGAGGAGGTCCAGGGGGGACATGATAGCAGTCTACAAATACTTGAGAGGCTGCTACAAGGAGGAGGGGACACATCATTTTCCAAAGCACCAAAGAGCCGGGTAAGGAGTAACAGTTAGAAGCTATCCAATGAGAAATTCAACCTGGAAATAAGGAGGAATTTTCTGACTGTGAGAGCGATCAACCAGTGGAACAGCTTGCCCGCAGAGGTGTAGAACGCTCCAACACCAGTGAGCTTCAAGAAAAGAGTGGACACCAAATCAATTCCCATCTCATTGGACTAGCATGATGTAGGGTCTCCTGCACCAGCAGAGAGTTGGACTAGATGACTTGCAAGGACCCTTCCAACTCTAATAGTAAATAAATAAACAAATAAACATTTCTTCCCACACCCATAAATCTTTCCATCTGAGGATCAGTAGAGGAGATATCTTGTTTCAAATTCATCTTGTCTGACTGAAATAGGTGAATGATGAATCCTACTCTTTTTTCTCTATATCAGTCAAACCTTCGCAATTTTAAGACTTGTGGACTTCCAGAACTCCCCAATCCCCAAACTCCCAGGGAGGTGTAGTTGACAAGTCTTGAAATTATTTAGATTAGTATTATTCTTCCTGTTAACTATTTTTGTCAATACAGTAATGTAACAGAATACAGATCAATATTTTGCAAATTGGTTTAATAGTTTAAAGAGGGCTGCAAGAGGTGGCAACTAATCCTGTAGTCATGTATTAATCAGTATTCAACTAGAGGGGATAATATGTGAACATGTGGTGGGTTTTGTTTTGTTTGGTTTTTATGCAACTTTTTAAAACGTTTCAATTGTTTTGTGGGGTTTTTAAAAAATCCTTTTTATTTTAACTTTGTCTTAAGCAAAATTATGAACTTTGCCTTTGTTCTGTCGGGCTCTCTGGTAGAATCCTCCCCAAAATTCACAGGTACAAATGTCAGACACACACACACGTTTGAAAATTCAAAACAATGTTCTTTATAATGAAAATTCACTTAAACTAAGCCCTCTTTTGGTATAACAAAGAGCACTCGTCTCCAAACAAACTGGTAATTTATACAAGTCCCTTATCAGTTCTGTGATACTTAGCTTGCAGCTGTGAGGCAATTCAAAGTCCTTCTTTCACAAAGTGAAACACACTTTGCTCTGGTTTAGTTTCAAAGCAGGGAAAAATCAGCACACAAAAAGTCAGTCAGTAAAGCAGTCACGAAACACAACGATCAGATAATCCTCCACAATGGCCAAACCCACAGGTTGCTATTTATAGCAGCCTCACTAATGACCACAGCCTCATTTTCTTTGATAATAATCTCTCAGTTGTTGTTGCCTATGCATCGCTCTCTGCATGCGTGGCTGTATCATTAACTCTTGTTCCGAATCCAAGGAGGAGCTAGATAATTGATCTCCTTCTGAGCTGTCTGCCACACTCTCCTCCTCCCCTTCACTCATGTCTTCTTGGTCAGAGGAGCCTTCATCAGCAGATTCCATCGGGGGCAAAACAGGCCTGCAGCATGTGGATGTCTCCCCCACATCCACAGTCCTTGGGGCAGGAGCTGGGCCAGAGCTAACCACAACAGCCTTAAACAAAATTATATATATGGCACCTCTCTCTCTATAAAAGTTGCCAAGGTTGGGCACGGCTGCTCTGCGCCCATCAAATAAATTGTGTTTTACTTTCTTGTGTTCTTAATCATCTCTGAAAGCCAAATTAAGCATTTGGCTAAATGAAGGTTATTTATGCAGTCATAACAGTAGGCATCTGAAATTAAGTTTACAGGTTGATAAAAACTCATGAGCTTTTCCTAAGAGGTGCTGTCTCCTAGCTAATCTTGCATGTATTGGTATCAGTTCTGGTTAGGGCTTAGGAATTTCAAAGAAACTATGCAGTGATTCCAAAGCCAGAAGGTTGGGGGAAAGAAAAACCTTGAAGGTATCAGAAGGAAACAATTTCTGCAATCCTGCAAATTATTTTTGCAACCTGCAATGCAGATGCAATTACCAGGAGTCAACTTTCACTTCACAAAGCATCTTCATCTTCTGTACTCTTTGACTTATGGCCACAATTTCCATTATTAAGCAAGGAGGTTGTTAAGTAAGTCATTTTAGCTTTTAGGAGCTTTTGTTTTACCATGATTGTTAAGCAAATCATTGCAGTTTTAGAATAGAATTAGATGTGATGAGATGAGACGGGATGAGATTCGTTTGGATAGGATAGGATAGGATTGGATTGGACTGGACTGGACTGGACTGGACTGGAATGGACTGGAATGGATTGGAATGGAATGGATTGGATTGGATTGGAATGGACTGGATTGAAATGGACTGGAATGGACTGGAAAGGATTGGATTGGAATGGAATGGATTGGAATGGAATGGAATGGATTGGATTGGATTGGATTGGAATGGACTGGATTGGAATGGATTGGATTGGAAGGGAATGGATTGGATTGGACTGGACTGGACTGGACTGGAACTGGACTGGAATGGATTGGATTGGATTGGACTGGACTGGACTGGAATGGATTGGACTGGATTGGAATAGACTGGAATGGATTGGACTGGACTGGAATGGATTGGATTGGAATGGAATGGAATGGATTGGATTGGAATGGATTGGATTGGACTGGAATGGATTGGATTGGATTGGAATGGAATGGAATGGATTGGATTGGACTGGACTGGACTGGAATGGATTGGATTGGATTGGACTGGACTGGACTGGACTGGATTGGATTGGATTGGAATGGAATGGATTGGACTGGACTGGACTGGAATGGAATGGAATGGATTGGATTGGATTGGAATGGAATGGATTGGATTGGATTGGACTGGACTGGACTGGACTGGAATGGACTGGATTGGAATGGACTGGATTGGAATAGAATAGAATAAGAAACGATAGAAATGAGAAATAGGATTGGATAGGATAGAATAGTATAAAATAGAATAGATTAGAACAGAGTATAATAGAATAGTGTTATTGGACACACAAGGATTTTGTCTTCGATGCATATGCTCTCAGTGTACACAAAGAAAAAATAAAATACATCCATCAAGAATCATAAGATACAATACTTAATGATAATCATAGGTTATAAATAAGCAATCAAATTGTGCTAGGAAACGAATAACACAATAGATGGGGTATGAACACATACTGGGGTGAAATTCAACCACCCCGACCCATGTCGGCGGATGTACTAGGTGCGATTTGAATTGATTCACCGGACTGAACTGATTCAAATCTCCCTTCCTGATTGGCTCCCCCCATGTTCACCTGGTTGCTGCTGTGGCCATGCTCACCGCTTATTCCAGACTTCAAAAAAATATAAGGCAGGGTCTTATTTTAAGAGACACATGATTTTCTCTCTCTCTCTCTCTTTCTTCTCTCCTCCCCTCTCTCACATACACTGTTTTCCCCAAATTAAGACATCCCCTGATAATAAGCCTAATCAGTCTTTTGAGTGCATGGCAATAAGGCCAAGGGCTTATTTCAGGGTTCAAAAATATCTACGGTATCTATCTATCTATCTATCTATCTATCTATCTATCTATCTATCTATCTATCTATCTATCTATCTATCTCTACCTACCTACCTATGAGTCCTCAGAGAGGGGGGGAATACAAATCTAATACATTATTATTCTTTCTTTCTTTCTTTCTTTCTTTCTTTCTTCCCATCCATATCTATCTATCTATCTATCTATCTATCTATCTCTACCTACCTACCTACCTACCTACGAGTCCTCGGAGAGGGGCGGCATACAAATCTAATAAATTATTATTCTTTCTTTCTTTCTTTCTTTCTTTCTTTCTTTCTTTCTTTCTTTCTTTCTTCTTTCTTTCTTTCTTCCCATCCATCCATCCATCCATCTCTCTCTCTCTCTCTCTCTCTCTCTCTATCTATCTATCTATCTATCTATCTATCTATCTATCTATCTATCTATCTATCTCTACCTACCTACCTACCTACCTACCTACGAGTCCTCGGAGAGGGGCGGCATACAAATCTAATAAATTCTTTTTCTTTCTTTCTTTCTTTCTTTCTTTCTTTCTTCCTTCCTTCCTTCCTTCCTTCCTTCCTTCCTTCCTTCCTTCCTTCCTTTCTTTCTTTCTTTCTTTCTTTCTTTCTTCTTTCCTTCCATCCATCCATCCATCCATCCATCTATCTATCTATCTATCTATTTATCTATCTATCTATTAGATTTATATACCACCCCTCTCCAGGGACTTGGAGCGGCTTACAGCATATATAAACAATACAAAACATCCCAAATTCAATTTTTAAATTAAGCTAACTAATCTAAAACCCCAATTTATTAGAAAAAACAGTCACTTTTATTCTATCTACAAACAAACGTTCCATTCATCGGCAGAGGCTGATGTCTAATGTCGCCAGGCCTGTCCCCATAAGTGGGTCTTCAAACTTTTGCAGAAGGCAAGGAGGGTGGGGTCGTACGAATCTCTGTAGGGAAGCTGCTACGAGACAGAATATCCTGTTTTCCCCATAATAAGACATCCCCTGAAAATAGACAGCCTTTATGTGGAATTAGCATGTACTGGAGTAGATGCAAAATTCTGTCAGTAAAATAAAATAAAAATTGTAAAGTTGCTAAGTTTGAAAAATATTGTACTAAGACACTTGCTCCCAAGGGAGGTTCCATCATTCTGATAGCATACAAGCCAATACCATCACAATGCAACCGTATGCATTTTAAGGCAATTATATTCTATATCGATACTCCAAGGACCCCATCAAAACCCCCAGAAAAATCAATTCAAGTTCTTAACAGGAAATGGATACATTTAAACATTGCTCAATCTGCCAGTGGCATCTGTACTTTGGTAACTAACATCTGTCTGCATAAAAACACAAATTGACTTCGTAATGAAATACGCCCACCCCTCATTTCCTTGACAAATGACTTTCTGAAATTTCTCATTATTGGATCATCTTCCAATTTAATTAATTTCCCTGCTCGAGTATTGTTTGCTAAGACACTTTGCAATGTTTGGAGTGGATTTATTTCTTTTCATCTGAAATTGATGTTCTTTCACTAAGCAGATTAAGCAGGTGGGTAAACACATAAGGGTTTTGTTCATTTCTTCCCCTTTCTAACTGGGCACAGGGGACCGAACGAAGAAAATGCTCCCTAGTGACCCCGGAGAGCTACAATCAAAGAACGGATGAGCCCAATCCACCACAGTCATGAATGCATTTGTAACAGCCCAGCTGTGATTAGCAAAGCAAATTTCCTTTCCTGCTTGAAACAGTTTGGAAACCAATTTTCTTAATTTGGAACGGAGACAGACATAATTTTTATAGATTGGTCTGGAATTCTGATCAAGGTTGCTTCTCTGCTTGATCAGTTTAAAACACGACTTAAGTATTGCCCACAAGATCATATGCTGCAATGTCCTACTGGTCAATGACTACTTCAGCTTCAACCGCAACAACACAAGAGCACGCAACAGATTCAAACTTAATATTAACCGCTCCAAACTTGACTGTAAAAAATATGACTTTAACAATCGAGTTGTCGAAGCGTGGAACTCATTACCGGACTCAGTAGTGTCAACCAGTGTTCCCTCTAATTTTTGGGGGTGGGTGGGCAGAAAAGTATAGTGTCTCAGCGGCAGTCCCTTTGGGACTGGGCGGCACAGAAATATTAAATAAATAAATAAACAAACAAATAAAAACCCCACCCTGTTTTGCCTCAGAGAATTTCAAAATAAAATACTGTACTGTGTGTCTATAACAGTGAGCTCATAATAGGGCAACTCTATCAATATCAAAATGCCACTTAAATAGTTGAGCTAGTTTCAAACTAGATTTTGATTTTCTTTCTCTCTTCCTTACTCCCATTCTTTTTCTTTCTCTTTTCCGTCCTCTCTTTTTTCTATCTGTTTCTCTCTCTTCCTCTCTTCCTCTCTCTCTCCTTCCCTCTCGGCTTCTGGGCAGGTTTGAAAAACTCTGAGTTGATGATGATTTTTAAGTGAGTGATTGCTCACTGCTCAGCTTAGAGGGAACTATGGTGTCAACCCCTAACCCCCAATATTTCTCCCTTAGACTATCCATGATTGACCTCTCCAGGTTCCTAAGGGGTCAGTAAGGGGCGTACATAAGTGCACTAGTGTGCCTTTTGTCCCCTGTCCAATTGTCTTTCCTTTATCTCATATATCATATATATATTTTCTTCCTTTCATATATCTTCTCTATTTTTACAATTATTTTTATATATATTACTTCATGTCTATTCTCTTCCATATGTATTGTGTATTGGACAAATGAATGAATAAATAAAATAAGTTTCCATCAGTTGCTTCTTGTCCTGCCTTCAGATGCTCCAGAGAATAGGTTTATTTATTTATTTATATTTATTTATTTTGTCCAATACACAATGAGAATACATAGTAGAATACATGATGAAGGTTATAGAGGAGATACTCATAGTAAAATATATCTATGAAAGAATAGAAAAGAAGGTATAGTAATAGAACATATCAACGAAAGAATAGAAGAAGAGCTATAGGAATAGAAGAAAGGTATAGGAGATATAGGAGAGCAATAGGACAGGGGACGGAAGGCACTCTAGTGCACTTGCACTCGCCCCTTACTGACCTCTTAGGAATCTGATAGGTCAACTGTAGATAATCTAAGGGTAAAGTGTTGGGGGTTTGGGGATGACACTATTGAGTTCCACGCTTCGACAACTCGGTTACTGAAGTCATATTTTTTACAGTCAAGTTTGCAGCGGTTAATATTAAGTTTAAATCTGTTGTGTGCCTCTTGTGTTGTTGTGGTTGAAGCTGAAGTAGTCACCGACAGGCAGCGACGTTGCAGCACATGATCTTGTGGGCAATACTTAGATCTTGTTTAAGGCATCTTAGTTCTAAACTTTCTAGGCCCAGGATTGAAAGTCTAGTCTCGTAGGGTATTCTGTTTCGGTTGACCCCTCCCCTCTTCTCTGGGGAAGCCCATTAGATATTGGAACACTACTCTCATAGCTTTCCCATTCCAGATGTTTCTTGTCACAACCAATTTGGCCTCCGCCATCAATATCAATTTATATTTTTCTTTAAGAGCTTCCAATTAGCTGCTGCCAGACAGCACATTTTGTCTAATTAGTAAGATAAACCATTTTCAAGATCCACACACAATTCATTAAACAAATACAGCATTTCCGCAGCATACAAAGCCAGAAAATTACCCAAAGTTAAAACTGGTAAGCTAAATGAGCTAAGCCTAATAACTAACAAACTAGAACTGCCCCTACTCTTCCTGCCTTCCGTAAACTCCTTAAGACCCACCTTTGCCGTCAGGCATGGGGAAATTAAACATCTCCCCTGGGCGTCACGTTTAATTATACATGGTATGCTTGTGTGTGTGTTTGTTAGTATATGGGGTTTTTAAATCTTTAATGTTTTAATTAATTGGATTATTATGATTTGTTTCACTTGCTGTGAGCCGCCCCGAGTCTTCGGAGAGGGGTGGCATACAAATCCAAATAATAAATAAATAAATAAATAATTTAACTTTGGGAATCAAACATCTGCAAGAAAACAAGCTCAGAGGCCACCAAGGACCTCTCATTTCAACCCTGAGCTGCAAATGTTCCCCTCTATTGCTAACTTAGTCTTGTAGGTCATGTAGATGGACACTAATTATTTAACTTTTTATTATATTATTATTATTATTATTATTATTACTATTATTATTATTACTATTGTTGTTGTTGTTGTTGTTGTTATTGTTATTGTTATTGTTATTGTTGTTGTTGTTATTATTATTATTATTATTATTATTATTATTATTATTATTATTATTATTTAGATTTGTACGCCACCCCTCTCCGGAGATATTCGGAGCAGCTCTACAACAATACATAGCAACAAATCTAATGGTTAAAAAAACCATTTAAAACCCTTATTATAAAAAAACAGTCATGCATCCCAAACAAACCATATATAAAATGAAACGGCACGGGGAATCAATTTCCCACGTGCCTGACGGCAGAGGTGGGTTTTTAGGAGTTGTGGAAAGGCAAGGAGGGTGGCGGGCAGTTATGATCTCCGGAGGGAGTTGGTTCCAGAGGGTCGGGCCACCACAGAGAAGGCTTTTTCCCTGGGCCCCGCAGACGACATTGTTTCGTTGATGGGTCCCAGAAGAAGGCCCAACTCTATGGGACCTAATCGGTCCCTGGGATTCATGCGGCAGAAGGCGGTCCCGGAGTTATTCTTAAAGTTATATACCACTCATTGTAGAAACATAGAAGACTGACGGCAGAAAAGACCTCATGATCCATCTAGTCTGCCCTTTTACTATTTTTTGTATTTTATCTAGGATGGATCTATGTTTATCACAGGCATGTTTAAATTCAGTTACTGTGGATTTACCAACCACGTCTGCTGAAGTTTGTTCCAAGGATCTACTACTCTTTCAGTAAAAAAACATTTTCTCATGTTGATTTTGATCTTTCCCCCAAGTAACCTCAGATTGTGTCCCTTGTTCTTGTGTTCACTTTTCTATTAAAAACACTTCCCTCCTGAACCTTATTTACCCTTTAGCATATTTAAATGTTTTGATCATGTTCCCCCCTTTTCCTTCTGTCCTCCAGACTATACAGATTGAGTTCATTAAGTCTTTCCAATTAATTGTTCTAACTGTCAGGACATTTCTCATTAGTTCTAACTTGCTCTTCTCCCTGTTTAGTTTCCACCCATTGCTTTTTGTTCTACCCTCAGGTGCTTTGGAGAATAAGCTGACTCCCTCTTTTTTGTGGCAACTGCTGAGATATTGGAACACTATTATTTATTTATTTATTTATTGGATTTGTATGCCGCCCCTCTCCAGAGACTCGGGGCGGCTAACAGCGACAATAAAACAGTGTACAATAGTAATTTGGTATTGATGATTAAAAATCAATTAATATAAAAACCAAACATACATACATACATACATACCATGCATAGAATTGTAAAGGCCTAGGGGGAAAGAGGATCTCAATTCCCCCATGCCTGGCGGCAGAGGTGGGTTTTAAGTTGTTTACGAAAGGCAAGGAGGGTGGGGGCAGTTCTAATCTCTGGGGGGAGTTGGTTCCAGAGGGCCGGGGCCGCCACAGAGGCTCTTCCCCTGGGTCCCGCCAGGCGACATTGCTTTGTTGACGGGACCCAGAGAAGATCCACTCTGTGGGACCTAACTGGTCGCTGGGATTCGTGCAGCAGAAGGCGATCCCTGAGGTAATCTGGTCCGGTGCCATGAAGGGCTTTATAGGTCATAACCAACACTTTGAATTGTGACCGGAAACTGATCGGCAACCAATGCAGATTGCAAAGCGTTGGGTGTAACATGGGCATATTTGGGAAAGCCCATGATTGCTCTCGCAGCTGCATTCTGCACGATCTGAAGTTTCCGAACATTTTTCAAAGGTAGCCCCATGTAGAGAGCGTTACAGTAGTCAAGCCTCGAGGTGATGAGGGCATGAGTGACCGTGAGCAGTGACTCCCGGTCCAAGTAGGGTCGCAACTGGTGCACCAGGCGAACCTGGGCAAACGTCCCCCTCGCCACAGCTGAAAGATGTTTCTCTAATGTGAGCTGTGGATCGAGGAGGACGGCCCAAGTTGCGAACCTTCTCTGAGGGGGCCAGTGATTCTCCCCCCAGGGTAATGGACGGAAAGATGGAGTTGTCCTTGGGAGGTAAGATCCACAGCCACTCCGTCTTGTCTGGGTTGAGTTTGAGCTTGTTGACACTCATCCAGGCCCTAACATCCTCCAGGCACCTGCCCATCACTTCCACTGCTTCGTTGGCTGGACATGGGGTGGAGATGTATAACTGGGTATCATCGGCGTATTGATGATACCTCCACCCCATGCCCTTGGATGATCTCACCTAGCAGTTTCATGTAGATATTAAATAGCAGGGGGGAGAGGACCGACCCCTGAGGCACCCCACAAGGGAGAGACCTAGAGGTCGACCTCTGATCCCCTACTAACACCGACTGCGACGACCAGAGAGGTATGAGGAGAACCACTGAAGAACAGTGCCTCCCACTCCCAACCCCTCTAGTCGGTGCAGAAGGATACCATGGTCGATGGTATCGAAAGCCGCTGAGAGGTCAAGAAGCACCAGGACAGAGGACAAGCCCCTGTCCTGGGCCCGCCAGAGATCATCCATCAACGCGACCAAAGCAGTTTCCGTGCTGTAGCCGGGCCTGAATCCAGACTGTTGAGGACCTAGATAATCGGCTTCTTCCAAGGACCACTGGAGCTGAAGTGCCACCACTTTCTCAACAACCTTCCCCATAAAGGGAAGGTTGGAGACTGGACGGTAGTTATTGAGTATGGCTGGGTCCAGGGAAGGCTTCTTGAGGAGGGGGGCGCACAAGTGTCTCCCCTGGCCCTTCTTTTCATTAAACTAGCCATGCCCAGTTCCTGCAACTGTTCTTCATATGTTTTAGCCTCCAGTCCCCTAATCCTCTTTTGTTGCTCTTCTCTGCACTCTTTCTAGAGTCTCAACATCCTTTTTGCATCGTGGCAACCAAAATTGAATGCAGTATTCCAAGTGTGGCCTTACCAAGGTCTTATAAAGTGAGTTGTGATGGATTGGACATGATTTCACAACTAACAAAGTCCTTGACTTACAATCATTTGTTTAATGAGGCATAGAATCAAGATCATGTGAAGTGTTAGTACCACTTCATGACACCCTGGTAAGACCGCACTTGGAACACTGCATTTAGGTTTGGTTGCCACGACATAGGAAAAGATGCTCTAGGAGGTACAAAGACGAGTTGTATGCAATGAAATTTCATTTTAATGTGTGCCGATTAGTGTACAGTCAAAGCGACAATAGAGTTATTCTATTCTATTCTGTTCTATTGTATTCTATTATTCTATTCTATTCTATTCTATTCTTCTATTCTTCTATTCTATTCTATTCTACCAATCCATCTTTATTCCCTGTTTCTCCAAATCTTAGGTAGATTTCAATTCCCCGTTATCTGTTAAAATATCTTTCTATCGTGCAATATTCGCCCAATTAAATCTACGCGGGGTCATTATTGCTTCTATTATTGACAGCCAACATGGTATTTTCATATAGTATTTCTCTTTTACCTCCCCCCCCCCCCACTCTATACAAAGAGTTCCTTATACAATGTCTCTGGAAATAGCTGTGTATTTGCTTCTTCCACACCATAAATAATGAAACAAATGGCTTAATAAATTAAACAACAACAACCTAACCCCCAATATCTTCTGTTTCTTCCCCTCAAGCCAAATCCGGAGAAGGGAAATTGGTAAACTTTTATTGAAAGAGAATGCTAGATTAGATCAAACTTTGATATAAGCTGGAGAGATACTTCTATGGGAAAGGTCTCCTCTGAAGATTCCAATATCTGCGAATGGGGAGGATTTATCTAAATACTTTCAAATCAAGTCAGAGGCCAAGATGAATGCGTTCTGCCTGCTTTTCAAAACTGCCTTTCAGAATTTTAAATATTAATGTAATGAAAGCCCATATCAACCCACAAGCAATAAACATAAATAGAAGAAGAGGAGCGGGAAAAGATGAATATATATAAAAAAGTGATTTTAAAAAAGATTCTTATTTTTATTAAAATATTTTTTTAAAAGATTTCACCCAAAAAGGCATAAAGACAATCAGGAAATCATATACAGTACTGTACTGTATAAACAGAGACCAAATTTGGATAAAAGCATCTCTCACTAAAGCATTTTGTTTCTTTGCTTTTATGAGGTTTATTTTTGAAGGTAGTGCAGTTTCTCAAGCTTTTAATTAAGATCCATTCAGGAAAAGATGTGATTTAGTTTGCCAACATTTTGCAATTATTTATCTAGTGGCTGGCAACACAAATTGGATTAGTATCTTATTTTGCAATAGTTGGTCCGTTTTGGAAAGACAGACAATAAACCAATAATAGAATTCATTGCTAAAAGCTGTTGAGCAATTTTTTATCGTTACTCTGAGAACTAAAGGAAAATTAGATTGTATAAATCCCTGTTTTTCAAATATGGCCCTTTTTAAAATGTGTGGGTTTTAACTTTAAGAATTCTCAGCTAGTATGGCTGACTGGGAAATCCTGAGAGTTGAAGTCTACATATCTTAAAGAGGTCAAATTTGAAATCCACTGATTGCAATAAATTCTATACAAGTACTGTATTTTTCGGAGTATAAAACGCACCGGAGTATAAGACGCACCTTAGTTTTTGGGGAGGAAAATAGGGAAAAGAATCTGCTTACTTAATATAAATTTATTTTATGTCCAGGTGTGGCTACCACAATTTAACAGAAACTTTTCTGGGGGATAATGAGAAACTTCCGCTAGGATTCTTATATCAAATGGGGAATTGAACTTGTCTCTCTATGATTCTATGATTCACTTGTATGGGATCTATATAAGGCTATGAATTTGGACTTATCCTCGAGGTCAAAATGGACATTTTTCCATTGTCTGTTGTCACCACGGTAAGTAACTTTGCGGGAATTCATTTAACATCCAACATATACAAAGCTCATTGTTCCAAGAAAACAGCTTGATTAATGTTTCTCATTTTCTTTGCCATTATTCCAAATAGTTTTTCTATTACCATTTTTGGGTCTCCTCAAATCGACTCTTTTCTCTATTCCTGCTTCTCTATTCCGACCTGAATTGATTAAATGATAATATTTTAATTAAAAGAAAAGGAAGGGGACCAAGAAAGTTGGTTTCCATTCCAGTGAATTACATACACTCTATAATTACATGCACCTCTATAACTGTCTGGTTTGGTTCTGCAACCCAACAAGACCGACACAGACATCAGAGGAGAATCAGAACTGCACAAAAAACAATTGCTGCCAACCTGCCTTCCATTGAGGACCTGTCTACTGCACGTCAAAAAGAGGGCTGTGAAAATATCCTGGACGTAAACTGTTTCAACTCCTACTCTCAAAATGTCACTACAGAGCACTGCACACCAAGACAACTAGACACAAGAACAGTTTTGCCCCGAATACCATCACTCTGCTAAACAAATAATTCCCTCAACATTTTCAAACTATTTACTAAATCTGCACTATTATTACTACTAGTTTTTTTTCTCATCATTCCTATCACCAATTTCCTCCCACTTATGACTGTATGACTTTAACTTGTTGGATCCTTACGATTTTTATTAATATTGATTGTTTCCTCATTGCTTATTTGTCCCCTGTGACAGTCATTAATTATTGTACCTCATGATTCTTGACAAATCTATATTTTCTTTTATGTACACTGAGAGCATCTGCACCAAGACAAATTCTTTGTGTGTCCAATCACACTTGGCCAATAAAGAATTCTGTTCTGTTCTGTTCTATTCTATTCTATTCTATTCTAGTCTAGTCTAGTCTAGACTAGTCTAGTCTAGTCTAGTCTAGTCTTGTCTTGTCTTGTCTTGTCTAGTCTAGTCTAGTCTTGTCTTGTCTTGTCTAGTCTAGTCTATGCTATCCTATGCTATCCTATTCTATCCTATCCTATTCTAATGCAATTTTTTAAAAAATTACAAGGCAGGAAACAGCTACCTTCTCATTTCCATCAGTTTTATAAACTAATTGTTTTTGTCATGTATAAAGCCAATTGCCTCCAAATTGGGGACAGAATGCCTCAAAATATCAATTGCAAGAGGACGATATCAGAAATTGCCTAGGGTTCCCTCTCTTGCCTGTGACAGCAGGGGTGGGATTCATCTGGTTCAGATCGGTTCGGGCAAGTTGGATGTTAATTTTACATATTTTTTTAGAATAGAATAGAATAGAATTTTATTGGCCAAGTGTGATTGGACACACAAGGAATTTGTCTTGGTGCAGATGCTCTCAGCATACATAAAATAAAATATACATTTGTCAAGAATCATGTGGTACTAGACTTAATGATTGTCAAAGGGGTCAAATAAGCAATGAAGAAGCAATATTAATAAAAATTAATAAAAATCTTAGGATATACGCAACAAGTTACAGTCATACAGTCAACATGGGAGGAAAAGGGTGATAGGGATGATGAGAAAAACTAGTAGAATAGAAGTGCAGATTTAGTAGAAAGTCTGATAGTGTTGAGGGAATTATTTGTTTAGTAGAGTGATGGCGTTCGGAAAAAAACTTTTCTTGTGTCTAGTTGTCTTGGTGTGCAGTGCTCTGTAGCGACGTTTTGAGGGTAGGAGTTGAAACAGTTTGTGTCCAGGATGTGAGGGGTCAGTAAATATTTTCCCCGCCCTCTTTTTGGCTTGTGCAGTATACAGGTCCTCAATGGAAGGCAGGTTGGCAGCAATTGCTTCTTCTGCAGTTCTGATTCTCCTCTGAAGTCTGTGTCGGTCCTGTTGGGTTACAGCACCAAACCAGACAGTTATACAGGTTTGCTGAACTGGTACTTGCAAGGACTGGCTTGCCCTGCCCATCCCTGCTCTTCGAAGGAGTCTCCATGCGGCCCATTTTGGATGCCAGGTAAGTGCAGGGCACACATAGAGTCCCCGTGAGAGCAAAAAACCGGCCTAGCGTGAGCTCGCATGGGAGTACCAAGATACACTTTTGCCCATGACTCTAAAGTGTGCAATAGGGTTGATATTCCTGGAGGTGTCTGTAATATGACAAATGATTTAGCTTTACTAGATAAGTGGTCAAAGCAATGGAAACTGCAGTTTAATGTTTCCAAGTGTAAAACAATGCACTTGGGGAAAAGGAATCCTCAATCTGGGTATTGTATTGGCAGTTCTATGTTAGCAAAAACTTCAGAAGAGAAGGATTTAGGGGTAGTGATTTCTGACAGTCTCAAAATGGGAGAACAGTGCGGTCAGGCGGTAGGGAAAGCAAGTAGAATGCTTGGCTGCCTAGCTAGAGGTATAGCAAGCAGGAAGAGGGCGATTGTGATTGCTTTTAAAAGAAAAGTGAGCACAAGAACAAGGGAGCACAATCTGAAGTTAGTTGGGGGAAAGGTTAGAAGTAACGTGAGAAAATATTATTTGACTGAAAGAGTAGTAGGTGCTTTGAACAAACTTCCAGCAGACATGGTTGGTAAATCCACAGTAACTGAATTTAAACTTGCCTGGGATAAACATATATCCATCCTAAGATAAAATACAGGAAATAGTATAAGGGCAGACTAGATGGACCATGAGGTCTTTTTCTGCCGTCAGTCTTCTATGTTTCTATGTTTCTACACTCATATAACACTGATGCTCCGCGAGCTGCACTGGTTACTGATCGGTCTCCGAACACAATTTAAGATGTTGGTTATCATGTATAAAGCTTTATATGCAGCTGTGAGCTATGAGCCAGAACGCTAAATTGCGCTCCCTGCTGCGGCTCATAAGTTCTTGCAGGGCCAGTGTGATTTTGCTGCTGCACCTCTAGAGGCAGCAAAATTGTGCACAGAGCCATAGGTACATCTGTATTTTGGCATGCGCGGAAGCAAAAAAACCTCGCCAAAACAGGGGTACACCTGTGGCTCTGTGTGTGATTTTGCTGCCTCTAGAGGTGCAGCAGCGAAATTGTGTTGGCCCCGCAGGAACTTATGAGCCGTGGTAGCGAGTGCAATTTAGTGTTCCGGCTCATAGCCCATCACTGCCTATATGGCTCAGGACCAGATTATATTCAGGACCGCCTTCTGCCACATACCTCCCAGTGACCAATAAGAGCACACAGAGTCGGTCTTCTCCAGGTCCCATCAGCCAAACAATGTCGGCTGGCGGGCCCCCAAGGAAGAGCCTTCTCTGTGGTGGCTCCAACCCTATGGAACCAAATGCCCCCGGAGATTCATGTCCTCCCCACCTTACCAGCCTACTGCAAACCTGTAAAGACCTGGCTGTTTCAGCAGGCCTGGGAGTCCAGGACTGTTGATGACTGTGACATCCAGCCATGAGTTCCGGAGGCAAATGATTCTACTGATTAATTGTTCTCACTGTCAGGAAATCGCTCTGGGTTGCTTCTGTCCTTGATTAATTTCCATCCACTTTTTTCCCCCTTGTCTTGCCTCCTAGTGCTTTGGAAAATAGGTTTCTAATAGATTTCTTTAGAAAATAATTTCTAATGTAGCTTCCTAGTTTTGTCACCCAACTGGAAGAATTTGGTTTTTGCCTAACTCACAAAAGAAGCTGTTCAAAGTATGGAAGATATTCATAACAAGGAGCAACTGAATGGATTAGAGAGAAAGATTGTTTGATATACATATATATATATATATAAAAAAGAATACAAAGTCAACTTCTTTGACTAGAGTCAAACTAGGACGTGTTGACATCACTCAGTTAATAAGATGTTTAAACTTTTATAGCTACCACATATATTTCCTAATTTGTTAGCATTTTCTCGGTATCTGTTATCTCTATTGTTGACGGTAGCATACTGGGATTACGTTCCATTTGTGGATTTATTTATGGTTTAGAGAAAATATGAAATGTTTATTCGAATGAGATGCATTGTTATTTGGGGTGGTTTTCTTTGTAATTGTTGGCATCTGGAATGGGAAAAAAATATTGTGCATTTGTCTTTTTTTTTTAAAGGAGAGATGGTCCTTCTGTAACCTCAGTGGGCAGCAGGCAGGATGGGTTGGAACACAGTTCCACCGGCGGAAATGAAGATGCGCGCGCAGCTCCAGCTGATCGGCAGCTGTCACTTCCTGGATTACTGGTCTCGGTTCGGCTCCCCTTTTTCCCCCTGCTGCTGCTGCTGCGTCTGCACTCCTTGCTTTTTTCCTCTTTCCTCCTTCCTGGCCTCGGACGAGCTTCCCTCTCTCCTGCCCGGCTCCCCTCCAGCTTCACGCAGCCACCTCCTGCCTGAGGTGCAAGCAGAAGGTGTGGGTGGAAGAGGCACTATGATGCCTTAAACATGATCTAAGTATTGCCCACAAGATCATATGCTGCAATGTCCTGCCTGCCAAAGACTACTTCAGCTTCAACCACAACAACACAAGAGCACACAACAGATTTAAGCTTAATATTAACTTTGCCCAGAACTACCATTTACTGGTGGCGAAGTACGGGTGGGATCATAAGCCCGAAAAAGTGGTCGAAAATGAGCAAGCAAAACTACTGTGGGACTTCCGACTTCAGACTGACCGAATTTTGAAACATAATACACCACACATCATGATTGTGGAGGGAAAAAAAGTATGGATCATTGACATCGCAATCCCAGGAGACAGCAGAGTTGAGGAGAAGCAGCTAGAGAAATTGGCGAAATACGAAGATCTAAAAATCGAGCTGCAACGACTCTGGCATAAGCCAGTGAAAGTGGTCCCAGTGTTGTTCCTTGGCACGCTGGGCGCAGTGCCAAAGGATCTCAGCGGACATTTGAAAACCATCGGGATTGACAACATCTCCATCTGTCAATTGCACAAGGCCTCTTTACTGGGATCGGCACACATAATTCGCGCTACATCAGGCAGTCCTAGGTGCTTGGGAAGCGCCCGACTGGGGATGAAATACGAATTCCAGCATAGTGATCTCGTTTGCTGTGTTGTATTGTTAATAATAATAATAAGCAATAATAAAAATTATTACATCAGCAACAATATGCTTTCTTGGTATCTGTGTGGAGGAGAGGTTTTTTTTTCTTTCCTTCACTGTTTTTTTCTACTTTGCATTATCTTTTACTGTTGTAATTAAAACTTTTAGTAAATGTGCTACTATCTACCTAAGCATCCAAATCTTAGGCTGTTGCAGACAGAGGCCACCGCAACTTACAATGGTGCAATTTTCCTTGGGTTATTGATGTCATTCCACATAAACCTTGTTTTCCTCACCTTCCCTGTGCGTCAAATGTGCAGCTTTTAAATAAACAGTGACTATGAAAAGAACAAAAGATAAAAAAACCCAAAAAGAAAGAGGCAGAGATCTGTTTCTGCTCATTTGCTTTCTATTTTTTGCTGCAGGCTATTGTGGAGGGTGAGGGGAAAAATCAGTGTATGATTTTAGAAGACAGCATTTTCCTATTGAAAATTGCCTGCTGGTAACCCGGGTACCAACACAATGTAAGCAGCTTAAATTAGATTAAGCAGCTTCTCCCAACCTGATCTCTCCAGAGCATATACTGAATCATAGCATCCCGAATAACGAACCAGATAAAGTTGTCTGCATCGTTCGGATAAACCCTGAAAAATTTAAGAGATACTTTCTCATGTTAAGCTTCAGTCCATCTGACCCCCTTTTCGCTAAGTCTTCTCCACTCTCCTTACAGCCTCTAGGCTATTTATTATTATTATTATTATTATTATTATTATTATTATTATTATTATTATTATTATTATTATTATTATGTCAGTACAACACAGCAAACGAGATCATTATGCTGGATTTCGTATTTCATCACCAGTCGGGCGCTTCCCAAGCACCTAGGACTGCGTGATGTAGCGGCGAATGATGTTTGCCGATCCCAGTAAAGCGGCAGATTCGTGCGGCAGAAGGCGGTCTCGGAGATATTCTGGCCCGATGCCATGAAGGGCTTTATAGGTCATGACCAACACTTTGAATTGTGACCGGAAACTGATCAGAAACCAATGCAGAATGTGGAGTGTTGGTGTAACATGGGCATACCTTGGAAAGCCCATGATTGCTCTCGCAGCTGCATTTTGCACGACCTGAAGTTTCCGAACACTCTTCAAAGGTAGCCCCATGTAGAGAGCATTTCAGTGGTCGAACCTCAAGGTGATGAGGGCATGAGTGACTGTGAGCAGTGAGTCCCAGTCCAGATAGGGCCGCAACTGGTGCACCAGGCGAACCTGGGCAAACGCCCCCCTTGCCACAGCTGAAAGATGCTTTTCTAATGTTAGCTGTAGATCGAGGAGGACGCCCAAATTGCGAACCCTCTCTGAGGGGGTCAATGATTCCCCCCCTCCCAGGGTGATGGACGGACAGATGGGATTGTCCTTGGGAGGCAAAACCCACAGCCACTCCGTCTTAACAGGGTCGAGTTTGAGTCTGTTGACACCGATCCAGACCCTAACAGCCTCCAGGCTCAAGGTTGACTCAGCCTTCAATCCTTCCGAGGTGGGTAAAATGAAGACCCAGATTGTTGGGGACAATATGCCGATTCTGTAAGCTACTTAGAGATCGCTGTAAAAGCACTATGAAGCAGTATACAAGTGCTATTGCTAAGGTGGACTCAGCCTTCCATAGTTCTGAGGTGGATAAAATGAGGACCCTGGTTATTGGAGGTGATATGCTGACTCTATAAACAGCTTGGAGAGGGCTGTAAAGCTATTGCTGTTTCTCATATTTCAATATGGGAAGATCCCAACTTTCCATCAGTTTGCAAATTCGTATTGCCTCTAAATCCTGATATAAAAATCATCCCAAGTGATTCCTGGAGTTTGCCTTGCATCCGTCTTCTCGCTCCAACTGTCAATCTTTGCTTCATTATTCTTATGCTAGCTTGCCACTTTCAATTCCACCATGCCCTTGAAAAGACATCTTCCCCGCCTTCATTTCTTTAAAGGGAGCTTAAGTTTTTCTGATCTCAAAATGCTGAGGGCCACGTCATTTAATATTTGGGATGGCTGAAAGCCAGACATCCATTAGCTCACGGCAAGTTGTTTTCCTTTCCTTATTATTTTTTTCTCTTGTCAAGAGACAGTTCATCTAATCATTTCTTTCTCATACCATATTAGCAAAAGAATGCAGTGGGAGAGATAATACTCCTCCCCAAACATCCAGCAAAGCAAACCGGGGAAGGAAATGAACCTTAGTATCACGCAGGATAAATTGATACAAGTTTTAATATTGAAAGCAGAAAATTGAGCAACAGGTTGCAGCACAAAGAGAAAATGAGATTGTCTGGGTGAGTAACATAGAAACATAGAAACATAGAAACATAGAAGTCTGACGGCAGAAAAAGACCTCCTGGTCCATCTAGTCTGCCCTTATACTATTTTCTGTATTTTATCTTAGGATGGATATATGTTTATCCCAGGCATGTTTAAATTCAATTACTGTGGATTTATCTACCATGTCTGCTGGAAGTTTGTTCCAAGGATCTACTACTCTTTCAGAAAAATAATATTTTCTCAGGTTGCTTTTGATCTTTCCCCCAACTAACTTCAGATTGTGTCCCCATGTTCTTGTGTTCACCTTCCTATTAAAAACACTTCCCTCCTGGACCTTATTTAACCCTTTAATATATTTAAATGTTTCGATCATGTCCCCGCTTTTCCTTCTGTCCTCCAGACTATACAGATTGAGTTCATTAAGTCTTTCCTGATATGTTTTATGCTTAAGACCTTCCACCATTCTTGTAGCCTGTCTTTGGACCCGTTCAATTTTGTCAATATCTTTTTGTAGGTGAGGTCTCCAGAACTGAACACAGTATTCCAAATGTGGTCTCACCAGCATTCTATATAGCGGGATCATAATCTCCCTCTTCCTGCTTGTTATACCTCTAGCTATGCAGCCAAGCATCCTACTTGCTTTCCCTACCGCCTGACTGCACTGTTCACCCATTTTGAGACTGTCAGAAATCACTACCCCTAAATCCTTTTCCTTTGAAGTATTTGCTAACACAGAACTGCCAATACAATACTCAGATTGCAGTTTCCATTTCTTTGACCATTTATCTAGTAAAGCTAAATCATTTACCATATTACAGACGCCTCCAGGAATATCAACCCTATTGCACACTTTAGAGTCATCGGCAAATAGGTAAACCTTCCCTACCAAACCTTCCCCTATGTCACTCACAAACATATTAAAAAGAATAGGACCCAGAACAGACCCTTGTGGCACACCGCTTGTAACCTGACTCTGCTCAGAATACTCGCCATTAACAATAACTCTCTGATGTCTACGCTTCAGCCAGCTGCAAATCCATTGAACTATCCAGGGATTAAGTCCAATCTTCACTAATTTATCTATCAGCTCTTTATGTGGAACAGTATCAAAGGCTTTGCTGAAGTCAAGGTAGGCAATATCCACGGCACCACCTTCATCCAACACCTTTGTGACATAGTCAAAGAAATCAATGAGATTAGTCTGACATGATTTGCCTTCAGTTAAAGCCATGCTGATTTGGGTCCAATAAGTTATTGTTTTTTAGGTGCTGATTTATCCTCTTTTTGAGTAGAGTCTCCATCATCTTAACTACAACTGATGTCAAGCTAACTGGCCTGTAGTTACCAGCTTCTTCTCTACTGCCCTTCTTGTGAATAGGCACAACACTGGCCATTCTCCAATCCTCAGGAACTTCTCCTGTTAACAAGGATTGGTTAAACAAATCAGTCAGGGGGGTAGTAATGACAGATCTGAGTTCTTTAAGAAGCCTGGGGTGGATGCCATCTGGACCCATTGCCTTATTTATCTTTAATCGTTCAAGTTCTTCTAAGACATCGGCTTCTAAGATCACTGGAGCTGAATCCGTACACCTGGAAGCAATGCTATATCCCTCTATAGTATTATTTTGTAAGGTGTCTTTTGAGAAAACTGAACAGAAGTAGCTATTGAAATGGTCAGCGATCTCCTTATTCCCATTAATGCATGTATTATTCCCGGTACTAAGCTTCGTGATGCCGCAGATTTTCTTCTTCTTATCAGTAATATATCTGAAGAAGGTTTTATCCCCCTTCTTTACAGATTTGGCAATTTCTTCCTCTTTTGAGGCTTTAGCAGCATATATTATCTGTTTCGCCTCCTTCTGTCTCATTTTATACACCTCCCTATCAGCTATACTTCCAGACTCTTTATACCTCCTATAGGCAGCCTTTTTTTCATTGACTATAGCCCTTACATCATTGCTAAACCATAGCGGTTTCTTCTTCCTTTTACCTTTAGTTATTTGTCTTACATACAGTCCAGTGGCTTTTAAGATGGCCTTTTTTAATACAGTCCACTGGGTGCTCGCTCCTGCCATTTTATCCCTCCCCTTTAATTTATTATCTAAATATTCCCCCATTGCATTAAAATTTGTTTTTCTGAAATCCAATACTTTGGTTGCATTATAGGATTGCTCACAATGAGTTTTTACATCAAAGCACAAACATAGATGGTCACTGCAACCTAAATTCTCTCCCACCTTGACATCTGAAACCCAATTCCCATTCGTAAAAACTAAATCTAGAATATTCTCCCCTCTAGTTGGTGTCTTAACCAGCTGTGCCAGAGCTGCTCCTGTAAAGGCCTCTACTATATTCTTACTTTTGCATGTAAGGGCACTGGGGATATTCCAGTCAACATCAGGCATGTTGAAATCACCCATAACCACAATATCTCCCTTTACTGCCATTTGGGTAATTTCATCCACCATCTTGTTGTCATATTCCTCGGATTGCCCTGGAGGCCTATAGAGGCCTATAGAAAAAGGGATACAAAGATAGCATGGTAGTTGACTGAATGCGCTACCTGGGTTCACACAACACCTTAACTAGGTTAACTTGGAACTTAGCTGTGACATTAGTATCAGATGCCGAGCTTAGAATAGAATAGGAAGTTGGAAGGGATCTTGGAGGTCTTTTAGTCCAGCCCCCTGCCCAGCCAGGAAACCCTATACAATTTCACACAAATGGTTGTCCAATCTCTTCTTAAAAACTTCCAGTCTTTCACAACTTCTGAAGGCAAGTTATTCCACCAATTATTTATTTATTAGAAACATAGAAACATAGAAGATTGACGGCAGAAAAAGACCTCATGGGTAGCGATGGGCGAACCCAAGGGCGTTCGGGTTCGGCAAGTTCGGCCGAATTTTACGCAAAATTTGGCCAAATCTGAACCGAACCCGAACTAGAATCCGAACATGTTTATTTTCGTAAAAATAACAATGTTTATTTTTACGTGAAGACCTCCCTTTGAAGGAGCTGGGGAATCCCTCCCACGAGGAGATTCCGGGGGCAGAGCTTTGACGTCACCGGCAGGTTGCTAAGGACGCCAAGGTGATCACTTCCTGGATTCCATGGAATCCAGGAAGTGATCACCTTGGCGTCCTTATCATCCTGCCGGTGACATCAAAGCTCCGAATGCCGAACACAACCCCGAACTTTGCCTGAAGTTTGGAAAAATTTCAGGTTCGTGTTTGGCATACTGAACACCGCAAAATTTGGTACGGACCTGAATTGTGCGGGTTCAGTTCGCCCATCACTACTCATGTTCCATTTAGTCTGTCCTTATACTATTTCCTGTATTTTATCTTAGGATGGATATATGTTTATCCCAGGCATGTTTCAGTTACTGTGGAACCATGTCTGCTGGAAGTTTGTTCCAAGCATCTACTACTCTTTCAGTAAAATATTTTCTGACGTCACTTCTAATCTTTCCCCCAACTAACCTCAGATTGTGTCCCCTTGTACTTGTGCTCACTTTTCTATTAAAACCACTTCTCTCCTGAACTTTATTTAACCCTTTAACATATTTAAACGTTTCGATCACGTCCCCCCTTTCCCTTCTGTCCTCAAATCCTTATTTATTTATTAATTGGATTTTTATGTGCGAGGACTCAGCGCGACTCACAACATATAATATACAGTATACAAAATCTTGAATCCAATTAATTAATTAAGAATCTAACCAACCCCCACAAAAAGCATAAAAAGCAATCATTCCATTCTCTCAACACATTTATTGGCCAGGGAGCAAAGATCTAATGGTCCTAGGCCTTGCGGCATAAATGAGTCTTCAGACTCTTATGGAAGACGAGGAGGGTGGGGGCAGTATGAATCTCGGGGGGGAGCTGATTCCAGAGGGCCGGGCCCCCCACAGAGAAGGCTCTCCCCCTAGGCCCCGCCAAATGACATTGTCTAGTTGACGGAACCTGAAGTAGGCCGACTCTGTGGGACCTGACTGGTCGCTGGGATTCACACTGTCAGAAGATTTCTTCTTAGTTCTAAGTTATTTCTCTCCTTGTTTAGTTTCCACCCATTGCTTCTTGTTCTGCCTTCAGGTGTTTTGGAGGATGGAGGATAGCTTGACTCCTTCTTCATTCTCTGAGATATTGAAACACTGCTATCATAGAAACATAGAAACATAGAAGACTGACGGCAGAAAAAGACCTCATGGTCCATCTAGTCTGTCCTTATACTATTTCCTGTATTTTATCTTACAATGGATATATGTTTATCCCAGGCATGTTTAAATTCAGTTACTGTGGATTTACCAACCACGTCTGCTGGAAGTTTGTTCCAAGGATCTACTACTCTTTCAGTAAAATAATATATTCTCATGTTGCCTTTGATCATTCCCCCAACTAACTTCAGATTGTGCCCCCTTGTTCTTGTGTTCACTTTCCTATTAAAAACACTTCCCTCCTGAAGTGTTTTTAATAGGAAAGTGAACACAAGAACACATCATTTATTTATTTATTTATTACTTAGATTTGTATGCCGCCCCTCTCCGAAGACTCGGGGCGGCTCACAACACGTGGAAACAAATCATAAATAATCTAACAAATTTAAAATTAAAAGATTTAAAAAGACCCCATATACTAACAGACATACACACAAGCATACCATATATAAATTAAACATGCCCAGGGGAAGATGTTTCAGTTCCCCCATGCCTGACGGCAAAGGTGGGTTTTAAGGAGTTTACGGAAGGCAGGAAGAGTAGGGGCAGTTCTAATCTCCAGGGGGAGTTGGTTCCAGAGGGCCGGTGCCGCCACAGAGAAGGCTCTTCCCCTGGGGCCCGCCAACCGACATTGTTTAGTTGACGGGACCCGGAGAAGGCCCACTCTGTGGGACCTGATCGGTCGCTGGGATTCGTGCGACAGGAGGTGGTCTCGGAGATATTCTGGTCCAATGCCATGAAGGGCTTTAAAGGTCATAACCAACACTTTGAATTGTGACCCCAGTCCACTTTTTCATTAAACTAGACATACCCAATCAAGTCCCCTAATCATTTTTGTTGCTCTTTTTAAAAGATGTTGAGATTTTAAAATATATTTTAGCCTCCAGTCCCTTAATCTTTATAATATATGTAATTTTTTATATATTTTAGCCTCCAGTCCCTTAATCTTTATAATATATGTAATTTTTTATATATTTTAGCCTCCAGTCCCTTAATCATCTTTGTGATGATTAGGGGACTGGAGGCTAAAATATATGAAGTTGCTGGAATTGGGTATGTCTAGTTTGATGAAAAGAAGGACCAGGGATGACATGATAGCAGTATTCCAATGGATGGAAACTAAACAAGGAGAGAACCATCCTAGAACTAAGGATAAATTTCATGACAGTTAGAACAATTAATCAGTGGAACAAGTTGCCTTCAGACGTTCTAAATGTCCCAGCACTGGAAATTTTAAAGAAGAGATTGGATAACCATTTGTCTGAAATGGTATAGGGCCGTGATGGCAAACCTATGGCACACATGCCAGAAGTGACACGCACATCCATCTCTCCAGGCATGCCAACCATTGCCGGTTGTTCTTTTGGGTTCTGTCTTAGCTAGCTGGTCTTCCCACAAACATGAATTCCACAAACCAGAAGACCAGATGACCGGTGTACATGCGCACATTGGAAACTGGAAGCTCAGCTTCACTGTATATATAGACAGACACAAGAACAGTTTTTTCCCAAAATGCCATCACTCTGCTAAACAAATTATTCTCTCAACAATGTAAAACTATTTACTAAGTCTGCACTTCTATTACTACTAGTTTTTCTCATCATTCCTATCACCCATTTCCTCCCACTTATGAACTGTGTGACTGTAACTTGTTGCTTGTATCCTTAAGATTTTTATTAATATTGTTTCCTCATTGCTTATTTCAGTGTTTCCCAATCTTGGCATTCGCTGGCTGGGGAATTCTGGGAATTGAAGTCCAGATATCTTCAAGTGGCCAAGGTTGGGAAACACTGGCTTATTTGACCCCCATGACAATAATTTAAGTGTTGTGCATCATGATTCTTGACAAATATATATTTTTCTTTTATGTACACTGAGCGCATATGCACCAAAGACAAATTCCTTGTGTGTACAATCACACTTGGCCAATAAAGAATTCTATTCTATTCTATTCTATTCTATGCTATGCTATTCTATGCTATGCTATGCTATGCTATGCTATTTTATGCTATTTTATGCTATTCTATTCTATTCTATTCTATGCTATTCTATGCTATTCTATTCTATGCTATTCTATGCTATGCTATGCTATGCTATGCTGTTCTGTTCTGTGCTGTGCTCTGCTCTACTATGCTATGCTATGCTATTCAGAGCAACGCAAAGAACAAGAAGAGAATACCACCAGGAAATGTACTTTTATTTCCCATCCCCTTAAAGAGTCCGTGCAGAGCAGCAAAAGAAGAAAGGTGAGAATATTTGGAGAGGAAACAAAAGGGAGGAAAGAAAGACTGGGCCAAGCTCCTCCACCTCATCCTTACTCATCCTAAATGATCCCCATGGCTTCACCGATAACCTGGTTTCCTATCCTTTCAATTGCTAAGCGATTTATCCGTGGCCCAGTTGGCTTGTTGGAGAACAGCGACTCAGCTGGAGTTTTTCCAAACATTATCAACAATGCTGGAAGTAGAGCAAAGTTTGCGTCTGAGGCTCAGCCCTGTCAAGACTTGGCTCAGCGTGACATTCTGCAGACAAACAATGATTCAGAATGGATGTTGCTTTTACAAAAGGAGAGAGACTTTAGGAAAACTGGTTGAGCTGCTTGCTAATTGTCTGGTTGCAAACCTCCCTTGGCTGTTAGCTTAGCCTTCCGCTAGCGTGTTGAAAGACAGCTACCGTGTTTTCCAACGTGCTAAAATGGCTAGAACAGTCGGAGAATGTCAGAGCCGCACTTTTGGAAGCTAACCCAACCCAGTCAGCCAGACACAGACCAATATGATCTTTAAAGCGCTACATGGCATTGGACCAGAGTACCTCCGGAACCGCCTGCTACCGCACGAATCCCAGCGGCTGATAAGGTCCCACAGAGTTGGCCTTCTCTGGGTCCCGTCGACCAAACAATGTCGTCTGGTGGGCCCCAAGGGAAGAGCCTTCTCTGTGGCGGCCCCGGCCCTCTGGAATCAACTCCCCCCAGAGATTAGAACTGCTCCCACCCTCCTTGTCTTCTGTAAACTACTTAAGACCCACCTATACCGCCAAGCATGGGAGATTTGAGACATCTTTCCCCCAGGGTTATTATAATTTATGTTTGGTATGTATGTGCTGTTTGGTTTTTAATTATGATAGGGATTTTAGTTCTTTAATATTAGATTTGTGCCATTATAATATTGTTTTTATCGTTGTTGGGAGCCACCCCAAGTCTTCGGAGAGGGGCGGCATTCAAATCTAATAAGTTATTATTATTATTATTAATAATAATAATAATAATATTATTAATATTATTGTTTATTAGACTTGTATGTCGCCCTTCTCTGAAAATTTATTTATTTATTTATTTATTTATTTATTTATTTATTTATTTATTTATTTATTTGTCAAACAAGTATAGTATTATAGTACATATTAACATAACATAAGTAGAACGTAGTAATAGAAAGGATAATAAGAGAGTAAGACAGGGACATTAGGCACAAAAGTGCACTTATGCACGCCCCTTACAGACCTCTTAGAAAAGAGGAGAGGTCAATTGTAGATAATATAAGGTTGAAGATTTTGGGGTTGGGGGAAGCAACAACAGAGTCAGGTAATGAGTTCCAGGCGGTGACCACTCTATTGCTGAAATCGTATTTTCTGCAGTCAGGTTTGGAGCGATAAGAAGCTGAAGTCTTGAACACACTGTAGCAGGGGTTCTTGAGAAAATATATTTACTTCTTCGTAGCAAAGATTACTTCTCTATTTACACTATTACTTATACTCTATCTTACTATACATAAGTCACACTACAACTAGTCCACCACTGTTACCATTACAACCACAGCAACCACACCCACATACAAAAGTGTCTTACATTTATTTTATTTTATTTATTTATATTTTATTTTATTTGTAATACAAATATAGTATTGTATTGTACTATGTTTAACATAATATAAGTATAAACTAGAGATAGAAAAGATAAAAAAGACATTAGGACAGGAACGGTAGGAGTTGGTAGAGATATTTAGCCATAACAACATTCTTTTCCCTGGGAGTTAAGGAACCTTGACTCCCAGGGAAATGATATGAGTCGGAGTGGCGCAGCAGGTAGAGTGCTGTATTGTAGGCCAATGAAGCTGACTGTAGATCTGTAGGTCAGCGGTTCAAATCTCATCACCGGCTCAAGATTGACTCGGCCTTCCATCCTTCAGAGGTGGGTAAAATGAAGACCCGGATTGTTGGGGGCAATAGGCTGGCATAAAAATCGAATAGATAGATAGATAGATAGATAGATAGATAGATAGATAGATAGATAGATAGATAGACAGACAGACAGACAGACAGACAGACAGACAGACAGACAGACAGACAGACAGACAGACAGACAGACAGACAGACAGATAAGCAACAAATAAATAAACAAACAAACAAACAAACAATGGGACTTTGTTTTATAGCATAGCATATTCAATAGCATTTAGACATATACTGCTTCTCAGTGCTTCTACAGCCCTCTCTAAATGGTTTACAGACTCAGCCTATTGCCCCCAACAATCTGGGTCCTCATTTTACCCACCTCGGAAGGATGGAAGGTTGAGTCAACCTGGAGCCGGTGGTGAGATTTGAACTGCTGAACTACAGCTAGCAGTTAGTTGAAGTAGCCTGCAGTGCTGCACTCTAACCACTGCACCACCCCGGCTCTTTTTCCCTGAAGATGTTTTGCTTCTCACCCAAGAAGCTGATCAGATGCAAAAAGTTCTTTAGAGCTGAAGAAACTTCTTGGATGAGAACCACCATAAATATGAGCCAGTTGCCAAACGACTGGATTTTGATCACGTGACCATGGGAAATGCTGCAATGGCCATAAATGTGAAAATCATTCATGGGCAGGGGTGGGCAGCAGGCAGGACGCGGTGTAATGCAGTTCCACCGGCGGAAATGAAGATGCATGCACAGCTCCACCTGATCGGCATCTGTCACTTCCTAGATTACTGGTCTCGGCTCAGCTCTCCTTTTTTTCTGCGGAGACCGAATTCTGAAGTATAACACACCAGACATCCTGATTGTGGAGAAAAAGGAAGTATGGATCATCGACATCGCAATCCCAGGGGACAGCAGAATTGATGAGAAGCAGCTAGAGAAATTAGTGAAATACGAAGATCTAAAAATCGAGCTGCAACGACTCTGGCATAAGCCCGTGAAAGTGGTCCCAGTGGTACTTGGCACGCTGGGCACAGTACCAAAGGATCTCAGCGGACATTTTAAAACCATCGGAATTGACAAAATCTCCATCTGTCAATTGCAAAAGGCCGCTTTACTGGGATCGGCAAACAAATAATTTGCCGCTACATCATGCAGTCTTAGGTGCTTGGGAAGCGCCCGACTGGTGATGAAATACGAAATCCAGCATAGTGATCTCGTTTGCTGAGTTGTATTGACATAATAATAATAATAATAATAATAATAATAATAATAATAATAATGAAATAATAATAATAATGAAATAATAATAATAATGAAATAATAATAATAATAATGAAATAATATGAAATATTATTATTATTATTATTATTATTGTTGTTATTATTATTATTATTATTATTATTATTATTATTATTATTATTATTATTATTTTCCCTGCTGCTGTTGCTGCATCTGTGCTCCTTGCTTTTTTCCTCTTTCCTGCTTTCTGGCCTCGGACGAGCTTCCCTCTCTCATGCCCGGCTCCCCTCCAGCCTCACGCAGCCACCTCCCACCTGAAAAAGCAAGAGGGCGTGGGTGGAAGCGGCATTGGCAGCATTTATGCTTCTGGCAGCACCCGTTTGCAAAGCTACCCAGCCTGAGCTGGTGTGGGGGGCAACCCAGGAAGGAGAGTGCGGGAAAGGCGAAGCAAATTGTAACCCAGTGAACGACACTGATAAGGTTGTAAGTTGAGGACTTAACAGTTCACTTGAACGATGATGATCGTTCAAGCCACTCCCACCTGATCACATGGCCACCAAGCCACTCCTACCCGGTCACATGACCATTAAGCCACACCCACAAAATAAACCACACCCACAGTGTGGCAGTAAAAATTTTGGCTGCCCTTTACTGGTCGTAGGTCACTTTTTTCAGTGTCATTATAACTTTGAACAGCCACTGAACAAATGGGTCTAAATCTAGAACTACCTCTCCTGTATTGAGCAGGGATGTGCCTTAGATGCACACTGGATCTCCTTCCAATTCTATTGTTTTATGCGAAGCAATTGGGGATGCTTGAGTTACGAAATGCAATCTAGTTTGTCATTCATCAGCCTCCTTGAAGCGGCTTCTTCATCTCATTTTGGCCTCACTTAATTTTGATCTGATCAAATTTTAACTTTTTAATTAAATTTAGGGAGCGCTGGAAGGCACAAGCCTGAAAACACAACTGTATGAAGAAAAGTTGGAAATTTGCACGTTATGTTTTAGAACCACTGGAGGCTGCAGCCCCCAAACAACGTCATATTATTTTTTTAAAAAACTGAATATTTATATCAAGCGAGTGCAAAAACCTCCCTTCGGTGCCTTCTTGAGATCTTTGGGATCAAAATTTAATTTCCCTTCCAATGGAAGTTCCCCCTATCCAATATTGGGTTCCTACCAGTACGGGCCACACTGTAGCTCCAGTAGGGAAAATGGAGCTGTGTGCACAATTCTATTTATTTATTTATTTTATTTATTTATTTTGTCAAACAATTACAGGGTGTTAATTTGTACAAATAAAACATTAGATAAGTAATGATGAAAATTAACAAAAGAAGAAAATAGGACAGGGACGGTAGGCACAGTGGTGCGCTTATGCACGCCCCTTACAGACCTCTTACAAAGGGGGAGAGGTCAATTGTAGATAGTCTAAGGTTAAAGGTTTTGGGGTTAGGAGCAGAAACCACAGAGTCAGGTAGTGCATTCCAGGCATTGATTACTCTGTTGCTGAAGTCGTATTTTTTGCAGTCAAGTTTGGAGTGGTTGACATTTAGTTTAAATCGATTTCATGCTTGTGTGTTGTTGCGGTTGAAGGTGAAGTAGTCGTTAACAGGTAGGACATTTTGGTATATGATTTTATGAACTATAATTAAGTCGTAACGGAGACGACGGAGTTGTAAGTTGTCTAAACCAAGAATTTCAAGTCTGGCGGAGTAAGGTATTTTGTTGTGAGAAGAGGAGTGAAGGACTCTTCTTGTGAAATATTTCTGGACTCTCTCAATTGTGTTGATGTATGTTCCATACAGGGGAGCTGTATTCTAGGATTGGCCTGAAAAATATTTTTGTAAGCTCTTGTTAGCAGTTCAAAATTACCAGAGAAGAATCTGCGAAGGATTAGGTTAACAACTCTTAAAGCCTTTTTGGCAATGTTGTTGCAGTGGGCTCTAGGACTTAGGTCATTGGACATGAGTACTCCAAGGTGTTTGACAGATTGAGGGTTATCAATAAGTTCAATTCCTCCAAGTTTATATTTAGTATTCTGATTCTTTTTACCAATGTGTAAGACAGAGCATTTAGTGGTGGAGATTTGAAGTTGCCAACTTTTAGACCATTCTGCTACGTGGTCAAGGTCTTTTTGAAGGGTAGCAGTATTGTCGGTGGTATGGAATAGGTTGGCATCATCTGCAAAGAGAACGCGATTGCTAGTGATGCAATCGCAAAGATCGTTTATGTATAGTATAAATAGTGTGGGTCCTAAAACACTACCTCGATTCTGCGTAGCTGGAGCACATGCAAGTGCATCTGAGCGAGATTTTACTTCTGTGCATAAGCAAAAATATTTCCCAAATTTTGTGCACGTCCCTCATGAGGCCTTGCTTCCTGCACATGTCCAGAAGCAAAATCTTGCTCAGATATATGCAGATATGCTGGGGTCACAGAGCGGTAATGGCAGTAAGTGGAATCCATCACTGTCCCTACCCTAAGAAAGCATTTTCCCCCTCTGAAATTGAAGAACATTAACAAAACAAAATGCAAAAGAACACTTCTAAAACTCAAATCCTATGGCATCTCAGGATCCCTCCACAGCAGGATTAGTGCATCCCTTTCAAACAGGCAACAAGTGGTCAAAATAGGAAGTTCCATATCCACACCCTTTTAAAAGCGGTGTCCCCCAAGGTAGCGTACTGGAGTTGGGAGTGGGAGGCACTGTCCTACACTGGTTTTCCTCCTACCTCTATGGTCAGTCGCAGTCGGTATTAGTGGTGGGGTCAGAGGTCGACCTCTATGTCTCTCCCTTGTGGGGTCCCTCAGTGGTCGGTCCTCTCCCCCCTGCTATTCAATATCTACATGAAACTGCTGGGTGAGATCATCCAGGGGCATGGGGTGAGGTATCATCAGTACACTCATTACCGGACTCTGTAGTGTCATCCCCTAACCCCCAACACTTTACCCTTAGACTATCCACAATTGACCTCTCCAGATTCCTAAGAGGTCATAAGTCCCTTGTCCTATAGTCTCTCCCATATCTCATATATCTTCTCTACTATGTTTCTATAATTTTCATTGTTTATTGTTGTATATTGGACAAAACAAACAAACAAACAAACAAACAAACAAATAAATAAATAAAAACTGTGGCACGCTACCAAACAAGAAGTGGGTTCCTGGTGGTTCGGACTGGATCGCTAGAACCGATAGCGGAAATTTCGCCCCGCTTGCCAAACCAGCAGTGAAGACTGGTTGGACATGCCCTGAACTGCTCCTTTGGCTTCAAATCCATCCACTGGAGCATGAAAATAACCCTCTGTGCATGTGTAAAGCTTCCTGCACATGCACAAACCAGTTTAATTCAGGAATGATGGGATTCCGGCATGACCCTAGCCTAGTAGGGAAGGTAGGTAGAACCCACTCCTGTGCCAAAAGGGTGCAAAGATTTGGCTCTACCTGAAAAAGTCAAGAGACTGAGACATCGAGCAAAATCGGCAAGTGTCTCGGGTTCATTTTGTATCATAATTTTGGAGTTCATTTTGTATCATAATTTTGGAGTTCGTCGTAAGCTCCGTTTGCCAAAGGCTAAATAAACACAAGAGGACCACAAAGTGTTTAATCGACGGCTGCAGACCAGACAATTCTGTGCATTTCACAAGAGACAGCCACCTTATGCCCATAAAAAGGTATACAGTCACTCCGGCTGAATTGCGAAGTGCTTAATAGTTTCCATGTCACCTTCCACTGAGTGGGATTCCTTTCCATGACAGCTTGTTTAACATCCAAATGACATTACGCATTTATAACTCCAAAATGGGAAAGTACATGAGGACAGCAGAGCATGTGTGTTTTTCCTCTGCAACTCAGTGTGCGAAGGAGAATGGCGCAAGAGCAACGTTGGAGTTCAGGTTCCACCGCTGTGTGTTGACAGAAAGTGCGGAGCACAACAGCACAATTTCCATCTCACTGAAGGGAAAAGTGTTAGATCAGCATTACACTGATATGTAAAAAAAAAAGGGGCTTTGGTGTTTTTCAATTCAATTCAATTCAATTTATTAGATTTGTATGCTGCCCCTCTCTGAAGACTCGGGGCGGCTCACAACAACAATAAAAACAATATTCCAGCGAAAACAAATCTAATATTAAAAAGCACATAAAACCCTATCATATTTAAAAAAGCAAACAACATATACATACCCAAACATAAATATAAAAAAGCCTGGGGAAAGGTGTCTCAACTCCCCCATGCCTGGACGTATAGATGGGTCTTGACTAATTTACAAAATACAAGGAGTGAGGGGGCAGTTCTGGAGTTGATTCCAGAGGGCCGGGGCTGCCACAGAGAAGGCTCTTCCCCTGGGGCCCGCCAAACAACATTGTTTGGTCGACGGGACCCGGAGAAGGCCAACTCTGTGGGACCTTATTGGTCGCTGGGATTCGTGCGGTAGCAGGCGGTTCCGGAGGTACTCTGGTCCAATGCCATGCAGGGTTTTAAAGGTCACAACCAACACTTTGAATTGTGACCGGAAACTGATTGGCAGCCAATTTGGTGTAAGTGGTTTAGCGGCTGGCCTCAAAACCTGGAGAGTGTAAGTACTAATTCTGCAGTAATATTATTATTATTATTATTATTATTATTATTATTATTATTATTATTATTATTATTATGTCAATACAACACAGCAAACAAGATCACTATGCTGGATTTCGTATTTCATCACCAGCTTCCCAAGCACCTAGGACTGCGTGATGTAGCAGCAAATTATGTTTGCCGATCCCAGTAAAGCGGCCTTTTGCAATTGACAGATGGAAATGTTGTCAATTCCGATGGTTTTCAAATGTCCGCTGAGATCCTTTGGCACTGTGTCCAGCATGCCAAGTACCACTGGGACTACTTTCACTGGCCTATGCCAGAGTCATTGCAGCTCGATTTTTAGATCTTCGTATTTCACTAATTTCTCTAGCTGCTTCTCCTCAATTCTGCTATCCCCTGGGATTGCGATGTCGATGATCCATACTTTCTTTTTCTCCACTATCTATCTATCTATCTATCTATCTATCTATCTATCTATCTATCTATCTATCTATCTATCTATCTATCCATCACAGATTATTTTTGGCACTGCGCAATTTTGTCAACAAGTTACTTTGAACGTCACAACACTCCAGTTACTTGCCTGTGAAATGAGCTTGTTATTAAGACCTATCAGATTTGCATGCATGAGTGAAGCTGGCTGGGGACCAAGAATATATCAGATAAACTAAGGGAGCAGGGCATCAAATTGCAGGCAGGCAGAATCAGTCTGTTATGAATAATATTAAAATAATTTAAATCTCGTACTTATGGAAACATCTCCTCCCTCCCTCTTTCTTTCTTTCTTTCTTTCTTTCTTTCTTTCTTTCTTTCTTTCTTTTTTCTTCTTTCTTTTTTCTTCTTTTTTCTTTCTTTTCTCTTTCTTTCTCTTTCTCTCTTTGTTACTTTCTTCTCTCTCTCTCTCCTCCCTTTCCACATTGAGTAACATAAGGAAGCAGGTGGAACAAATAATACCATTATGAAATATAGACATTTGGGCCATATCTTACGGATGCTTCCTGCCTGCCTGCCTCCCACCTTGTTACCTTCCAATCCTGAAGTTACCATCCTGTCTCTCTTTTCCTGTGCTATAATGGCCAAGTAAAATTGCAAGGACAGCTCCATCAACTGTGACTGGATTACTGGGGAAGTCACGTGAGCTGCGTTGTATTGGACAGAAGGAGAGAAAGAGATGGCCTGTCCCAGTTTATTCCTGGTTGTTGTTGTTATTGTTGTTGTTGTTGTTTTTAGGACAAGAGAGACATAACTATGCCTCTATCTTGTTTTGCCCAGGATGGCAAAAACCTTTAGGCCATTGAGTGAAACCTATCATATACACCCACAATCAGTGCACTGTTTTTTCTCAGTTTACTTTCCATTACAGTCTGAGTGATTTATTTTTATTTATTTATTTGCTTTGATTGATTTGCTCTTTGCGGCACCGTGAGATAAAACTGAACAGAAAATTAAACAATGCTGAAAGGTGAAAAATGTGGCATCTTTCATTAATGTATGAAAGGCAGCACATGCTTCCTCCCCTAGATCTGAATTACTTTTTAAAAAATTATTTTGTCAAGCATGTATATGGTTACAGACAAAGTATAAACATAAATGTGGATATATAAGAAGTACAAGCATGGTTATGAGTACATGATATTTTATGAAAACATGGGGAAATTAGGACAGGAACAGTAGGCATGCTGGTGCGCTTATGCACACCCCTTATGGACATCTTAGGAATGGGATGAGGTCAACAGTAGACAGTCTAAGGTTAAAGTTTTAAGGGTTTGGGGAAGAAACTACAGAGTCAGGTAATGAATTCCAGGCATTGACAACTCTGTTGCTGGAGTTGTATTTTCTGCAATAGAGTTTTGAGTGCTTTAACTTGAGTTTATATATATACAGTGATCCCTCGAGTTTCGCGATCTCGATCTTCGCGAAACGCTATATCGCGATTTAAAAAAAAATATTAATTTAAAAAAAACCCCACTTCCGCGTTTGGCTTTGGGAGTCAGCTGGGAAGCGGCGCGGCTGTTTTAAAAGGTCGCAGCCAGCCTGGGGGGCTTCCCAGAACCCCCCCGAACCCCCAACCCAGGTTGGGGGGGGTGCTGGGAAGCGCCCCAGGCCGGCTGCGACCTTTTAAAACAGCCACGCCGCTTCCCAGCTGAGTCCTGAAGCCAAACGCCAAAGGCGAACTTCTGCGTTTGGCTTCAGGACTCAGCAGTGAAGCGGCGCGGCTGTTTTAAAAGGTCGCAGCCGGCCTGGGGGGCTTCCCAGAACCCCCCCGAACCCCCAACCTGGGTCTTCCCGGCCGCCCACGCAAAGGGGAAACCCCGGCTCCTCGCTGATGCCCGCCGCTCGCCCGCCCGCCAGCAAGAGGGGGAAGACCCAGGGAAGGTTCCTTCGGCCGCCCAGCAGCTGATCTGCTCGGTAGCGCAGCAGCAGCGAGGAGCCGAATCGGGGTTTCCCCTTTGCGTGGGCGGCGGGGAACGCAAACTCCACCATCTACGCATGCGCGGCCATAGAAAAAAAGGGCGTGCATGCGCAGATGGTGTTTTTACTTCCGCAACCCTACATTGCGAAAAATCGATTATCGCGAGGGGTCTTGGAACGGAACCCTCGCGATAATAGAGGGATCACTGTATATAATATAATATATATATTATTATTATTTGCAGGCTGAGCTTTGAGCCAATCACTGAGGAGGGATCTGCACAGGCTGCTGAATTAGGAACAGACCAAATAGAGGTTCTTGTTGTGATTAGACTTCCTTAAAATGAAATATATATTTTTGGATGGTCTGGGCCATAAGTCATTTCTATTTTGACATCTCCTTGTCAAAGGGTTGAATGGCCAAGTTTAGCAAAGGAACAACGTTTTGATGATCCTTAGCTAGGTGAAAAATGAAAAAAATAATGCCAGAGAAAAGATCCCTCGAGTAAAAGGAAAGCACTGAAAACTTCATTCTAACTTGTGGGGTTTTTAAAATTAATTTAAATATTGGATTTGTTGTACATTGTGTTGCTGTTGCTGTGAGCCGCCCCGAGTCTGCGGAGAGGGGCGGCATACAAATCTGATTAAACTTAAACTTAAATTATAAAATAAAACAAAATAACAAAGCCAGTAAAATGGGCACATTAAAAATAATTTAAAAGCTTGGAAATTTATTTTATTTATTTATTTTGTCCAATGCACAACAATACACAATGAAGGTTATAAAGGTTATACTTGAGTAAAATATATAAGAAAAAGAATAGAAGTGAAAATTTAGGAATAGAATATATCAATTAGAGAATAGAAGGATATTATGAGAATACTACTCCCATAATATCCTTCTATTCTCTAAATTTTCTCTAATTTTCTCTAAATTCTCTAAATTAGGCATTCTCTAAATGCCTAAATTTTCTCTTCACTTCCCCTCTGGGGACGCCATAGAACCACTGCTAGGGTCCCTGGGATTTGTAATACACTGCTCAAAAAAAATAAAAGGAACACTTAAACAACAGAATATAACTCCAAGTATTCAATGAGAATATTTCATTCATTCAGATCTAGGATGTGTTATTTGAGTGTTAATTCTTTGAGCAGTATAGTTAAGAGTTCCTGAAAAGAAAGGAAGGGATGAAGGAAGGAAGGAGAGAAGGGGGGAGAGAAAGAGAAATAGGAAACAAAAGAGAGAAAGAAGAGAGAAAGAGAAAGTGAAAAGTCCAGAGACAAGGCTTAAGTAAAGACGGTTCCTTTATTCAGCTCTTAAAAGGGAAGTGACAATCAGCGGGAACACGTCTGCCTAACCTGGAGAGAAGCCGCTCTTTTATACATTTGCGGCTCCCGCCAAAAGAGAGCAGCCCGCGTCTGAGCCAATCAGGCGCGACTTCCTGTTCCCAGCTCAGGCAGCGTTTCTCCGGGAACCAACTATTTACATAGGATCCAACAGAAAGAAAGGAAGAAAAGGAAAAGAAAGGAAAGGAAAGGGAAAGGATTGGAAAAGGAAAGGGAAAGGAAAGGGGAAGGGGAAAGAGAAATAGAATGAAATTAAACTTTCCTACACAAAGAGCCAGACTGAACAATTTTGTTACGTTCATCTGTATTTATCACACTAGTGATCAGGTTAAAAAAATAATAACCATAAGCAAATGCAAACAGGGAGTACTAACATGAAGCCCAGGAAATTAAACACAAGATAAGAATATGAACAGGAAATATAACTAGATCTAATTTATCCCCAAACCCTTCCTTATAACTCTCTAATATTTTGACAAACTATCCTGGCTCCCCCCATGTATATAGTCTGATTCACAAATTGATTGTTTTTCCTTTCACAATTACTCATTGCCTGTAAAAACTGTAAGACCTTAGATTTTAGATGTAACTTAGATATAACTGTAATATATAAATTCTGCGAGGAAAACTTAGTGTCTTTACTTAACAACTGTAAACCATTTTACTCTCCTTGTGAGTTTTCACCATTTCTACTAATTGCTGTGTATGTCCTGCCACAAGCCTGTGTAAACAAGGCATTAAGAACTCTAGTTTACCAAATTATGGAGGCTGAAGCCAAATACCCCATTTCACTGACCATTATTTTGGGAGATTTAAATCAGGCAAACTTAAGGAAAGAGCTACCCAAATATTTTCAGCATGCCAATTGTCTCACTAGAGGCAAAAATACTTTAGGCCAGTGTTTCCCAACCTTGGCAACTTGAAGATATTTGGACTTCAACTCCCAGAATTCCCCAGCCAGCGGATGCTGGCTGGGGAATTCTGGGAGTTGAAGTCCAGATATCTTCAAGTTGCCAAGGTTGGGAAACACTGCTTTAGACCATTGCTACACAACACTAAAAGATACGAGCAGCACTCTGATCATTGCATGATTCACCTTGTACCTGCTTACAAAGACTTAAAACCACAAAACAAACAATTAAATCAGTGAAAACTTGAACTGAGGATGCAAAGCTACAGAATTGCTTTGACTGCACTGATTAGAATATTTTTGTAGATACCTCTACAGATCTGGATGAACTTATAGATACTGTAACATCATATGTCCGTTTCTGTGAAGACCTAGTACAAGTGCACTAGAGTGCCTTCCGTCCCTGTCCTATTGCTCTCCTATATCTCCTATACCTTTCTTCTATTCCTATATCTCTTCTTCTATTCTTTCATTGGCAGCACCGACCCTCTGGAACCAGCTCCCCCCAGATATCAGAGTTGCCCCCACCCTCCTTGCCTTTCGCAAGCTCCTAAAAACCCACCTCTGTCGTCAGGCATGGGGGAATTGAAATTTTTCCCTTCCCCCTAGGCTTATAGAATTTATACATGGTATGCCTGTTTGTATGATTGGTCTCTTAAACTGGGGTTTTTTAGATTATTTTTAATATTAGATTTGTTACATTGTCTTCTTTATTGTTGTTAGCCGACCCTAGTCTTTGGAGAGGGGCGGCATATAAATCAATCAATCAATCAATCAATCAATCAATCAATCAATCAATAAAAACTTGTGAGTATACAGCAACAAGAAACCTTGGCTCATAGTTAAACTTAAACAGCTATGTCATTCCAGATAGGAAACCTATAAAAAGGTGATAAAATGCTGTACAATCAGGACAGAAACGTATTAACAAGGGAGATCAGAGCAGCAAAAAGAAGCTACTCTGAAAACCTAAAGAATCAGTTCTCAACAAAGGAATCAGCAAACAAGTGGAGAACTCTTAAAAATATCACTGGTTATGGCAAGCCACCTTCCCAGGTTGAAGGAAATCATCTACTGGCAGATGACTTGAATGTGTTTTATTGCAAGTTTGAAAGGAAACTACAGCCACTTATCTTCACAATGCCCCTCTCAGACACACCAACAACAGCCAAGTCTCCTACAACTGACCCATTGGGTTCACAACCCCAATTGATAACAGAAAAGGAAGTGCAAGACCTATTTCACAGACAAAACCTATTTCACAGGAAAAGTCCAGGCCCAGACAAGATAACTCCTTCTTGGTTAAAAGTCTGTAATGACCAATTGGCCCCCATCTTCGTCCAAATCCTCAATAAATCGCTAGAGATGTTCTATGTTCCTTCTTGCTTCAAATGCTCTACTATCATCCCAGTGCCAAAGAATCCCTTCATCTTGTGGTGTGGCCGGAAAAATCTGGACTCAAAACTGTAGAAAAGGTGGTAGGCTTTAGGAGAAACCCACCCATTCTTCCACCTCTTACAATACAAGATAACACCACAATGTAACCCACTGCAACAATATCGCCAAAAAGGCTTCTAAAATTGTCAACCTGATCCTACGTAGCTTCTGCTCTGGCAATCTCACACTACTCACCAGACTTTACAAAACTTTCGCCAGACCCATCCTCGAATACAGCTCACCTGTCTGGAACCCACACCAAATTTCAGACATCAATACCCTAGAAAAGGTCCAACGATACTTCACCAGAAGAGCGCTTCACTCCACCACTCGAAACAGAATACCCTACGAAACTAGACTTACAATCCTGGGTCTAGAAAGCTTAGAACTGCAACGCCTTAAACATGATCTAAGTATTGCCCACAAGATCATATGCTGCAACATCCTGCCTGCCAACAACTACTTCAGCTTCAACCGCAATAACACAAGAGCATGCAACAGGTTCAAACTTAATATCAACCGCTCCAAACTTGACTATAAAAATATGACTTTAGCAATCAAGTTGTCGAAGTGTGGAACTCATGACCAGACTCCGTGGTGTCAACCTCCAACCCCCAACATTTTCCCCTTAGACTTTCCACGGTTGACTTCTCCAGATGCCTTAGAGGTCAGTAAGGGGTGAGCATAAGTGCACTAGTGTGCCTTCCGTCCCCTGTCCAATTGTTTCTTCTATATTTTATATATCTTTTCTCCCATCCATATATCTTTTCTCCCATCCATATATCCTTCCTCTGCTCTTCATTGATGTATTCGATTCTCATATCTCTTCTTCTATCCCTTCCCTGATATTTACTACTACACGTTTTTATTCTCCTTAACTTTCAATTTGTATTGGAATAAACAAACAAACAAACAAACTTCCAATACAAATTTGTATTGGAATAAACAAACAAACAAACAAACAAACAAATAATAAATAAATGTCTACCACAATGTCCCACCAGTCAATGAATACTTCAACTTCAACTGCAATGCTTAATACACACACAAAATAGATTCAAGCTCAATGTAAATTGCTCAAAACTCGACTGCAGAAAATACGACTTCAGCAACAGAGTGATCAATGCCTGGAATGCACTACTGGACTCTGGGGTTTCTCCCCCAAACCCTAAAAACTTTAACCTTAAACTGTCTGCAGTCTACCTCACCCTATTCCTAGGAGGTCTGTAAGGTATGTGCATAAGTGCACCAGCCTCCCATCCCAGTCCTACTGTCCAAATTTACCTATACCTGCTTGCTTTTGTTTATGTTTATACCATACCTATTATCTTGTATACGTTTTGACAAACAAACACAGTATCAACAGTAGAAACCTTCAAATTTTGTAGGTTCGACCATATTGCAAGATCTAAAATGGACACCTACCATCAAAAACGTCATTAAAAAAAACCACAACAAAGAATGTTCTCTTTGTGCCAACTCAGAAAACTCAAACTGCCCAAGCAGCTGCTGATTCAGTTCTACAGAGGAATTATTGAGTCTGTCATCTGCCCTTTTATAACTGTATGGTTTGGTTCTGCAACCCAACAAGACCAACACAGACTTCAGAGGAGAATCAGAACTGCAGAAAAAAACAATTGCTGCCAACCTGCCTTCCATTGAGGACCTGTATACTGCACGAGTCAAAAAGAGGGTTGTGAAAATATTTACAGACCCCTCACATTCTGGACACAAACTATTTCAATTCCTACCCTCAAAGCGACCCTATAGAGCACGACACACCAGAACAACCAGACACAAGAACAGTTTTTCCCCTGAATGCCATCACTCTGCTAAACAAATAATTCCCTCAATGCTGTCAAACTATTTACTAAGTCTGCACTACTATTAATCTTCTTATCCTTCCCATCACTCATCTCCTCTTGCTAATGACTGCATGACTTCACAGAGGCTGTAGGACTGTAGAACTTTACAGATACTGTATGAATGTATGACTTCACAGAGGCTGGGGGGAGGAGTTACTTTCTGGGATTGTGAGTCTGGGTGAGAGAAGGAGGAGAAAGGTGGGAAAAAGCCATCTGCCATTGTAGTTTGAATTCACAGAGGCTGGGGGAGGAGTTACTTTCTGGGATTGTGAGTCTGAGTGAGAGAAGGAGGAGAAAGGTGGGAAAAAGCCATCTGCCATTGTAGTTTGAATTCACAGAGGCTGGGGGAGGAGTTACTGGCTGGGATTGTGAGTCTGAGTGAGAGAAGGAGGAGAAAGGTGGGGAAAAGCCATCTGCCATTGTAGTTTGAATTCACAGAGGCTGGGGGAGGAGTTACTGGCTGGGATTGTGAGTCTGAGTGAGAGAAGGAGGAGAAAGGTGGGAAAAAGCCATCTGCCATTGTAGTTTGAATTCACAGAGGCTGGGGGAGGAGTTACTGGCTGGGACTGTGAGTCTGAGTGAGAGAAGGAGGAGAAAGGTGGGGAAAAGCCATCTGCCATTGTAGTTTGAATTCACAGAGGCTGGGGGAGGAGTTACTGGCTGGGATTGTGAGTCTGAGTGAGAGAAGGAGGAGAAAGGTGGGGAAAAGCCATCTGCCATTGTAGTTTGAATTCACAGAGGCTGGGGGAGGAGTTACTGGCTGGGATTGTGAGTCTGAGTGAGAGAAGGAGGAGAAAGGTGGGAAAAAGCCATCTGCCATTGTAGTTTGAATTCACAGAGGCTGGGGGAGGAGTTACTGGCTGGGACTGTGAGTCTGAGTGAGAGAAGGAGGAGAAAGGTGGGAAAAAGCCATCTGCCATTGTAGTTTGAATTCACAGAGGCTGGGGGAGGAGTTACTGGCTGGGATTGTGAGTCTGAGTGAGAGAAGGAGGAGAAAGGTGGGGAAAAGCCATCTGCCATTGTAGTTTGAATTCACAGAAGATGGGGGAGGAGCTACTGGTTGGGACTGTGAGTCTGAGAGAGAAGGAGGAGAAAGGTGGGGAAAAGCCATCTGCCATTGTAGTTTGAATTCACAGAGGCTGGGGGAGGAGCTACTGGCTGGGACTGTGAGTCTGAGTGAGAGAAGGAGGAGAAAGGTGGGGAAAAACCATCTGCCATTGTAGTTTGAATTCACAGAGGCTGGGGGAGGAGCTAATGGCTGGGCTTCTGAGTCTGAGTGAGAGAAGGAAGAGAAAGGTGGGGAAAAGCCATCTTCCATTGTAGTTTGAATTCACAGAGGCTGGGGGAGGAGCTACTGGCTGGGATTGTGAGTCTGAGTAAGAGAAGGAGGAGAAAGGTGGGGAAAAGCCTGTGGCAGCCCTTCAAATATTAGAACACTGATATCATGTTTATTTCTTATTTATTTGTCAAAACATGTACAAGATAATAGGTGTGGTATAAAACATAAACGTCTCCCCTGCTCCTTCTCTTCACTAGACTAACCATGGCCAGTTCCCGTAACCATTTTGCATATGTTTAGAATATGATTTAGTGTATGTTTTTCACATTATATAAGTTCACGACAGCGTGACCACAGGATGGGCCTTCTAAACCATCCTTTTATGGTTTTCAGTTTCAATTTTGGGGCTCTTCCTTCAAGGAAAAAAAACCCCCCATGTTACAGACCAACCCTTCTACAGCATCTCTTCCAAGATCAACATGTTGGCCTTGCCATAAAATTGATAAATGTCTTGTTCAAAAGGTTGGCTGCTTTTCAGTCCTAGAGATAAATTGTTCTAAATGAAAGCATTGTCAGATGAGATAAGTCTTCATGTCGGTTTTCCCAGCTGCACTTCTGAGAAATGTGTAATTTTTTCGAAGATGAGCCAAACGCACAGCAGGGTTCTTTTCTTGAAGACAGTGAAGGGAAGGGGTTGGGGTGGAAAATCTTAACAGAACTGTGTTGTTTTGTCCTCGTATTGTATCGGGGTTCTTTGGGTCAATGAATCAGAAAGGGTGTCTATGGGAAGGGAGGACTCTTGCTTGAATGTGCACGAGTATGTGTGAGAATCACTTCATGCACACCAGGAAATGTTCTACCGTTGCAGTATTCCTCGACGACTTACAACACTTCAAAGTTTACAACAGGACTGAAAGTTTACAAACAGTTTACATACCCTTCAAAGTTACAATGGCAAAATAATAATAATAATAATAATAATAATAATAATAATAATAATAATAATAATAATATCTAAAAACCGAGCTGCAACGACTCTGGCATAAGCCAGTGAAAGTGGTCCCAGTGGTACTTGGCATGCTGGGCGCAGTACCAAAGGATCTCAGCGGACATTTGAAAACCATTGGAATTGACAAAATCTCCATCTGTCAATTGCAAAAGGCCACTTAACTGGGATCGTTCAAGGTGCTTGGGAAGTGCTCGACTGGTGATGAAATACAAAATCCAGCATAGTGATCTCGTTTGCTGTGTTGTACTGACATAATAATAATAATAATAATAATAATAATAATAATAACAACAACAACAACAACAACAACAACAACAACAACAACAGAATTGGAAGGGATCTTGGAGGTCTTCTAGTCCAACCCCCTGCTTAGGCAGGAAACCATATGCTACTTCAGACAAATGGTTATCCAACATCTTCTTAAAAACTTCCAGTGCTGGAACATTCACAATTTCTGGAGGCAAACTGTTCCACTGGTTAATTGGTCTAACTGCCAGGAAATTTCTCCTTAGTTCTAACTTGCTTCTCCCCTTGTTTAGTTTCTACTCATTGCTTCTTGTTCGACCCTCAGGTGCTTTGGAGAATAATTTGACTTCCTTTTCTTTGTCGCAACCTCTGAGATATTGGAACGCTGCTATCAGGTCTCCCCTGGTCCTTCTTTTCATTAAATTAGCCATGCCCAGTTCCTGCAACCGTTCTTCATATGTTTTTGCCTCCAGTCCCCTAATCATCTTTGATGCTCTTCTCTGCACTCTTTCTACAGTCACAACATCCTTTTTTGCATCGTGGCGACCAAAACTTAATGCAGGATTCCAAGTGTGGCCTTGGAGTCATTAGGAGAATCTGGCTTACCCTCCTCCATTGATTTGGCTCTTTGGGAGCCTGCTGGGAAGGTTACAAATTTTGATCAAATGACCCTTGACATAAGCATAAAACGTATCAGGAAAGACTTCATGAACTCAATCTGTATAGTCTGGAGAACAGAAGGAAAAGGGGGGACATGATCGAAACATTTAAATATATTAAAGGGTTAAATAAGGTCCAGGAGGGAAGTGTTTTTAATAGGAAAGTGAACACAAGAACAAGGGGACAAGTTAGTTGGGGGAAAGATCAAAAGCAACATGAGAAAATATTATTTTACTGAAAGGGTAGTAGATCCTTGGAACAAATTTCCAGCAGACGTGATTGGTAAATCCACAGTAACTGAATTTAAACATGCCTGGGATAAACATATATCCATCCTAAGATAAAATACAGGAAATAGTATAAGGGCAGACTAGATGGATCATGAGGTCTTTTTCTGCCATCAGACTTCTATGTTTCTATGTTTCTATGTAAATACATGCCAATTGCCAAGTGCTCAAATTCTAATCACATATGGATGCTAAAACAGTTGTGTGAAAACTATTCAAAGTGTTGGTGATGACCTATAAAGCCCTACATGGCATCGGACCAGAATACTTACAGGACCGCCTTCTGCCGCATAAATCCCAGCGGCCGATCAGGTCCCACAGAGTTGGCCTTCTCCAGGTCCCGTCGACCAAACAATGTTGTCTGGCGGGGCCTAGGGGAAGAGCCTTCTCTGTGGTGGCCCCGGCCCTCTGGAATCAACTCCCATCGGAGATTCAAACTGCTCCCACCCTCCTCGCCTTTTGCAAGAGCTTGAAGACCTATCTATGTCGCCAGGCATCAGGCAACTAATGCATCCCCCTTTCTGACCATAGTTATGAGTGGGTATGATTGTGTAGCATCGATTCTTTTTAAGAAAATGGGTTTTAGCTACAATTTTAATTATTAGATTTGTTTCTGTATTGTTTTATTGTTGTTATGAGCCGCCCTGAGTCTTCGGACAAGGGCGGCATACAAATCTAATAAATTATTACTATTATTATTCATAAATCACTTTTTTAAAAACTGTGGTTGGAACTTCAAACTGTCACTAAGTTAATGATGGTAAGTTGGGGACTACCTCTAGTAAACATCAACCCATAGATGGGCTTTGTGTTGGCCTCTGTTCCTAAATAAAACATGTACAGATGGATGCTTTAGTAGACTTTTCGACTGAGTTCTAGCGAGCTCCTTTGAAAAAGACGTTTCTTTCTTCACTCCAGTGATTTTCATGAATTTGTCATTAAAGCAAAATGAAGCTAAATAACTTGAATGAATGCTCTTACTGGGGAGAGAGCTTTAATCTTCTCCTTTGGAGCTTTCTGTCAAATGTTAGATAATTTCGGGTTCAGAGCACTAGCCATGAAGTGATACACAGGGATCAATGACATCAGATTAAGTTTATTCTCCCATGAAATTTTTGCTGGAGCAACTTCTTGTTCTCCACTTTCCCCTCTATTCAGATAGTATAGAATAAACAAGAGTTGGAAGGGACCTTGGAGGTCTTCTAGTCCACCCCTCTGTTGAGGCAGGAAAACCTACACCACAAATGGTTATCCAACATCTTCTTAAGAACTTCCAGTGTTGGAGCATTCACAACTTCTGGAGGCAAGTGGTTCCACTGGTTAATTGTTCTCATTATCAGGAAATTTCTCCTTACGTCTAGATAGAATAGAATAGCATAGCATAGCATAGAATAGCATAGCATAGCATAGCATAGAATAGAATAGAATTATTTACTGGCCAAGTGTGATTGCACACACAAGGAATTTGTCTTTGGTGCATATGCTCTCAATGTACATAAAAAAAATATAGATTTCTCAAGAAACATGTGGTACAACACTTAATGATTGTCATAGGGGTCAAATAAGCAATGAAGAAATAATATTAATAAAAAATCTTAAGACACAAGCAACAAGTTACAGTCATACAGTCCTAAGTGGGAGAAAAGGTGTTGTGGTTAGCTCTGGCCCAGCTCCTGCCCCAAGGACTGTGGATGTGGGGGAGACATCCACATGCTGCAGGCCTGTTTTGCCCCCGGTGGAATCTGATGATGAAGGCTCCTCTGACCAAGAAGACATGAGTGACAGGGAGGAGGAGAGTGGGGCAGACAGCTCAGAAGGAGATCAATTATCTAGCTCCTCCTTGGATTCAGAACAAGAGTTAATGATACAGCCACGCATGCGGAGAGCGATGCATAGGCAACAACAACTGAGAGATTATTATCAAAGAAAATGAGGCCACCTGTGGTTGGGTGGGGCTGTGGTAATTAGTGAGGCTGCTATAAATAGCAGCCTGTGGGTTTGGCCATTGTGGAGGATTATCTGATCATAGTGTTTTGTGACTGCTTTACTGACTTTGACCTTTTGTGTGCTGATTTTTCCCCGCTTTGAAACTAAACCAGAGCAAAGTGTGTTTCACTTTGTGAAAGAAGGACTGTGAATTGCCTCACAGCTGCAAGCTAAGTATCACAGAACTGATAAGGGACTTGTATAAATTATCAGTTTGTTTGGAGACCAGTGCTCTTTGTTATACCAAAAGAGGGCTTGGTTTAAGTGAATTTTCATTATAAAGAACATTGTTTTGAATTTTCAAACGTGTGTGTGTCTGAAATTTGTACCTGTGAATTTTTGAGAGGAGTCTACTAGAGAGCCCATCAGAACAAAATGGATGATAGAAATGATGAGAAAAATCTAGTAGAAATAGAAGTGCAGACTTAGTAAAAAGTTTGACAGTATTGAGGGAATTATTTGTTTAGCAGAGTGATGGCGTTTGGGAAAAAACTGTTCATGTGTCTAGGTGTCTTGGTGTGCAGTGCTCTGTAGCGACATTTTGAGGGCAGGAGTTGAAACAGTTTATATCCAGGATGTGAGGGGTCACTAAATATTTTCAAAGCCCTCTTTTTGACTCGTGCAGTATACAGGTCCCCAATGGAAGGTAGGTTGGCAGCAATTGTTTTTTTTCTGCAGAGAGATTGCTCCTCTCCTTGATTGGTTTCCATCCATTGCTTCTTGTCATTATGGCAGGGATGTCTTCACAATAAAGTCAGAAAGGCTGGATACAATTCAATGGTGAAAAATTTGATGGTGAAAAATTCAATGGTGAAAAATTCAATGGTGAAAAAAGTAAGATTCTACATTTAGGCAAGAAAAACAAAATGCACAGGTACAGTATATGTGGTACATTGCTCAACAGTAGTAACTATGAGAGGGATCTTGGAGTCACAGTGGACAATCATTTAAATATGAGCCAGCTGTGTGCAGCAGCTGCCCCAAAAGCCAACACAGTTCTAGGCTGTATTAACAGAGGGGTAGAATCAAGGTCACAGGAAGTGTTAATACCACTTTATAAGACATTGGTAAGGCCACACTTGGAATACTGTATTCAGGATTGGTCGCACTAATGCAAAAAGGATGTGAAGACTCTAGAAAGAGTGCAGAGAAGAGCAACAAAGATGATTAGGGGACTGGAGGCTAAAACATATGAAGAAAAAAGCCAACACAATCCTAAGGTGCAGCAACACTCCAAGACCAGGGAAGTCTTAATACCACTCTACTACGCCCTGGTCCGACCACACCTGGAGTACTGTATACAGTTCTGGTCACCACAGTTCAAAAGAGACATTGAAACTCTGGAGAAGGTGCAAAAAAGAGCAACCAAGATGATTAAGGGATTGAAAACCAAGACTTACAAAGAGAGACTGAGGGAACTGGGCATGGATAGCCTAGAGAAAAGGAGGGCCAGAGCGGACATGATAGCAGTCTACAAGTATATGAGGGGATGTCACAGAGAGGAGGGGATCACTTTATTCTTCAGGGCACCAGAGGGCCGGACGAGGAACAACGGCTGGAAGCTGACCAAGGAGAGATTCAACCTGGAAATAAGGAGGAACTTCCTGACGGTCAGAGCGATCAACCAATGGAACAACCTACCAGCGGACGTTGTGAACTCCAACACTCTGGACATTTTTAAGAGAAGATTGAACTGCCACTTGACTGGTGTACTATAGGGTTCCTGCTTGGGCAGGGGGTTGAACTCGATGGCCTTCATGGTCCCTTTCAACTCTAACAATAAATAAAATAAATAAAAAACGGTTGCAAGAACTGGGCATGGCTAGTTTAATGAAAGTAAGGACCAGGGGAGACATGATAATAGTGTTCCAATATCTCAGCAATTGCCACAAAGAAGGAATGTCAACCTATTCTCCAAAGAATCTGAGGGTCGAAGAAGAAGCAATGGATGGAAACTAAACAAGGAGAGAAGCAACTTAGAACTGTCAGGAGAAATTTAATCACTGGAACAGCTTGCCTCCAGAAGTTGTGAATGCCCCAATACTGGAAGTTTTTCAGCAGATGTTGGATAACCATCTGTCTGAAGTAGTGTAGGGTTTCCTGCCTAAGCAGAGGGTTGGACTAGAAGACCTCCAAGGTCCCTTCCAACTCTGTGTTGTTGTTGGATACCTTTCTACCCTAGCAGCCCAGATGAAAACTCCACCAATTTTTGTAGATCTGATACATGAAAACAAGAGAAGATACACTTTTGCTCAATCGCTGTAGCCATCACTGGCAAACCTGAAGCACCATGTTGGGGACAAACTGTCAGGGAGAAAAATCTTTGTGGACACTGTGATTTGACACCAACTTAATGACATACGATCCATGGATCTCTTGGAGAAGAACCTATGACAAAATTCTTGGGGGGAACCTTATTTGTTTATTTATTAGATCTTTATCCCAACTTTATTACTTTAAAAGGAATTCAATGTGGAAAATATACATCATACTCCTTCCAGGTTTTCTCCATGACAACAACCCTGTAAGGTGGGTTGGGCTGAGAGAGAATTGGTCCAAATTACTCACGACTTTCCTGCCTAAAGTGGAATTAAAACCCACTGCTTCCTGGTGATTGGCCCTAGTCAGCCAGCTATATTTCATGCCTAGGGTGGGACTAGAACTCATTGTCTCCTGGTGATTGGCCCAAGTCAGCCAGCTATATTTCATGCCTAGGGTGGGGCTAGAACTCACTGCCTCCTGGTGATTGGCCCAAGTCAGCCGGCTATATTTCATGCCTACGGTGGGACTAGAACTCATTGTATCCTGGTGATTGGACCAAAATCACCCAGCTGACTTTCATGTCTAAGGTGGGACCAGTAATGGGAGCCAAACTTTTTACTGCCACACTGTGGGTGTGCCTTATTTTGTGGGTGTGGCTTAATGGTCATGTGACTGGGTAGAAGTAGCTTGCTGGCCATGTGACCAGGTGGGAGTGGCTTGAACGATCATCATCATTCAAGTGAACTGTTAAGTCCTCGATTTACAACCTTACGAGTGTCGCTCGCTGGGGTGACAATTTGCTTTGCGTTTCCCGCACACTCCTTCCTGGGTCACCCCCGCCGCCTCAGGCTGGGTAGCTAGGCAAACCGGAGCAGCCAGAAGCATAAATGCTGCCAGCGCCGCTTCCATCTACGCCTTCTGCTTGCACCTCAGACAGGAGGTGGCTGCGTGAGGCTGGAGGGGAGCCGGGCAGGAGAGAGGGAAGGTCGTCCGAGGCCGGGAAGGAGGAAAGAGGAAAAAAGCAAGGAGTGCAGACGCAGCAACAGCAAGGGACTTGAACCGAGACCAGTAATCCAGGAAGTGACAGCCGCCGATCAGCTAGAGCTGTGCACACATCCGCATTTCCACCGATGGAACTGCGTTCCACCCCGTCCTGCCTGCTGCCCACCCCTGGGTGGGACCAGAACTCACTATCTCACTGTTAACATATGACTAGTTAACATTGATAGCATTCACAACTTCCTTGCGTGTCCAATCACGCTTGTTCCATAAATAATATTCTATTCTATATTCCATAATGTTACCAATAAAATTATAATGCCAGATTACTCCTGAGTTCAGCTCAGCAGAATATGGAATTTATTCTTACCTTTACACATAGAAAGAAAAAGTAATCTGTGAATTTATAGATATAGATTGTTTCCTAACCATTTCTTCCCATATGTCTTTGGGTTAGGGATAATATGATTATCCTAGCAAATGTCTATGGAGATTCTTAGTCACCCAGGTCAAGTGCTTTTTCAAGAGGTAACTGGATTTTCTTGTTTTTCCTTTCCTAAAAAGACATTTCGCTTCTCATGCAACAAGCTTCTTCTGTGAAAGCACCTTCAAAGAACAAGAAAATTCAGTTGCCTCTTTAAAAAAGCACTTTTGGGGTATCCCAGCACGTGCTCCTGAAGGAAATATCCCGAACCCACACTGTATGTAGCAATTTAAAAAACAACATTATTTTTTTTAAAAAAATTTTTTTTTAAAAAAACAACCCACCAGATTCTTCAGTTCCACTGAACCATTTTTAAAAAGCCATTTGTCTTAAAAACCCATAAACAATCTGTGGATGCAGAGCCAAATTGTAAGCAAAAATAAAAGCAATTTTTAAACTCTTTAAAAAAAATTTTTTTGCTTATGTTTTGTTTCTTTTTTTTCATCCACAGATTGTCAGGGGATTTTAAAGATTAAAATTCTATTGGAAGAAATAGATGGATTGAAATGCTCATCAGATACAACGGAGAGCAAAGTAATGGTTTTTTTTTCCTTTTTAAAAAAACTGATTTACAACTCCCTCCAATACTAGAATACTAAGCGGATATGGGAGCTGCAAGAGATGCTGGAAAGCCCTGTTTAGAGATCAGGATCGGTTGAGCCGAAGCAGAGAAGATTAACGGTAGCCGACAATCTGAACCTCTGTTACAAACAAGAGAGAAGAGGTTTGTTCTCTGTGGCTCCAGCAAGCAAGCTGAAAACTGAAATGTGGAAATTACGGCTGTCCCTTTCTGCTAAGCATTAAAATAAACTTTCTCCCAGTCAGGCTATTTGATGTATTTTATGTGTCTTTCATTTCATTTGCAGGGTTTCTGCTTCTATTAGAAATTCTCTAAAACAAGAGAATTCTCTTGAGCAAACAAGATCACTATGCTGGATTTCGTATTTCATCACCAGTCGGGCGCTTCCCAAGCGCCTAGGACTGCGTGATGTAGCAGCGAATTATGTTTGCCAATCCCAGTAAGGCGGCCTTTTGCAATTGACAGATGGAGATTTTGTCAATTCCGATGGTTTTCAAATGTCCGCTGAGATCCTTTGGCACTGCGCCCAGCGTGCCAAGTACCACTGGGACCACTTTCACTGGCTTATGCCAGAGTCGTTGCAGCTCGATTTTTAGATCTTCGTATTTCACTAATTTCTCTAGCTTCTTCTCCTCAATTCTGCTGTCCCCTGGGATTGCGATGTCGATGATCCATACTTTCTTTTTCTCCACAATCAGGATGTCTGATTTGTTATGCTTCAGAATTTGGTCAGTCTGAAGTTTATTATTATCATCATCATCATCATCATCATCATCATCATCATCATTATTTCCAAAACACCATCACTCTGCTAAATAAATAATTCCCTCAACACTGTCAAACTATTTACTAAATCTGCACTTCTATTTCTACTAATTTTTCTCATCATCCATCCCTATCACCCTTTTCCTCCCACTTAGGACTGTATGACTGTAACTTGTTGCTTGTATCCTAAGGTTTTTATTAATATTGATTGTTTTGTCATTGCTTATTTGACCCCTATGACAATCATTAAGTGTTGTACCACGATTCTTGACAAATGTATTTTTTTCTTTTATATACGCTGAGAGCATATGCACGAAGACAAATTCCTTGTGTGTCCAATCACACTTGGCCAATTAAAAAATATATTCTATTCTATTCTATTATTATTATTATTATTATTATTATTATTATTATTATTATTATTATTATTATTTCAGTACAACACAGCAAATGAGATCACTATACTGGATTTCGTATTTCATCACCAGTCGGGCGCTTCCCAAGCACCTAGGACTGCGTGATGTAGCGGCAAATTATGTTTGCCGATCCCAGTAAAGTGGCCTTTTGCAATTGACAGATGGATATTTTGTCAATTCCGATGGTTTTCAAATGTCCGCTGAGATCCTTTGGTACTGTGCCCAGCGTGCCAAGTACCACTGGGACCACTTTCACTGGCTTATGCCAGAGTCATTGCAGCTCAATTTTTAGATCTTTGTATTTCACTAATTTCTCTAGCTGCTTCTCCTCAATTCTGCTGTCTCCTGGGATTGCGATGTCGATGATCCATACTTTCTTTTTCTCCATGATCACAATATCTGGTGTGTTATGCTTCAGAATTCGGTCAGTCTGAAGTTGGAAGTCCCACAGTAGTTTTGCTTGCTCATTTTTGACCACTTTTTCAGGCTTATGATCCCACCAGTTCTTTGCCACTGGTAAATGGTAGTTCCGGCACAAGTTCCAGTGATCATCTGTGCCACAGCATCATGTCTATGCTTGTAATCAGCCTGTGCGATCTTTTTGCAGCAGCTGAGTATGTGATAGATTGTTTCATCTGTTTCTTTACAGAGTCTGCACTTTGGATCGTCTGTTGATTTTTCAATTCTGGCTTTGACAGCATTTGTTCTAATGGCCTGTTCTTGTGCCGCCGGTATTAATCCTTCTGTCTCCTTTTTGAGTGTTCTACTTGTAAGCCATTACCAGGTCTTTTCTTTATCCACTTTGCCTTCAATCTTCTCCAAGAACTGGCCATGCAATGCTTTGTTCTGCCAACTGTCCATACGACATTGAGTTACATTTTTTCTGTACTGGTCCTTAGTTTGCTTCACCTTGAAAAGCTTCCTATTGTTGACCTCCATCAACGCTAACTCTTTGCTCCCCTTCACATAGTCAGCTAATGCATGCTTCTCTTCTTCTACTGTCTGCTTCACTTGCAAAAGTCCTCTGCCGCCTATTTTTCTTGGTAAACACAGCCTGTCAACGTCACTGCGGGGGTGTAGTGCATGATGGATCGTCATTAATTTTCTTGTTTTCCTGTCCAGGTTGTACAGCTCTGCTTGAGTCCAGTTCACTATGCCAGCTGTGTATCTAATGACAGGTATGGCCCACGTATTTATAGCCTTGATAGTGTTGCCACCATTCAGTTTGCTCTTCAAAATTTTTCTGGTCCTCTGAATGTATTCTTTGCTGATCACAGTTTTCACATGGCCATGCTTGATATTATCCAGTTGCAAGATGCCCAAGTAACTGTAGGCTTCTGGCTGGTGGCACTTGATCGTTTGACCATTTGGCATTTCAATGCCCTCACTTTCAGTGATTTTCCCCCTTTTCAGTGCCACTGTGGCACATTTATCCAGGCCAAACTCCATGCTGATGTCATTGCTGAAGATTCGCACAGTGTTGGTTAGTGACTGTATCTCAGTTTCTGATTTTCCGTACAACTTCAAGTCATCCATATACAGCAGGTGTGAATTTTTTGGTGAATTCCTAGCAGTTTGGTAGCCTAGGTTTGTTTTCTGTAGGATGAGTGACAGCGGGATTATAGCGATGATGAATAGCAATGGGAACAAAGAGTCCCCCTGGAAGATGCCCCTTCTGATGTTGATCAGTCCATAGCTTTCATTCCCAACAAAAAGCTCAGTCTTCCAATATTTCATCACCTTTTCTATGAATTTCCTGATGTTTTCATTGACTCCAATAACTTCCAGGCATTTTATGATCCAGCTGTGTGGCAATGAGTCAAAGGCTTTCTTGTAGTCAATCCAGGTCATGTATAGGTTTGTTTTCCTGTTCTTACAGTTCTCCGAAATCATTTTATCAATTAGGAGCTGGTCTTTTGTACCTCTACTTCATCTTTTATTGCCCTTTTGTTCCACTGGCATGATGTCATTTTCTTCTAGGTAGTCCTGAATTCTGTCAGCTATGATACCTGTCAGCAGTTTGAGCATGGTCGGCAAACATGTTATTGGCCTGTAGTTTCCTGGTATGGCTTCTTTCGCTGCGTCTTTCTGTATTAAATATGTTCTGCCAGTTGTAAGCCATTCACTAATATTTCCTGTCTGCAGCATTTTGTTGAACAATTCGGCCATTTTTGCATGCAGGCTGGTCAGGGATTTCAGCGAAAACCCATGCACCTGATCAGTGTCAGAGGATGTCCAGTTCTTTACCCTCTTCACTCTTTCTGCAATCATTTCAGGTGTTATCTCCAGCTGCTGCATATTGCTACCTGAGAATTCCTTTTCAAACTCCTTTATCCACCCAGCAGTCCTGTTATAGTCCTTTTCGACCTCCCAGAGATCTTTCCATAAATTTGTTGTTATTTTCACCTCTGGCTTTTCAATTTTCTTATCTGTTTGTTGATGCAGGTTCTGGTAGAACTGTCTCTGGTTGGATTGAAATGTTTGATTCTGCCCGTACTGGGTGATCCTAGTAGTATTATTATTATTATTATTATTATTATTATTATTATTATTATTATTATTGCTTGAATTTATATGCCATCCCTCTCCAAGGACTCGGGGCAGCTTGCAACATATAAAAAACAAACAATATGAACTTCATAATCCAATGAATATAACTAATAAATCTAAAATCCAATAATATTAAAAAATCACACATACATTACATTTCGTCGGCCAGGGGGCTAGAGTCTAATGGCCCCAAGCCATCATCTTGAAATGATGATCAAGAGAATTGGGTAGGGTGTCTAAAAGTCATTTCTGGATTGTCCATGGTGGCAGAGTTTGAAAAAGGCAAGGTGGGATGTGTAACTATACAACTGAAGCCATCCCCATATTCTTATATGTGTCACAGGCTGTGGTCATGTGGCTATAGAGGCCATCTTGACATTTTTGAACAGCCTGGAAATGCTCTGATTTGATCATTTATAGAATAGAATACAATTCTTTATTGGCCAAGTGTGATTGGACACACAAGGTATTTGTCTTTGGTGCATATGCTCTCAGTGTACATAAAGGAAAATGATACATTTGTCAAGAATCATAAGGTACAACACTTAATGATTATCTTAGGGGTCAAATAAACAATCAGGAAACAATCAATATTGATAAAAATCTTAAGAATACAAGTGACAAGTTACAGTCATACATGACTGTAAAAAATATGACTTCAGTAACCGAGTTGTCGAAGCGTGGAACTCATTACTGGACTTCATAGTGTCATCCCCAAACCCCCAACACTTTACCCTTGGATTATCCACGGTTGACCTATCCAGATTCCTAAGAGGTCAATAAGGGGCGAGTACAAGTGCACTAGAGTGCCTTCCGTCCCGTCCTGTTGCTCTCCTATATTTATTTTATTTATTTATTTATTTTCTCCAATATCTCCTATACCTTTCTTCTATTCCTATATCACTTCTTCTATTCTTTCATTGGTATGTTCTATTACTATAACTTCTCTTCTCTTCTTTCTTAGATATATTTTACTATGAATATATCCTCTATAACCTTCATCAGGTATTTTACTATGTGTATACCCACTAAAACCCTCATTGTGTATTGGACAAAATCAATCAATCAATAAAAATAAAATAAAGTCATGAGTGGGAGGAGATGGGTGATAGGAATGATGAGAAAAAACTTTGGGCTTTAACTCAATGTTCTCTTTTGGTAATAGAAACATAGAAACATAGAAGTCTGATGGCAGAAAAAGACCTCCTGGTCCATCTAGTCTGCCCTTATACTATTTTCTGTATTTTATCTTAGGATGGATATATGTTTATCCCAGGCATGTTTAAATTCAGTTACTGTGGATTTATCTACCATGTCTGCTGGAAGTTTGTTCCAAGGATCTACTACTCTTTCAGTAAAATAATATTTTCTCATGTTGCTTTTGATCTTTCCCCCAACTAACTTCAGATTGTGTCCCCTTGTTCTTGTGTTCACTTTCCTATTAAAAACATTTCCCTCCTGGACCGTATTTAACTATTTAATATATTTAAATGTTTCGATCATGTCCCCCCTTTTCCTTCTGTCCTCCAGACTATACAGATTGAGTTCATGAAGTCTTTCCTGATACGTTTTATGCTTAAGACCTTCCACCATTCTTGTAGCCCGTCTTTGGACCCGTTCAATTTTGTCAATATCTTTTTGTAGGTGAGGTCTCCAGAACTGAACACAGTATTCCAAATGTGGTCTCACCAGCATTCTATACAGCGGGATCATAATCTCCCTCTTCCTGCTTGTTATACCTCTAGGTCAGAGCTGCCACAGAGAAGGCCCTTTCCCTAGGGCCCGCCAGCAGAATTCCTGCAGAATTGGAACATTGAAGCTGTAGTTCTTAATACTAAAGAAACCTAAACTTTGGCCACATTTGACTGTGCTTAGCTAACCATTATTTGGATTTTATTAATGTTTGAGATACTGATTGCCATATTTAACCATAATGAGAGAGACGTTTTGCTTAATGAAGATCAAATATTTGAAATCAGCATCGGATGCCCTGCTGAGAGACGAAAAGCCTAGGAATTTTGATGCTCGTGAAAGGATTTCATTAGCTCTGTGAAAAGACTGAAAAGTGGGAGGCAGACAGGAGGGATGTGCATCATTTTCAAGTCGCAACACTTAATCTAATCTCTTGTGTTTTATAAAGCTGTTTGCAATCTGTTGGGGAGAGATAATATTAGCGCCAGTTGCATTTTTCTATTAAAGAGAGAGGCGGAAATATTTCTCTGAAAGCCACTGTGCTTATCTGCACCCTCTTTAGCATCCATCACAAACTTTGTCTCAGTTAATTTTAATGTCTTCTTCAGAACCTAGAAGTAGAAACAGGAGAAGTAGGAGAAGACGGAGGAGGAAGAGGGGGAAGAGGAAAAGAATGAGGAGGAGGAAGAGGAAGATAAGGAAAAAGAGAGAGAAAAGGAGAAGGAAAATGAAGGAGGAAGAGAAGGAAGGGGAGGAGGACGAGGGAAGAGAGGAGAAGAAGGAAAATGAAAGATGAGGAGGAGAAGGAGAAGAAAGCAGAAAAGAGAAGAAAGTTCAAAGAGGAGGAGGCAAAGGAAAAGGTGGTAAAGGAAGAAGAGGAGCAGAATAAGGAGGGAGGGGAGGAAAGGAGAAGAAAAATGAAGGAGGAAGAGAAGGAGGAGGAGAAGAAAGCAAAATAGGAACAGGAGAAGGAAGAGTAGGTAAAGGAGGAAGGAGAAGAGGAAGAGGAAGAAGGAGAAAAGGAAGAGAAGGAGAGAGAGGAGGAGAAGGGAAGGGGAAGGAAGGAGAGGAAGAGGAGGAGAAGATATCAAAGGAGCAACAGCAGCAGGAGGAGAAGAAAAATAAGATAAAGGAGGAAGGAGAAGAGAAGGGGGAGGAAGAGGAGGAGAAGGAGAAAAAAGCAAAATAGGAGAAGAAAAATAAGATAAAGGAGGAAGGAGAAGAGAAGAAGGAGGAAGAGAAGGAGAAGTAGGGAGAGGAGGAGAAGGAGAAAAAAGCAAAACAGGAGGAGGAGAAGGAAAATAAGTTAAGGAGGAAGAGGTGGAAGTACAGGAGGAAGGAGAAGTGGAAGAGAAGGAGGGAAAGGAGGGAGAAGGAGAAAGTGGCGGAGGAGGAAAATAAGATAAAGGAGGAAGACAAGGAGGAAGAGACAGAATGGGAAGAGGAGGAGGAGAAGGAAAAGGAGGAGGAAACTTAAGGAGTAGGAGGAGGCAGAGGAGAAGGAAAATAAGGTAAAGGAGGAAGAGAAGGAGGAAGAGACAGAATGGGAAGAGGAGGAGGAGAAGGAAAAGGAGGAGGAAACTTAAGGAGTAGGAGGAGGCAGAGGAGAAGGAAAATAAGGTAAAGGAGGAAGAGAAGGAGGAAGAGACAGAATGGGAAGAGGAAGAGAAGGAGGAGAAGGAAAAGGAGGAGGAAAATTAAGGAGGAGGAGAAGGCAGAGGAGAAGGAAAATAAGGTAAAGGAGGAAGAGGAGGAGGACTGAAGGGCCCTTCAGCTTAGAATTTCTATTGGAAAAACTGCTCACATACGCTGAAAAAAAAGTTAATTTTAAGATGGACTGATAGAAATGGAGTATGGCGCATTCAAGTCTCATCAGTTCTCTTTCTGGCAAACAAGGGGAGATGCTTTGGGTTGTTGTTGTTCTTTTTCCATTAGCCAAATCCCTATTTTGCAACAGGCAGCTCCACCCCGGGCTGTTCTGTCAACAAGCATATTTATTTAATCATTCACTCATTCCATTACATTTCCATCCATGATAATCAGGACAGACATCCAGCAATGGACAAAACCCTCTAAGGCTAACGAAAACCTCCCCAGTAGACATTACAATAAAACAGAAAAGCAATTAAGACAATTAAAACACCTAAATGTATTTCATCTCTAAAGAAAAAAAAAGATAGCCAAGTCTAACTGGAATTCTCTATGGAACAGCTCTGCTACAGAATTTGCCTGAAAAGCAGCACCTCTTGGTCACCGCTCCCTTCATTTCCTTCTAAGCTGAGGATCTCCAACCTTGACCACTTCATGACTTGTGGACTCTGACTGAGGAATTCTGGGAGCTGAAGTCCGCAAGTTGTAAAGTTGTCAAGGTTGGAGACCTCTATTCTATGGAAGACACTAAGCTGTCCTGACGTTACCTAACACTCGATCAGGAAGCTCATAGAATAGAATTATAATAGAGTTGGAAGGGACCTTGGAGGTCTTCTAGTCTAGTCTTGCCTAGGTGTAGGATTTTACTTTTCTCTGCACTGAATTTCATTTTACTTGTTTGGGCCCAGTGTATGTTGTGGTTAGCTCTGGCCCAGCTCCTGCCCCAAGGAATGTGGAGGTGGAGGTGGGGGAAACATCCACATCCCACAGGTCTGTTTTGCTCCCAATAGAATCTGCCGACGAAGTCTCCTCTGACCAAGGAAGCGTGAGTGACAGGCAAGAGGGGAGTTTGGCAGACAGCCCAGGAGGAGATCAATCATCCTTATCATCCCTGGATTCCGAACAAGAAGTTATGACACATCCACGCATGCGTAGAGTGATGCATAGGAGACAACAACTGAAGAATTATTACAGGAGATAAATGAGGCCACCTGTGGTTGGGTGGGGCTGCTGTAATTAGTGCTACAGATAAAAGAGCAGCCTGGTGTTTTAGCCTCATGGCAGTTTATCTGATTCATTGTTTCGTCAAGATCGTGGTTTTTGCTGTTCAAGATTGTGTTTGGACTTTCTGGACTTTAGAATTGGACTCAATTTCCCAGTTATTGGGTGAGCAATTGGATTGCATTTAACCTGTGCCTTGTGTGTACCACAAAATCCCTTTGACATTTAAAAAGGGAGCTGTCTCTGTTTTTCTGTTTATAAAAACTTTTGAGTTTTCCTTTTATCGTGTGGTGTGTGTCTTCCTGGACTAATTACCCTGTAATTACGGGAGATTGAGACACACCGGCAGAACAGTGTACAAGTCATTATTTTCAGACTCCCCACCCACTCTTCCTCCTCTTCTCAATTATTGGAAAGGGAAAGCAAGCGAATTGGAAATTCTTTCACATTTAGGATAGTTTACAGATGCCCTCAAACTGAGCTCAGCCAGTTGAACAGATCCGTGCAGTTTCCTTGGCAGCACCATAGAAATGATTTAGCATTGCTTCGTGGGAATTTGTTGTTTGCAATCAGCTAGGGTTGGCTTGGTGATGTCAGCTAAAAGGGCACCATGTAGACTGGAAAGCACGAACAAACAAACCACCTATTATGGTTCAGAAACTTGACCATAGAAGTTAAAACAAGCAAACACAATTCGAAAGTCCCACCTAAAAGGACACCAAGTGGAAGGAATAAATCTCTTTCTGATTTATTTCGGATCGAACAGCACCAGGAATACAACATCACAAAGTTGGAATGTCAAAAAGGGCCTCTGTGCAAATAATGAACATTGGATTGGCCATAGATAAACCTTTGCAGAGATTTGAAAACAGAAGGGGAAGTTAAGGAAAACACAATGATAAAATGGCCTAAGAAGTTTGGTTATTAATATTCCAATGGACCAATGGGAGAGTATGGTTAAAAGGTTTGAAATCTGTCTTACAATTGAAAAGAAAACTTCTATAATGAGTTCTCTATAAAAGAGAACTTCTATAATGCAAGATACATCTGGGCAAAAATAACAAAAACAGCACATATAGAATGGGAGGAATATGTCTGAGCAGCAGCACTGGTGAGAAGGACCTGGGTGTATTGGTAGATCACAGATTAAACAAGAGTGGACGGTGTGAAGGCAAACACAATCCTGGGATGCATCAAGAGGGGCACAGAATCTCGCTCATGTGAAGTAATTATTCCTCTCTACAGTACTTTGGTACGATCACACTTGGAATACTGTGTTCAGTTCTGGGGGCGCCAATTTAAAAAGGACATTGATAAGCTAGAACAAGTTCAAAGGAGAGTTACAAGGATGGTGAATGGTCTGGAAACCATGTCCTATGAGGAACGGTTAAAGGATCTAGGGAAGTTTAATCTGCAAAGGAGAAGACTGAGAGGAGACTTGATAACAGTCTACAAATTTTTATTTATTTATTTTGTCCAATACACAATACATATTGAAGAGAATAGACATGAAGTATTATATATAAAGAAAAGGATAGAAGAAAATATATAAAAATAGAGGAGAAGATATATGAAAGGAAGAAAAGATATATGATATATAAGATAAGGAGAGACAATTGGACAGGGGACAAAAGGCACACTAGTGCACTTATGTACGCCCCTTACTGACCTCTTAGGAACCTGGAGAGGTCAATCGTGGATAGTCTAAGGGAGAAATGTTGGGGGTTAGGAGTTGACACTACTGAGTCCGGTAATTAATTCAACGCTTCGACAACTCGATTGTTAAAGTCATATTTTTTACAGTCAAGTTTGAAGCGATTAATATTAAGTTTGAATCTGTTGGGTGCTCTTGTGTTGTTGCGGTTGAAGCTGAAGTAGTCATTGACAGGCAGGATGTTGCAGCATATGATCTTGTGGGCAATACTTAAATCGTGTTTTAGGCGTTGTAGTTCTAAACTTTCTAGATCCAGGATTGTTGATCTATTTTTGTAGGGTATTCTGTTTTGAGAGGAGTAGTGAAGGGCTCTTCTGGTGAAGTATCTTTGGACGTTTTCAAGGGTGTTGATGTCCGAGATGTGGTGTGGGTTCCAGACAGATGATCTGTATTCAAGGATGGGTCTCGCAAAAGTTTTGTAGGTGAGTTTGCCGGAGCAAAAGTTATGTAGGATCAGGTTAACAACTCTTTAAGGGCTGTCACAAAGCAGAGGGATCAGCGTTGTTCTCATTAGCATATGGAAGGACTAGAAACAATGGAATGAAACTGCAAGGGAGTAGATTTAGATTAGGTATCAGAAAAAACTTTCTAACAGTAAGGGTGATAAACCAGTGGAACCGTTTGCCACAGGAGGTGGTGGGCTCGCCTTCACTGGAGGTCTTCAAACAGAGACTGGACAGTCATCTTTCTGGGATGGTTTAATGAATCCTGTATTGAGAAGGGGGTTGGACCCGATGACCCTGGAGGTCCCTTCAAACTCTATGTTTCTATGTTTCTATGATTCTATAAAATGATGTACTGCTGGCAGTGATGGGTTGCCAAAAATTTTACTGCCACACTGTGGGAGTGGCTTATTTTGTGGGTGTGGCTTGATGGTCATGTGACTGGTTGGAGTAGCTTCCCAGCCATTTGACCAGATGGAAGTGGCTTGACAATCATGTGACCGGGGGTGGCTTAAAGGTCATGTGATTGGGTGGGAGTGGCTTACGGAACAAGATAAGTTTTCAAATAGGTGCTTGGACTCTTTTTCATTTGATTAAGTCACATTATTTGAATAGTCACACAAAAGGACAAATGATAGACAGCATTATTTGTTGAGGAGCACAGTAACATTTTCAGGTTTTGTACTGAACCCACAAGGTTCAGTATGATAACAGATTAGGCAAGTAGCTCAATTTTCCTTAATTGCTATAAAAGTTCAGTTCTAGATAATGATTGAAATGATTAAAGCATTTATGGGTAAAACCATACTATTTAATTATTTCCTATTTTAAAAGTAATTAAGGATCATACTAAGGAAGCAGAGAAGGAAGGACAATAAAAAAAACAATAGTATTCAATAAATAGTGTATAAACCTGTATATTGCACGAGTCAAAAAGAGGGCGGGGAAAATATTTACTGACCCCTCACATCCTGGACACAAATTGTTTCAACTCCTACCCTCAAAACATCGCTACAGAGCACTGCGCACCAAGACAACTAGACACAAGAACAGTTTTATTCCGAACGCCATCACTCTACTAAACAAATAATTCCCTCAACACTGTCAGACTTTCTACTAAATCTGCACTTCTATTCTACTGGTTTTTCTCATCATTCCTTTCACCCATTTCCTCCCATGTTGACTGTATGACTGTAACTTGTTGCTTATATCCTAAGATTTTTATTAATATTGCTTCTTCATTGCTTATTTGACCCCTATGACAATCATTAAGTGTTGTACCATATGATTCTTGACAAATGTATATTTTATTTTGTGTACGCTGAGAGCATATGCACCAAGACAAATTCCTTGTGTGTCCAATCACACTTGGCCAATAAAATATTCTATTCTATTCTATTCTATTCTATTCTAAACTTACTGCCTCCACTGCATCTCTCTCCTCCCCCGTTTGAGGCAGCAGCCCATTACTGACTGCTGGTATATTTTAAATAATATTTAAGTTATCCAAAGAAAGTTAAAATACAAAACACCATAATATTTAAAAAAGAACAAAAGAAAAAAAAGCTAGAACAAACAAGATTAAAAGAAAAATATGTCTTTAAAAGAAGACTAACATGTGTATCGTGTACATACAATGTTCTCCCTAGTAGTTGAATGCTGATTAATACAATATTAGTTTTCACCCTTGTGAAACCAAAGCCAAAAGAATTTTAAACTACTAAATCTGTTTATAAATGTTTAGCCTATCATGTCTCTCTCCCTCCCTCCCTCCCTCCCCCCCTCTTTCTATCGATTAAGAACAGAACAATTAACAGGAAGAATAACAATAAATATTAGAAAAAAGTATAAAAGTAATAAAAGTTTTAAATAATAATTTAATAATTTAATGTTAACTATCTGTTAACAAACTGTTATTGTAATCAACTCATTGAAAATGTATCACGCTTTCTTAACTATCTGAAATTATCCCCAACCCAAAACCCCGATTGGTCCTGCATCAAAAATCCACGTTTGTTTGTTTTTTACTATAATCTCTTATCAATTGTTGATTGATTGAACACAATAAAGCCAATCTCCAAAAATAATCTCCCCCCTCAACCCCCCCCCTCCAGATTAGATTGTTCCCCAATTAAATGTGCTATGTACTGCTATATTGACATCAGGGAAATTATGTTAGATGTATAAAAGTACTTCTAATCCCTGTTGGAAATGTGTAAAACAAGAAAGGACACTTTACCAAAGACGGTTTGACTTGTGAAAAACCAAAAATAAAATTTTTGGAGTCAAATACAGATGCAGAGAGCTTTATAAATTAGCATTGATGAAACCAGGATTTTTTTAAAGCTGGGACTTATGCATCGTCAGGGAAAAAACCTCATAGATGATTGGTTTTATATATGGTAACTGCAGTGAGGTTCTTTTGCTGTAATTTGGAAAATTATAGAAATACCTATAATGGATTGAGAAGGTAACAGAGCTTGCAGAAATGACTAGATTGTCTTGTTTGATTAAAGAAGGAACCTTAATAACTTTTGGAAAGGATTGGAAACCTTTTTTTGTGCTGAAAACAGAAAATGAAGGAGCTGCTTTCAGGATTTTACTGATTAAAAAGAGATGTCTAGAGGAAGGCAGGAATTATATAATCTGGGAAGGTAGAAATAGAGCTAGAAATGTTTGTAATTGCTGCAAAGATCTGAAATCAGTCCTGAATATTTCTTTTTTTTATTTGCTCACTCTTTTACTCACCCCCTCCCCCTCTCTCTTTCTCTCTCCTATCTGCCTGCCTGCCTGCCTGCCTGCCTGCCTGCCTGCCTGCCTGCCTGCCTGCCTGCCTGCCTGCCTGCCTGCCTGCCTATCTATCTATCTATCTATCTATCTATCTATCTATCTATCTATCTATCTATCTATCTATTTTCCATCCATCCATCCATCCATCCATCCATCCATCCATCCATCCATCCATACATACATACATACATACATACATACATACATACATACATACATACATACATAATATAATTTGACTGCTTATAGGTACACGGATTATCATTAAGCGTTGTACCTTATGATTCTTGATTAACTTTTCTTTTATGTACACTGAGAGCATATGCACCAAGACAAATTCCTTGTATGTCCAACCAAACTTGTCCAATAAAAAATTATCTCCTCTCCTCTCCTCTATAGCCCCATCCATCCATCCATCCATCCATCCATCCATCCATCCATCCATCCATCCATCTATCTTCAGTATCTATCTACAGTATCTATCTATCTATCTATCTATCTATCTATCTATCTATCTATCTATCTATCTATCTATCTATCTATCTATCTATCTATCTATCTATCTATAAACCTTTCATCTCTCAATCAATCAATCAATCAATCAATCAATCAATCAATCATGTATCTGTATACATTTATTTGCTTCCCATCAAGGTGACTCTGAGTGGCATGCTTAGGCAATCGTCCGTCCACCTTATCCAACTCTTTATGTTCTCTTTTTACAAACCAGCATTTTAAGGAAAAGACAGAACAGCCACTCTGGAAGCTAAATAGAAATCACAGAAAAGACAGTTGGGAGCAAAACCTGCTAAAAGCTCAATCCTGCCTTGGACACAGAGCCTACACGGCCCTCTACGCAGCCCTCCAAGGAAATCCTTTTCCAAAACAGATTGTCTGATCCATCGCAACAGCATTGATTCACCTTGGTCACCCCCTTCTCAATTGTCCACCGGCAGCTATGGGGGCAAATCAGTTGGGGCTTTTTAATCTTTGAACAAAGATTGAGACAACAAGATATGATCCACATCTCTAAAGGCATATTTAAAATAGCTAATGTGGAGTGAGAATTTTTCTCTCTCCCCCACCCCACAACTTCCAAACTCCATTGGAACTCTGTTATCTGAATGCTACAATTTGTTCTGTGGTTGTTTTGTGGTTGAAAAGGGATGGGCTTAATGACAAATATCTTAATTACATCCCACCCCCCAAACATGTATCCGTCAGACATACTGATGCCCCCAAAAGAGAATATTTGTAGCTCAGGGTTGATATGAAGGGTTCCTTCGTGGTCTCTAAGCTTGTCTGTTTTCTCGCAGACATTTCATTACCCAACTAGATAACATCATCAGGTGCAGAGAGGAGGCGAGATTTTCAAAGAAGAGTAGGATCCTGGGGTCCTTGTTGTTCTCTGAGCTTGGTGCTTTTCTCGCAGACATTTCATTACCCAACTAGGTAACATTATCAGTGCCAGCAGCTAACAGTGATGCTGTCACCTAGTTTGGGTAATGAAAGATTTGCAAGAAAACAAGCCAGCTCAGAGAGCACCAAGGACCGCTCGATTATTCCTGAGAAATGCTGAAAAGGATGTTAAAGGATGTTAATTTATTAGATTTGTATTTTCCACGTCGGTGCCCTGTCGGTACCACTCCTTGTTCTGGTCATGAAGCCTTGGAGCTCTGCTGAACCATCTTCTAATGGCCTCACCCTCTGTGCCCAGCGACTAACCGCACTTCTGTTGACTGCAGATTCTTCATAAACTTTACACAAACATTTGTGAGTGTTCCCAACAGTTTCTTTCTTTGCAGTGAGGAATTCAATGATGACACACTGCTTGTAACATACATCACTTGCAGATGCCATTTCGAAACACTGTTGCAGCTATGCTCTCTGTCTGAAGAAATGCAAAATTTACACACACACTCCTGACAATTCAAATAATATATATCTGAAGTTTCACATTCGTACCATTACTCTAGGCTGAGAAAAAAAATGTGGTGCATTACATTTTGGGCGACCGTAGTATGTCAACATTGAGCGGCATTCTGTCAACAGAGGGGGAAGGATACATCATCTTCTATCTCCAGTCTACAACACAGTCCTTTCAAGCAGTTCCAAGAAGGCTTCGTACCCATTTGAACCACTCAGGTCTCCCTGAGGACACAGATAAACCTCCAGCTGGCTTCAGGAATGCAAATGACCAGCTGTCTGCAAGGAATATAAATCCTTCCATTCCTCTCCATCCAGTCAGAGCTGAAGAAGCTTTTTGGATGAGAAGCGAAACGTCTTCAAAGGAAAACCAGAAAGTTCATTTGCCTCTTGAAGAAAAAAAAAGCCTCTTCCTTCCTTCCTTCCTTCCTTCTTTTCTTCCTTCCTTCCTTCCTTCCTTCTCTCCTTCCTTCCCCCGCTTTCTTTCTTTCCCCACCTGAAAACCCAAATCATATCATCCCCCCTGCTAGGTCCTTATGGGCCATCTCTCCTGCAGTTACTTCTGAGACCGCAGTGGTGCACGTGTGTCTGATGTTCCTGCGGAGCGAAGAACATTTAAGAATGTGGGTCAAACGAAAAGCAGACAGTGGCTAAATCTGAGGAGCTGGGTGGAAAGGTCTCTCTCTCTCTCTTTCTCTGTCATCACTCTCTCATCTCTCATTTTTCACTCTCTGATTTTTCTCTCCCTCTCTCTCCCCTCTCTCTCATCTCTCTCTCATCTCTCCCTCATCTCTCTCCTCTCTTTCTCATATCTCTTCCCCCTCTCTCTTTTCTCTCTACTTTCTCTTTCCTTTCTCTGTTCCCTTTCTCTTCTCTTCCTTCTCTCCTCTCTCTCTCTTCTTTCCTCTCTCTCTCTCCTTTCTCTTTCCTTTCTCTGTTCCCTCTCTCCTCTCTCTCTCTCCTTTCCTCCCTCTCTCCTTTCTCTCTCCTTTCTCTTTCCTTTCTCTGTTCCCTTTCTCTTCTCTTCCATCTCTTCTCTCTCTCTTTCTTTCCTCTCTCTCTCCTTTCTCTTTCCTTTTTCTGTTCCCTCTCTCTTCTCTTCCCTCTCTCCTCTCTCTCTCTCCTTTCCTCTCTCTCTCTCCTTTCTCTCTCTCTCTCTCATTTCTCTCTTCTCTCCTCCCTCCCTCTCTCTCATATCTCTCTCATCTCTCTCTCTCTCTTCTCCTCCCTTTCTCCCCCTTCTCTTATCTCTCTGATTTGTTTGTTTGTTTGATTGATTAATTTTTATGCTGCCTAACTCCCTAGGAACTCTGGGTGGCTCATTCTCGTTATCTCTCTCACTATCTTGCTATCTCTAATCTACGATCTCTTTCTATATTATCTATGTACATTCTCTCTTTCTCTCTCTCCTCCCCTCTCTTTCCAGTTTCTGTCTGCTACAGTATCTCTCATCTATTTACAGTACATTATCTTTGTATCTTTCTATATACATCTGCCATCAGTCTCTTTATCTGATTGCATATGGTAAAATATGCATATTATTGAAAAGATGAGCCCGACTGCAGAGGTGCTTGTAATAAATTGTTTCCATTCCAAACCTATTACCAAGGAATGGGAAGGATCCTCTCAAATCACAGAAAAGCATTTATTAGCGTTTGTTGATTGAGCAGCATTCTGTTTGTGGGCAAAATCACAACTAATTGCTTTAAAAAACATTACTTTGCAGGAAAGATGGGTGTGATTTATTTGTAAATTTATTCAAGCATGTAATTTAAAATGTAGCACTAATTTGCCAGTACTTCAACTACAATATTTCTTTATTCACATGTCCAGCTATAAACTTTGCATTTAAGCAAAGGGCTCAAAGTGATTAATGGTCAAAAGGAAAACACTAATGCAGAATTAGAGCCGATCTACTTAATCCAGGCAGCCTGAGCAGCACTTGTACATCCTGCAGAACAATCAAAGTTGGAGAGGTTCTTGAGATTGGGCGCTAGGCAGTGGTGAAACCTAAAAAAACTATTCCCTACTGGTTCTGTGGGTGTGGCTTGGTGGGCGTGGCTTGGTGGTCATGTGACTGGGTGGGCGTGGATTGGCGGTCATGGTCATGGGACATGGGATAACACAAAAGCCATACAACTGATTCACACACAACGGAAAAGTACACAAAATGGTCCCTGCAACAACAAGCAGAAACCTCACAGAACCACAAAAAGCTCAAAAACCAACTTTTACACATCACATGCAACCAACACAAAAGCCACACAACTGATTCATACACAATGGAAAAACACACAAAATGGCCCCTGCAACCACAAGCAGAAACCTCACAGAGCCACAAAAAGCTCAAAAACCAGCTTCCAATCAGAATATTATAAGATGTGGGAACAGTGGCACAAATGGATTGAATTAGAAAACAAAAAATATGATTCTGTGTAACTCTTAAAATTAGTCAAAGTGAAAGGTGTAAATATGTAAATAGAAAAATATAATTATATGTACAGTATATGCAAATAGAAATGTACAATTGTGTCAATCATTATGTTAAAGAAATAAGGTTTGAATAAGAGTACAGTGATCCCTCGAGTATCGCGAGGGTTCCGTTCCAACACCCCTCGCGATAATCGATTTTTCGCGATGTAGGGTTGTGGAAGTAAAAACACCATCTGCTTGCCGCTTGCCGCTTGCCCATTCACCCGCCCGCCCGGCTGCTCGCTTGCCGCTTGCCCATCACCCGCCCACCCAGCCGCTCGCTTGCCGCTTGCCCATTCACCCGCCTGCCCGGCTGCTCGCTTCCCGCTCGAGAGCAAGAGGGGGAGAGATAGAGAAAGAGAGAGAAGGAAAGAAAGAGATGAGAGAGGGAGGAAGAGAGTGTGAGAGAGGAAGAAGCAAGATAGAGAAAGAGAGAGAGAAAGAAAGATGAGAAAGGAAAGGAGTGACGTCATCGGGTGGAAAAATCGCGATATAGCGTTTCGCGAAGATTGAGATCGCGAAAATCGAGGGATCACTGTACTCTGATGATATGTAGATTTTTCTTTGATGTAGCAATGCAGAATTACTAAAAGTATAATCATGTTGTTGTTTAAAAACAATAAAGTTTTCTTAAGAAAAGAAAAAAGAAAAAGCACTTTTGGGGGCAATCATAACCTGGATGACCAAATGTCTCTATAGACCACCAGGAAATGGGAGTTTAATATCTTAAATAGCTCTCATAGGAAATTCCACCTTATTTAGAGTTGGGTCTCTCTGTGATACAATACTTGTCATACCCTCAGGCACTATAGAGAATAAATTCACACACTTTTTCCTGTCAAAAATCTTCACTAATTGGAAGTCTGCCTCCCCTTAATCTTTTCTTCCTCAGGCTAAATGTACCAAGTCATTTTAATCAACCTTCCTAAGATTTAGCCTCCAAATCTCTTGCCCCCATTTTCAACTCATCTGCACTCTTTGCAGTTCCTCAGTTTCCTCCATACATTTTTTCCTCCACATTAAAGTCATATATAACAATGTGCAATAGGGTTGATATTCCTGGAGGGGTCTGTAATATGGTAAATGATTTAGCTTTACTAGATAAATGGTCAAAGCAATGGAAACTGCAGTTTAATGTTTCCAAATGTAAAATAATGCACTTGGGGAAAAGGAATCCTCAATCTGAGTATTGCATTGGCAATTCTGTGTTAGCAAAAACTTCAGAAGAGAAGGATTTAGGGGTAGTGATTTCTGACAGTCTCAAAATGGGTGAGCAGTGTGGTTGGGCAGTAGGAAATGTTCAATTTTATCAATATCTTTTTGTAGGTGAGGTCTCCAGAACTGAACACAGTATTCCAAATGTAGTCTCACCAGCGCTCTATACAACGGGATCACAATCTCCCTCTTCCTGCTTGTTATACCTCTAGCTATGCAGCCAAGCATTCTACTTGCTTTCCCTACCACCTGACCGCACTGTTCACCCTTTTTGAGACTGTCAGAAATCACTAGCATGATTGTCTCAGGAATTCTGGGAATTGAAGTCCACAAGTCATAGAAGAGCCAACTTTGCCTACCCCTGGACTAGTAGAACCGCACACTCAAAACCTGAGGTGACAGTTCTTATATATGCCACGAACGGATGAGGTAATCAATCAACTTGTCTCTAATGCTTCCCGGCCAATGGGAGCCTCCCGCTCCTCAGCTCACTGACGCCCTCTATTTGTAACCTGGATACTACAGGTTCTATAAAACCAGTCCGAACTGGTAGGAATCCACCTCTGGCTTTTCCACGATAGGTTCATGTGCCAAAGCCTTGGGAGGAATTGGGTCTGTTTTGAAAACAAAAAGAGCAGATCTTAGCTGCTCTTAGTCAGTAGGCAGATAATTAATTTAGACTGCATTTATGCAGCCATTTTCAATCAAATTGATTTGCCCCAAATGACCTGAGATTATATTTATTGGGGTGGGGCTAATTGGAGCATTTGAAAGAAGGATGCTGTAGCTTCCTGTTTTTGCTGGTTCATTAAAAGGCCGGACTGAAGACACTTAACTGCAGGAAATACACCGACAATATATTTCTTGAAATGACTCTATTCCGCTTATTTATCCTTATCAAAGCCAAAGTCTAACCTGCTTCCTTTCTGAATCTTAGTACAATAGTCCTGGATTTACAGCCACAATCGTTGTGACAAGACAATGATTTATTTGTTTATTTGTTTGTTTGCTTGCTTGCTTGCTTGTAAAACGTGTACAAGAATAGATATGGCTTAAATGTAAACAAAATCAAAAGTCTTCGGAGAGGGGCGGCATACAAATCTAATTAATAATAATAATAATAATAATAATAATAATAATAATAATAATAATAGCAGCTATAGGTAAATCTGGACAAGAGGACAATAGGACAGGGATGGTAGACATGATGGTGCGCTTATGCAGGCCCCTTATAGCCCTATTAGAAATAGGATGAAGTCGACTGTAGACAGTCTAAGGTTAAAGATTTTGGGGTTTGGGGAGGAACCCAAAACTCCCAGGTAGTGCATTCCTGGCATTGATCACTCTGTTGCTGAAGAAAATGGCCTTCAACCTATTGGGCACCCAGGATCAGTTCTGTGGGGAGAGGTTTTTCCATGGATGGTTGAGGCCTAGTCCTGGTTCTCCGAGTGGAGGTTTGGGACTCCTGATTTAAGAAAATAGCCCTATTGGGCACCAGGGCTCAGTTCTGTGGGGAGAGGTTTTTCCACGGATGGTTGAGGCCTAGTCCTGTTCTCCGAGTGGAGGTTTGGGACTCCTGATTTAAGAAAATAGCCCTATTGGGCACCAGGGCTCAGTTCTGTAGGGAGAGGTTTTTCCACGGATGGTTGAGGCCTAGTCCTGGTTCTACGAGTGGAGGTTTGGGACTCCAGATTTTAAAAAAATAGCCCTATTGGGCAGCCGGGATCAGTTCTGTGGGGAGAGGTTTTTCCACGGATGGGTGAGGCCTAGTCCTGATTCTCCGAGTGGAGGTTTGGGACTCCTGAGTTCAGAAAATAACAAAAGAAAAAAATTGCTGTGAAGTCCACATGGCATCAGGAAGGGCATCATTTATTTTTTAGTTTGTTATGTTTTAACCTCAGTTAACTGTTTGACTTCTTTTGCTGTTTTGTATTTACAGTATTCTTATTGTACTTATACCGTTGTTGTAAGCCGCCCTCAGTCCTTCAGGATTGGGCAGCATAGAAGTCGAATAAATAAATCTGGGCAGTTTTTTTTTTTGTTTGTTTGTTTGATTGATTTATTGGGATTCATTTCTGCCGCACGAATCCCAGCGACCAGTTAGGTCCCACAGAGTGGGTCTTCTCCGGGTCCTGTCAACCAAACAATGTCGCTTGGCGGGACCCAGAGGAAGAGCCTTCTCTGTGGCGGCCCCGACCCTCTGGAACCAACTCCTCCCAGAGATTAGAATTGCCCCCACCCTCCTTGCCTTTCGTAAGCTGCTTAAAACCCACCTCTGCCGCCAGGCATGGGGGAACTAAGATACACTTTCCCTCTAGGCCTTCACAATTGTATGCATGGTATGTCTGTATGTATGATTGGTTTTTATATAATGGGTTTTAAACTGTTTTTTTAGTATTGGATTTGGTTGTACTGTTTTACTGCTGTTGTTAGCCGCCCCAAGTCTGCGGATAGGGGCGGCATACAAATCCAATAATAATAATAATAATAATAATAATAATAATAATAATAATAATAATAATTTCTAGGCTGCCCTTCTCCTGGGACTCAAGGCGGCTTACAACATAAATAATACATAACAAATATATTAGAAATTGAAAAAAAATAAGCTAAAATTAAAACTAACCCCAATAAGACATTTTAAAAAGCTTTTCAATCTGACTCATCCAAACATTCAACCCATTCATCCAATGTCCACTCATAACAGAGCACTGCACACCAAGACAACTAGACACAAGTACAGTTTTTCCCCGAACGCCATCACTCTACTAAACAAATAATTCCCTCAACACTGTCAGACGTTTTACTAAATCTGCACTTCTATTCTACTAGTTTTTCTCATCATTCCTATCATCCTTTTCCTCCCATTTGGGACTGTATGACTGTAACTTGTTGCTTGTATCCTAAGATTTTTATTAATATTGTTTCTTCATTGGTTATTTGACCCCTATGACAATCATTAAGTGTTGTACCACGTGATTCTTGACAAATGTATCTTTTTATTTTATGTACGCTGAGAGCATATGCACCAAGACAAATTCCTTGTGTGTCCAATCACACTTGGCCAATAACATTCTATTCTATTCTAACAAGAATGGAGCCATATGTCCAAGCTCAACAGTCGCAGGCCTGCTGACATAAATGCGTTTTAAGCATCTTCCGGAAGGCCGGGAAAGTGGGAGCGATGTGAATTTCCGGGGAGAGTTTGTTCCACAGGGCTGGGGCCACCACAGAGAAAGCTCTTCCTGTAGGGCCCAGCAGCCGACATTGTTTGGCTGACGGGACCTGGAGAAGGCCAACTCTGTGAGCTGGGATAACTGAGGCAAGAGACGGTCCCGTAGGTAATGCTCAGTTCTGTCCCAACTCTTCCCCGAATTGAGTATTGTAAAAAAGGGAGATTTTTTTAAATTTAAGAAGATAACGGTTCCTATCAGAGAAAGTCAAATCTTTGCTTTGAACAAAGACTCCCTCCTCCCATTAAATGCTCTTAATTATCTCTCTCTTTGAGATCATCTCCTGATTTCTGCAGCTGAATCAGTACTGAATTATTTCAACCAATAATCTGGTTTTATAAAAGGTCACTTTCCCTTGTCCTGGATAACAAGGCTATTACACTGCTCAGCGTCTGGGGTGGCCAATTTGTCTTACGAGATGATAGAAAATTGATCCGTGCGTTTTCATCCCTGTGCAGCTTTCCTCAGGAATGGGGTGAAACTATCCATTTTTAAAAAATCTTATACCTGGAATTATCTTCCTTTGAAGTGTGGACCATATTTTGTTATGCCTGTGTTCAAACACGCATATCATCGCTTCTAATTTTGCAGATTACTCTTTTTTGCAAGCAAGATTTCCTGATAGAGTGCAATTTTATACACATCTAAAACAAAGGTGGGCAGTTTTTTCTGCACATTCCCCTAATTGTAGAATACAGGTACCGTATTTTTCAGATTTTAAGACACACTTTTTTCCTCCCTAAATGAGGCTGAAAATTTGGGTGCATTGCTTTTGAGAAGCTTTTTCAAAGTCCCCCCCCCCCCTGCCCTAACTAGGTGCTAACAATCTTCCCAGCTCTTATCTTGCAGGTTCTTTCACTGTTACTCTCTGTGAAGAATGTTCTCCAAGCCCAAAGTCTTTGCAGGGTTTTTTCCATTACTCTAACTTGCTCCAAATGCAACCCTAACCAGCTGCTAATGATGTGCCCAGCTCTTACCAGCTTGCAAGCTCTTTCATTGTTATTCTCTGCTTAGAATGTTTTCCAAACTCTGTCTTTGTAGGGTTTTTTTGTTCATTGCTCTACTTGCTGAAAATGTTTCTTTCCAGCCCTAACCAAGTGCTAACAATGCTTCCAGCTCTTACCGGCTTGCAAGCTCTTTCACTGTTACTCTCTGCGAAGAATGTTTTCCAAGCCCTAAGTCTTTGCTCCAAATGCAACCTAACCAGCAGCTAATGAGGTTCCCAGCTCTTAGCAGCTTGCAAGCTCTTTCATTGTTACACTCTGCTAAGAATGTTTTCCAAACTCTATCTTTGTAGTGTTTTTTCCCCATTGCTCTACTTGCTCCACATGTTGTTTTTCAGCCCTTACCAGGTGCTAACAATGTTCTCAGTTCTTACCACTTGCAAGCTCTTTCATTTAAGGTTTTTTTAAAGCCCTAACCAGGGAATAAAATAATGTGCTGAAGCTGACCAAACTAAGGATGCTAGCCAGAGGAATATCTGGTAAGCAGATGATTTTCCTTATTTTCCTCCCCCAAAACTAAGGTGGGACTTATATTCCGGTGCATTTTATACTCCAAAATATATGGTAATCCTGGACATAAAGCAGTTCATTTAGTGAGTGTACAAAATAACCTTCCCACGTGGCCCCAACAACCAACATTGTCTAGTCCAGTGATTTTCAACCTTTTTTGTGCTGCGGCACATTTTTTACATTTACAAAATCCTGGGGCACACCACCAACCGAAATGACACTCTAACACAGTACATATTATACATATAGTTAATAATATAGTTCAAATATCTATATACACCATCAGGATAGACATAACCAGCTGAGGCTGAGGCTTCATCTAGTGGTGGCAACATTTACCTCCAGTCCTGACCAGGATTAGAAATCAGGACCACGGGGAAAAGTAGCAGCTTCAACTACTCGTCGTGGCCACACAATGACAAGTGCACCACAGCCTGAGCGGGGACCTTCCTGGGTGTGGATGAGAGGTGGCCTGTTATTGGTTCATCGCTAGTGGTTGGGATGAATCCTAGAACGTGATTGGTCAGTGAGCGTTCCCTGTGCCTCCACTCTTCCTGTCGCTGATAGCTGAAGGGATTGTCAGGGGAATGTTTATGTTTGGATGGAGGTGGCTGGCAGTGGGTCGGATAAATGACCACCGCGGGCAGTAGTTTGGGGACCCATGTTTAATTTCTCAATGGCACACCTGAACATATCTCACAGCACAGTAGTGTGCCATGGCACACTGGTTGAAAAACTATTTTCCTACAAAAATAGACTAACAATCCTGGGCCTAGATAGCCTAGAACTGCGGCGCCTAAAACACGACTTGAGTATTGCCCACAATATCATATGCTACAACGTCCTACCGGTCAATGACTACTTCAGCTTCAACAGCAACAACACAAGAGCACGCAACAGATTCAAACTTAATACGAACCGCTGCAAACTTGACTGTAAAAAATATGATTTCAACAATCGAGTTATCGAAGCATGGAACTCATTACCGGACTCAATCATCTCAACCCCTAACCCCCAACATTTCTCCCTTAGACTTTCCACGATTGACCTCTCCAGGTTCCTAAGAGGCCAGTTAGGGGTGTGCATAAGTGCACTGGTGTGCCTTTCGTCCCCTGTCCAATTGTCTTCCTTTGTCTCGCTTTTCATATATATTTTCTTCCTTTCATATATCCTCTCCTCTAAGTTCACTTTTACCCTTATATATATTACTACATGTCTATTTTTCTTCCTATGTATTTATGTATTGGACAAATGAATAAATAAAATAAAATAAATAAAAAACACTGGTCTAGTCGACAGGAGCCAGAGAAGGCCAACCCTGTGGGCCTCTATCAGTTGCTGCGAGCTGTGTGACAGAAGGTGATCCCGTAAATAGTCCGGCCCACACAAGAACCAGGGGTGTTAAACTCAAGGCCTCAGAGGTGGGTTCTAACTTACTTTGCTGCTGGTTCGCTTCCTCCCATGCCATGTGGCTACGCCTCATGAGCAGTGCCAAAAAATAAAAATCCCTCCCCCCAAAGCCAAAAACAAGATGGTGATGCATGCGCAGTAGCAGAAACCTGGCTTCTGTGCATGCGCAGAAGAACAAAAAAAAAATCCAGGATCCCTCCCCCACGTCCCTAAATTTGAAAATTTCAAAAAAAAAATATTCAAATTTTTCAAATTTGTCAAAAATTTCAAAATTGAAAAAATAAATTCCCCCCAAATTCACCACTGGCAGAGGGCTGTGGGAGGCGTCATAGCCAAAAACATAGCCCTGGGGAGTCGCGTGCTTGCAGAGAGCTGTAGGAGTGATGTCGAGCTGGCCACGCCCACCCCAGCTCCACCCACTTGACCTAAGGCAGTGGTTCTCAATCTGGGGGTCGGGACCCCTTTGGGGGTCGAATGACCATTTCACCGGGTCACCTGAGACCCTGGGAAAGACAAAATTATCCTGGTATTAGAAACTAAAGCTTCTATTCTGGCATCTTGGAACATCAGGCATTTACAGCGGGGGCGTCTCTCTGACCTTCCTGCCAATCAGCTCAAAGCTCTGTTGGGAGAATTGGTGCTAGACTTATGGTTTGGGGTCACCACAACACGAGGAACTGTCGTAAGGGATCGGGGCCTTAGAAAGGTTGAGAACCACTGTCCTAAGATCAAACTCAGCCCTGCTCTAGCCCTCGATGAAATCGAATTGGACACCCCCGATTTACGATATCGAGACAGAGTTGCTGCCAGTCAGTGAAGGGCTGCAATTTTTTTTACTACAACACTGTGGGCGTGGCTTATATTGTGGGTGTGGCTTGCCAGCCATGTGACCAGGTGAGAGTGGCTTGATGATCATGTGGCTGGGGGTGGCTTAAAGGTCATGTGACTGGCTTAAAGGGGGCCAACTTAATGTCACTCACGTCAAGGGTTTGGGTTAGGGTTAAGGTGCCTGGTCTCTCCTCGCCTGAAAGAGAAACAATTTCCCTCTCTATTTACTGTGACTGAACATCCATGGGGGAAAGATCAAAAGCAACATGAGAAAATATTATTTTACTGAAAGAGTAGTAGATCCTTGGAACAAACTTCCAGCAGATGTGGTTGGTAAATCCACAGTAACTGAATTTAAATATGCCTGGGATAAACATATATCCATCCTAAAATAAAATATAGGAAATAGTATAAGGGCAGACTAGATGGATCATGAGGTCTTTTTCTGCCGTCAGTCTTCTATGTTTCTAAATAATATTTTCTCACGTTGCTTCTGATCTTTCCCCCAACTAACCTCAGGTTGTGCCCCCTTGTTCTTGTGTTCACTTTCCTATGAAAAAAACCCTTCCCTCCTGAACCTTATTGAACCCTTTAACATATTAAAATGTTTCAATCATGTCCCCCCTTTTCTTTCTGTCCTCCAGACTAGACAGATTGAGTTCATGAAGTCTTTCCTGATAAGTTTTATGCTTAAGACCTTCCACCATTTTTATAGCCCGTCTTTGGAACCGTTCAATTTTATCCATATCTTTTTGTAGGTGAGGTCTCCAGAACTTAACATAGTATTATTCCAAATGTGGTCTCACCAGTGCTGTATACAGCAGGATCACATGTGGACCTAGGAGTACTTCTGCTTCCAACAGTGCCTACATTTCAGAAAGCTATGCTATTTTATTTATTTGTTTGTTTGTTTGTTTTGTCAAGTGCATATTGGTCATATACAAAGATATAATAATATTTATATACATGATACTAGTAAAAGAGATACATTGGGACAGGGGACGGAAGGCACTTGGGCGCACTTATGCATGCCCCTTACTGACCTGTTAGGAATCGGGTGAGGTCAACAATGGATACTCTAAGGATAAAGTTTTGGGGAGTTAGGTGATGATACTACAGAGACAGATAGTGAGCTCCATGCATCAACTACTCGGTTACTAACGCTGTATTTCCTGCAGTCGAGTTTAGAGAGGTTTACTTTAAGTTTGTAAACCTAGGATTGTAAGTCTAGTTGCGTAGGATATTCTGTTGCAAGTGGAGGAGTGGAGGGCTCTTCTAGTAAAGTTATTTCTGTACATTTTCTAGAGTATTTATGTCCGAAATGCGGTGTGGTTTCCAGACAGCTGAGCTGTATTCGAGGCTTGGTCTCGTGAAAGTTTTGTATGCTCTGGTCTGGTTAGTTGTGTGAGATTTATTTATTTATTTGTTTGCTTGTTTGTTTGTTTGTTCAATACACAATACATATTGAAGAGAATAGACATGTAGTAATATATATATATAAAGAAAAGGATAGGAGAAAAGATATAAAAATAGAGGAGAAGATATATGAAAGGAAGAAAAGATATATGAGATAAAGGAGAGACAATTGGACAGGGGACAAAAGGCACACTGGTGCACTTATGTACGCCCCTTACTGACCTCTTAGGAACCTGGAGAGGTCAATCATGGATAGTCTAAGGGAAAAATGTTGGGGGTTAGGAGATGACACTACAGAGTCCGGTAATGAGTTCCACGCTTCGACAACTCGATTGTTAAAGTCATATTTTTTACAGTCAAGTTTGGAGCGGTTAACATTAAGTTTGAATCTGTTGTGTGCTCTTGTGTTGTTGCGATTGAATCTGAACTAGCCATTGACAGGCAGGACGTTGCAGCATATGATCTTGTGGGCAATACTTAGATCATGTTTTAGGCGTCGTAGTTCTAAGCTTTCTAGACTCAGGATTGTTAGTCTATTTTCGTAGGGTATTCTGTTTCGAGATTACCGAAGCGAAAGATACGTAGGATTAGGTTAACAACTCTTGAAGCCTTTTTTTTTTTTTTTTTTTGCTATTTTAGCCAACCTTTAACAGTGGGTGGCTATCTGATAATAGTATTGTTGTTATTTCTATTTCTGCTTTTACAAAGTAGAAACATAGAAACATAGAAGTCTGATGGCAGAAAAAGACCTCATGGTCCATCTAGTCTGCCCTTATACTATTTTCTGTATTTTATCTTAGGATGGATATATATTTATCCCAGGCATGTTTAAATTCAGTCACTGTGGATTTATCTACCACGTCTGCTGGAAGTTTGTTCCAAGGATCTACTACTCTTTCAGTAAAATAATATTTTCTCATGTTGCTTTTGATCTTTCCCCCAACTAACTTCAGATTGTATCCCCTTGTTCTTGGGTTCACTTTCCTATTAAAAACACTTCCCTCCTGGACCTTATTTAACCCTTTAATATATTTAAATGTTTCGATCATGTCCCCCTTTTTCCTTCTGTCCTCCAGACTATACAGATTGAGTTCATTAAGTCTTTCCTGATACGTTTTATGCTTAAGACCTTCCACCATTCTTGTAGCCCGTCTTTGGACCCGTTCAATTTTGTCAATATCTTTTTGTAGGTGAGGTCCCCAGAACTGAACACAGTATTCCAAATGTGGTCTCACCAGCATTCTATATAGCGGGATCATAATCTCCCTCTTCCTGCTTGTTATACCTCTAGCTAGTAAGCATTTCAGTTTGGAGGTCTCTGTTCAGAGCCTTTATTGATTAGGGAGGTTGATAAATATTTAACAGCAGATGTTTGCTGCTACGCATCATTTCAGAACCATCACACTCACATTGAAGTGTTCTATTTAGCAACTTTTCTAGGGAAGGGAATAAAATGACAGAGTCTATGCAACTTCCAGAAAATGCTATATTTGGGGTTGTGTGGAAGAAAGGGGAAATTGGAGATCACCAATGTCATTCTAGGCACGACTTCTTAGAGGCAGTGTTCCCTTTAATTTTTTGGGGGGGTGGGCGGAAAAGTATAGTGTCTGAGCGGCAGTCCCTTCGGGACTGGGCGGCACAGAATAAGTAAGTAAGTAAGTAAGTAAGTAAGTAAGTAAGTAAGTAAGTAAGTAAGTAAGTAAGTAAGTAAGTAAACAAACAAACAAACAAACAAACAAACAAACAAAAAACCCATCCTGTTTTGCCTCAGAGAATTTCAAAATAAAATACTGTACTGTGTGTCTATAACAGTGAGCTCATAATAGGGCAACTCTATCAATATCAAAATGCCACTTAAATAGTTGAGCTAGTTTCAAACTAGATTTTGATTTTCTTTCTCTCTTCCTTACTCCCATTCTTTTTCTTTCTCTTTTCCTTCCTCTCTTTTTTCTACCTGTTTCTCTCTCTTCCTCTCTTCCTTTCTCTCTCCTTTCCTCTCACTCTTTCCCTCTCGGCTTCTGGGCAGGTTTGGAAAACTCTGAGTTGATGATGATTTTTAAGTGAGCGATTGCTCACTGCTCAGCTTAGAGGGAACTATGCTTAGAGGCCCTTCTACTGTTCAAAGTTCAAATTTATTATTACACTCATAGACCAAAACAAATACAAACACTCAGTGAATACACAATCAAAAGTTGTAGGATAAATGATAAAAAAACCCAGATAAATTCCATATTCATATGTATTCAACTGGGATTCTTCCATGAGTAGATATGAAGAATTGGCAAAGCAGAGGCGTGAAACAAATTCAGGGGAGAGAATCTGTTTTTCAAATTATTGCATGGATTTGGGGTGATGGGAACACTTTCTGCTTCTTAATGTCATGCATTACATGCTAAGAGGGCTATAAAGCAAAATGCTTCTCGATTCTGCCCTGGCAAATGAAAATCCCTTCATCCTCTTTGGATATTTTTCAAAAAAACAATTGCAACATAGAATTCTATATTTGGAGCAGTGAACGTTTTGATGGGTTTTTTGGATCTCATTGCTAGAGGGTTGGTTTAATAAATAGGGGGAATTGTTCCTGATTGCTTTGCATTCTTGTGAATTAGTTTTCTTTCTTTCTTTCTTTCTTTCTTTCTTTCTTTCTTTCTTCCTTCCCTCCTTTCTTTTTCTTTTTTTCAATCTCTTCCTTCCTCCTTCCTTCCTTCCTCCCTTCTTTCCTCCCTCTGTCTCTTCCTCCCTCTCTCCTTTGCTCTTCCTTCCTTCCTTTTCTCCCTCTCCTCCTTATTCCTTCCATTCCCTCCCTCTTTCTTTATTTCAATCTCTCTCTTTCCTTCCTTCCTTCCTTCCTTCCTTCCCTCCCTCCCTCCTTTACTCACTCTCTCTCTCTCCTTCTCTCCTTCCTACTTCTTTCCTTCCTTCTTTCCTTCCTTATCTCTCTTTTTTCTTATTTCTTCCATTCTCTCCCTTCCTCCCCCCCCCTCTCTCCCCATGTTGTGAAAATCTACCCACTTTCAAAGGGCAGAGGTGGACAAAATTATACAGCAAAATAAAAGTTCACAGAATGAGTGACATAAAAACCAGAGAAAAATCAGCGCAATTCGGTTGGTTTGTATAATGTAGGCGGTTGCCCACTTTGTGCCTCTCCTAATTCCGATTTCCCCAAAGCAGCTCATGTTCATCCTTGCTTGCATCCTCCAGTATTTCTGACAACACGGAGCAAGAAAGCGGGGTTTGCAAACCATGTATGCTCTGAACAACACTTTTAGACTTTTGCACTTTGTTCTCTGTTCCCGTAGGACTGACCCCGTTTGGAAGTAAGTGTTGTCACCACACGTACCTTTCATCGCTCTCTCTCTCTCTTTTCCCCTTCTACTTCTAAAGAATGCACCATGTGAAAGGGCCTTGACACAAATGGAAGAGGGCTGTTTTGCAAAGTTTAGTGAACTGGCTCAAGTCTTCGGGGACCAGCTGCACGCACGAATTCCAAACTGTCAAACAACATAGGGGCACTGTGTGTGTTTAAGCATCTGCTGCCATCTGTCCTGACAAGAGAGAGCTTATGGATTTACAGAAATAAACAAACCCTCCACTCTCTGCCCGTCTTTGCTTCTCTCCTCTTTTAAAAAAATCCGTTAACTAATCTCCGAATTGTAGGCATTAAATATAGCCAGAACCTCTTGCAATGGAGACAAGCTACTCACCCTAAGCTAAATAAAGCAAGCAGGCAAAAGAGACTCACCTGGATGGCAATCTTCAGGGTGGAATCCTCCACGATCTGGGTGCAGACCAGCGAGCTGGGATCTTTGGGTGTCCGGTAGACCTGACCCATGATCAAGATCATCGGGATGGCCAGCAGGAAAGAGGCCAGCCAGATGCAACTGATGAATTTTTTGGTCCGGCTCCTGGACATGATGCTCTTGGCTTTGAAAGGGTGACAGATGGCCATGTACCTCTCGACGCTCAGGCTGGCGATGTTGAGAGACGTAGCGTAGGTGCAGGCGTCTCTCAGGAAGTAGTAGCCCTTGCAGACGTCGTTGCCGAAAGCCCAGGGGTGGTGCACCCAGATGAAGTTGTAGAGCTCGATGGGCATGCAGAGGAGGAAGATGAGCAGGTCGGAGAAGGCCAAGCTCGCCAGGTGATAATGCACCGTGCTCTGGAGGTTCTGCAGGGACTTCTTCCTCACCAAGGTGTAAGCCGTGATGGAGTTGCCCACCGTCCCCAGCAGGAAGAGCACCAGGTAGACGATGGTCACCATAACCTTGGAGTAGATGTCCGTGTTCACATCCAGGTCCTCCTCGTTGGGTGGCACGGACCCGAATCCCGAACTGTTGGAGACGTTGTCTGCCTGAGGCAGGACAGAATTAGCAGAGGGCAGGCGAAATTCACTCATAAGATATCCCAGCTGGTAGAGGGAAGAAGTTGTGTTGAGATGCATGGCTTGGTTCTCCAGGGCTGCACCTAAGGAAAGATGCTGTGGTCCCTCCAGGTACCCAAGCTTCTTTTTTTCAAGCAGGAAACCCCAGGGAAAGATGCTCTGGTTCTTTCAGGTACCCAAGCTTCTTTTTTTCAAGCAGGAGACCCCAATGAAAGATGCTATGGTCCCTCCAGGTACCCAAGCTTATTTTTTTCAAGCAGGAAACCCCAAGGAAAGATGCTATGGTCCCTCCAGGTACCCAAGCTTCTTTTTTTCAAGCAGGAGACCCCAAGGAAAGATGCTGTGGTTCCTTTAGGTACCCAAGCTTCTATTTCAAGCAGGAGACGGTATAGGAGATGCAGCCGGCACCTTCCTGCTCGTCAGAGTGAAGCAAAATAAAAACCCCCAACAAACTCCCACTCTACACCCTAAGAGGAAACTTGACTCACTTCCACAGGAGAGAAAGGAGGAGCCTAGCGAGCGATCTCTCTCCCCGTATCACTGCAAGCGAGGGGAGGAACAGATTTAAGCAGCCCTCATGCGGAGCCGAGGGTCAGAAAACTGCAAGCAGCCGCTTCTCAGAGAGAATGCATCTTCGCTCTGCAAACAGTGGCGGTGTCTTTCCCTAGAAACCTCCCTTTCCTCTCCTCCCCCCTCCCCACCTTTGCTCTCAGTGCAAGCCACAAATTCCCATTCCCTCCAGATGGGAATTTGCAATAATGTGCTTTAACAGGTCACGCCGACTTGCCTCCTGGATAGGATGAGCAAAGGAGCATAAAAGGGACTCAGCCGGGTTTTGCAAAACAGGACACAGATGATTCTTCCCTAAAGGTGGTCCCTAATTTATTCCCCCCCCCCCCCATTTCTCCATCCCACCTCCACCAAATACTTGGTCTTTTTTGTATCCACCTCCTCTTTCTACTCATGTTCCATTTCACTTATACTGTTTCCTGTATTTTATCTTAGGATGGATATATGTTTATCCCAGGCATGTTTAAGTTCAGTTATTGTGGATTTACCAACCATGTCTGCTGGAAGTTTGTTCCAAACATCTACTAGTCTTTCAGTAAAATAATAGTTTCTCACGTTACTTCCAACAGACGTGGTTGGTAAATCCACAGTAACTGAATTTAAACATGCCTGGGATAAACATATATCCATCCTAAGATAAAATACAAGAAATAGTATAAGGGCAGACTAGATAGGTGAGGTCTTTTTCTGCCATCAATCTTCTATGTTTCTATGTTTCTAAATAATATTTTCTCACATTGCTTCTGATCTTTCCCCCAACTAACCTCAGATTGTGTCTCCTTGTTCTTGTGTTCACTTTCCTATTAAAAATACTTCCCTCCTGAACCTTATTTAATCCTTTAACAAATTTAAATGTTTCAATCATGTCCCCCCTTTCCCCTCTGTCCTCCAGACTATACAGATTGACTTCATGAAGTCTTTTCTGATAGGTTTTATGCTTAAGACCTTCCACCATTTTTGTAGCTCATCTTTGGACCTGCTCAATCTATGTTTCACACCTACATTGGGGGGCAGGGGTTGTTACTGCTGAGTCAGGTAATGAGTTCCATGCTTCGACAACTCGATTGCTGAAGTCATATTTTTTACAGTCAAGTTTGAAGTGGCTAATATTAAGTTTGAATCTGCTGTGTGCTCTTGTGTTGTTGCAATTGAAACGTATCAGGAAAGGCTTAATGAACTCAATCTGTATAGTCTGGAAGACAGAAGGGAAAGGGGGGACATGATCGAAACATTTAAATATGTTAAAGGGTTAAATAGGGTTCAGGAGGGAAGTGTTTTTAACAGGAAAGTGAACACAAGAACAAGGGGACACAATCTGAAGTTAGTTGGGGGAAAGATCAAAGGCAACATGAGAAAATATTATTTTACTGCAAGAGTAGTAGATCCTTGGAACAAACTTCCAGCAGACGTGGTTGGTAAATCCACAGTAACCGAATTTAAACATGCCTGGGATAAACATATATCCATTGTAAGATAAAATACAGGAAATAGTAAAAGGGCAGACTAGATGGACCATGGGGTCTTTTTCTGCCGTCAGTCTTCTATGTTTCTATATTTCTAAGCTGAAGTAGTCATTGACAAGTAGAACGTTGCAGCATATGATCTTGTTGGCAATACTTAGATCGTGTCTTAGGCGTCGTATTTCTAAGCTTTCTAGACCTAGGATTGTTAGTCTACTTTCGTAGGGTATTCTGTTATGAGTGAAGGGCTCTTCTGGTGAAGTATCTTTGGACATTTTCAAGAGTGTTTATGTCCGAGATGTAATATGAGTTCCAGACAGATGAACTGTACTCAAGGATGGGTCTGGCAGTAGTGGGATTCAACAATAGGTTGCTACTTGGTATGTGTCACACTGTATATCAGTAGTGAAAATGGAGCTGTACACGCACCTCTGGATGACCGGCAAGCAGGTGTGGGAGTCCGAGCTAGATTTGGCTTCTGCACATGAACAGGAAGCGAAATTTTGTGAGAGAATGCACACGCGTGCACGATTTTGGTGATAGCTTTTTTGCTTCTGCGCATGCGTGGAAGCAAAAAAAATCACCAAAATCTCACGCGGTCACTCAACCTGTCGTGAGATTTTTCTTCCTGTGCATGTGCAGAAGGCAAATCTCACTTGGACATGTGTGCATGTGCCCACCAGCTCTGCACACATCGCATCCGTAGTGGCGGTAAGTAGGAACCCTCATCCTGGTGGGATTCAAATTTGTTTACTGACAGTTCTGTGGGTGTGGTGTGCTGCGCAAAGTTTGGCTTGGTGGGCGTGGCAGGGGAAAAATACTGCAAAATCTCCATTCTCACCCCGCTCCAGAAGAAGGATATTGCAAAATCTCCCTTTCCTCTTCATCAGCTGGGACTCAGAGAGCAGAGAGCATAAGAACATAAGAAGAGCCATGCTTAATCAGGCCAAGGACCATTGAGTCTAGCATTCTGTGTCACACAGTGGCCCACCAATCATCCTTGGGTATCTTGAGCAGAAGGAAAAGGCAAGACCCTCCCTTTCTCTTGACCCCCAACAAGTGGTACTCAAGGGAATCCTACCTGCCTAAACCAACATAGAGGCAGCACACGGACATCCATTTCAATAACCACTGATACACTTGGCATCCATGAATCTGTCTAATCCTGCCTTGAAGCTATCAAGGCTGACAGCTGTCACGACCTCTTCTGGAAGTGAATTCCATAAACCAACAACTTTCTGGTTGAAGAAATGTTTCCCTTTATTTGTCCTGGGGGTGAATAGATGGGGGTGGGGCCAGTCAGAAGTGGTATTTACTGGTTCTCCGAACAACTCTTCTACATTGCTTATTTGACCCCTATGACAATCATTAAATGTTGTACCACATGATTCTTGACAAATGTATCTTTTTCTTTTATGTACTCTGAGAGCATATGCACCAAGACAAATTCCTTGTGTGTCCAATCACACTTGGCCAATAAAATTCTATTCTATTCTACTCTATTCTATTCTATTCTGTTCTGCTCTGTTTTATTCATTCATTCATTCATTCATTCATTCATTCTATCTATCTATCTATCTATCTATCTATCTATCTATCTATCTATCTATCTATCTATCTATCTATCTATCTATCTATTTATTTATTGGATTTGTATGCCGCCCCCTATCCTATCCTATCCTATCCTATCCTATCCTACTCAAAATTTCCACTACCAGTTCTCCAGAACTGATCAGAACCTGCTGAAACCCATCTCTGACACACACACACACACACAAACACACACACACACACACACACACACACACACACACACACACACAAATGCATACAGAAAGATAACAAGTCTGGAGCTTCCTTTTCTTTTACAAAATGGAAGCAAATTTGGAAAGCCAGTGGATTAATGTTACAGACTCTCTCTCTCTCTCTAGGTGTTTACGCTGTTTAATGGCAGAAAGAAAATAGACTGAATTGTGCACCAACAAGTCCTTGGCTGAAATGTTGGATCTGCCATAAAGTTGCAATTAATTTCTTTATCACACTTCCAAACCGCCCACGGTCATTGTCCCCTAGAGAATGTGCTAAACGGTACAATATAAATTGAAAAATAAAAACCAGCCGCTTTACAGAGAGCTAAAAACCAGCTGATGCTGGCATACAAAGCTCCTTATTGAAGAACTCTGTGAGCGACCACAAAAAATGTATTTTACACATTTAAAATGATATCGCCTGTTTGTCTGTCTGTTTATCTGTTTATCTGTTTATCTGTTTATCTGTTTATCTGTTTATCTGTTTATCTGTTTATCTGTTTATCTGTTTATCTACTTATTTACTTATTTACTTATTTACTTATTTACTTATTTACTTATTTACTTATTTACTTATTTACTTATTTACTTATTTACTTATTTACTTATTTACTTATTTACTTATTTACTTATTTACTTATTTACTTATTTACTTATTTACTTATTTACTTATTTACTTATTTACTTATTTACTTATTTACTTATTTACTTATTTACTTATTTACTTATTTACTTATTTGAGTTGAAAGGGACCTTGCAGGTCATCTAGTCCAACCCACTGTTCAAGCAGGAATCCTACACCACCCTAGTCAAATGGCAGTCCAATCTCCTCTTGAATATGTCGAGTGTTGGGGCGTTCACAACCTCCGCTGGCAGGCCGTTCCACTGGTTGATTGCCCTCACCTATCGCCTATCTCTAGGAAAAACCCTTTCTACATGTAGTAACCATGCTACAGGGCTTTTGCATTTTAAAAAAATACCTCCAACTGTTTCCCACTTCAAGTGACATCCTTCCGCGGGATATATTTGCAAACCTAATTTTAGCAGGTCAGCCAGCTTGGTGTAGTGGTTAATAACAAGATCATCATCAACCTGGAGCTGTCTAGACCAGAAGTGGTAATGATCTGGATCTTGACCTAACTTCATCATGACATCAGTTACTCTGCTGGTGATCAGGTTGGGCAGCTGTGATGTATCTCATCTTCCAACAATCCATTAGGAATACCAAGGAGAGAAAGAGAGTTTAAAGATCTGCCAATTTTGGGCACATCAGATTTGGCTCCATCACTGCAAGCAGGCAATTTCTGATCTCTTTTCTTTCAGCAGAGATGTCCATCAATAGACAAAATCAATAGATCAAATCAATATCCTGCTATATATGATCCTGATATATAGAGTGCTGGTGAGACCACATTTGGAATACTGTGTTCAGTTCTGGAGACCTCACCTACAAAAAGATATTGACAAAATTGAACGGGTCCAAAGATGGGCTACAAGAATGGTGGAAGGTCTTAAGCATAAAACGTATCAGGAAAGACTGAATGAACTCAATCTGTATAGTCTGGAGGACAGAAGGGAAGGGGGGGGGGCATGATTGAAACATTTAAATATGTTAAAGGGTTAAATAAGGTTCAGGAGGGAAGTGTTTTTAATAGGAAAGTGAACACAAGAACAAGGGGACACAATCTGAAGTTAGTTGGGGGAAAGATCAAAAGCAACATGAGAAAATATTATTTGACTGAAAGAGTAGCAGATGCTTGGAACAAACTTCCAGCAGACATGGTAGATAAATCCACAGTAACTGGATTTAAACATGCCTGGGATAAACATATATCCATCCTAAGATATAATACAGAAATTAGTATAAGGGCAGACTAGATGGACCATGAGGTCTTTTTCTGCCATCAGACTGCTATGTTTCTATGTTTCTATAAACAAAATCGACTGAATTCTGGAGTCAATTCTAATTTTTTTGCTTCTTATGTGATCTTATGTGGATTTATTAGTTTACAGATTATTATGGGTTTTTAGGCTTGATTGATACAGGACCAGGGTTATAAAAGTCAATCAGATAATCCCTTCCTACAGTTTTATAGTCTAACAGCTAGCAGTTAGTTAAAGTAGCCTGCAGTCCTGCACTCTAACCACTGCATCACCCTGGCTCTACAAGATATTGTATGATACTATATGACTGTAACTTGTAATTTAGAGCATCTGCAGCAAAGACAAATTCCTTGTGTTTCCAATCACCCTTGGCCAATAAAGAATTCTAAAGAATTGCACACTTTTAATGTTTAATGTTTAATGCAGTTTAATGTTTCCAATTGTAAAATAATGCATTTGGGGAAAAGGAATACTCAATCTGAGTATTGTATTGGCAGTTCTGTGTTAGCAAAAACTTCAGAAGAAAAGGATTTAGGGGTAGTGATTTCTGACAGTCTAAAAATGGGAGAACAGTGCAGTCAGGCGGTAGGGAAAGCAAGTAGAATGCTTGGCTGCATACCTAGAGGTATAACAAGCAGGAAGAGGGAGATTGTGATCCCGCTGTATAGAGTGCTGGTGAGACCACATCTGGAATACTGTGTTCAGTTCTGGAGACCTCACCTACAAAAAGATATGGATAAAATTGAACGGGTCCAAAGACGGGCTACAAAAATGATGGAAGGTCTTAAGCATAAAACCTATCAGGAACAACTTAATGAACTCCATCTGTACAGTCAGGAGGGCATAAGAGAAAAAGAGGACATGATCGAAACATTTAAATATGTTAAAGAGTTAAATAAGGTTCAGGAGGGAAGTGAACACAAGAACAAGGGGGCACAATCTGAGGTTAGTTGGTGGAAAGATAAGAAGCAATGTGAGAAAATTATTATTTTACTGAAAGTGTAGTAGATGCTTGGAACAAACATCCAGCAGATCTGATTGGTAAATCCACAGTAACTGAATTTAAGCATGCCTGGGATAAACATTTATTTATTTATTTATTGATTTATTGATTGATTGATTGATTTTGTCCAATACAAAATGAGGGTTTTAGTGGGTAAACACATAGTAAAATACATGATAAAGGTTATAGAGGATATACTCATAATAAAATATATCTAAGAAAGAATAGAAGAAGAGATATAGGAATAGAAGAAAGGTATAGGAGATATAGGAGAGCAATAGGACAGGGAATGGAAGGCACTCTAGCGCAGTGTTTCCCAACCGTGGCCACTTGAAGGTATCTGGACTTCAACTCCCAGAATTTCCCAGCCAGCATTTGCTGGCTGGGGAATTCTGGGAGTTGAAGTCCAAATATCTTCAAGTGGCCAAGGTTGGGAAACTCTGCTCTAGTGCACTTGTACTCGCCCCTTACTGACCTATTAGGAATCTGGATAGGTCAACCATGGATAATCTAAGGGTAAAGTGTTGGGGGTTTGGGGATGACACTATGGAGTCCGGTAATGAGTTCCATGCTTCGACAACTCGGTTACTGAAGTCATATATGTATCCATCCCAACATATAACTTGGCTGCATAGCTAGAGGTATATCAAGCCGGAAGAGGGAGATTATGATCCCGCTATATAGCGTGCTGGTGAGACCACATTTGGAATACTGTGTTCAGTTCCAGAGACCTCACGTACAAAAAGATATTAGCAAAATTGAACAGGTCCAAAGATGGGCTACAAGAATGGTGGAAGGTCTTAAGCATTAAACGTATCAGGAAAGACTTAATGAACTCAATCTGTATAGTCTGGAGACAGAAGGAAAAGGGGGGACATGATCGAAACATTTAAATATGTCAAAGGGTTAAATAAGGTTCAGGAGGGAAGTGTTTTTAATAGGAAAGTGAACACAAGAACAAGGGGACACAATCTGAAGTTAGTTGGAGGAAAGATCAAAAGCAACGTGAGAAAATATTATTTTACTGAAAGAGTAGTAGATCCTTGGAACAAACTTCCAGCAGAGGTGGTTGGTAAATCCACAGTAACTGAATTTAAACATGCCTGGGATAAACATATATCCACCCTAAGAAAAAATACAGGAAATACAGTAGTATAAGGGCAGACTAGATGGATCATGAGGTCTTTTTCTGCCGTCAGTCTTCTATGTTTCTATGTTTCTATATATCCATATAAGATAAGATAACATATATCCATCCTAAGGTAAAATACAGGAAATAGTATAAGGGCAGAATAGATGGACCATGAGGTCTTTTTCTGCCGTCAATCTTCTCTGTTTGTGAGAATTATTTTCTATTGAGGAGTAGTGGGACTAAAATGGAACCTTGTGGTACCCCACTGCTTACTTCCCTCCATGTAGACTTACTTCCTTGGCCTCCTTGCTTTGCTTGTAATAAAAAAGCCACATTTCACATCTGTTTGAAATCAAAGGCTGTAGTAAAGGGGTGTGTAAACAGTCAACTTGATGACTTGGCCCAGTCCAAACGGTCTGGCAGAAGATTCCGTGCAGAGATGATGCCAAAGACAGAAGGATTGGCATGACCACAGGGCATTGTGTACATATCTCGACAGCATTGGCAGTGGAGCTACATCACAGCTAATTAATTAATCACCCTCGGTTTCCCTTTCGCTGCCTTTGCTTTTCTCCAACTCTGCTCCAAATTTGGAGAGGAGCTGGAAGCGTACAAAAAAAATGAAATAAAATTGTACCCAAACCAGCAGAAATTCTTTGCAGGGTGTAATTTTACAGAATGGGTTTTATTAGCATCGTTCACTCCCACCCACCCCCATCCCAAGAGACAAAAATGGAAGGGAAAATAAAGAGCTGATTGGTGGACGATTTCCTTTATCTGCCAAAACAAAACCCTTTTTTGGTGGTGCTTTGTTGATCTGCGCGTTGATGCAAATGGGGAGTCAGTTCAATCGATGCGAAAGGGAGATGGAATAATTCACTCATTGGTTCATGTGTTTCAGTGTTACGCTACTGCTTGGAACCTGGCAATGTAGGCTAAGAGATTCTGCAGGATAAAAAGTACAGATCTCTCTCTCTCTCCCTTTCTCTCTCTCTCCCTCCCTCCCTCCCTATGTGTGTGTGAGTGTGTGTCCATACATGCACGCACGCGGATCACTATTAACACAACTGGTTTAATCAGGTCAGGTGGAGATTAACAGTTGCCTTTATTCAACATGCTTTAAGCTTGGGAGCTTTTTAAAGTGTATTTATTAGATCGTTTGCCTATTTATCAGCTTACATATATACAGTATCTGTCTGTCTGTCTGCCTATGTTCTATCATCACTCCCCTCCCTTGTCTATTATCTCTCTCTCTCCCCTCCTCTCTCATTTCTCTCTCCCACCCTACATATCTACCTACCTACCTATCCACCCATCTATATATTCTGTCTGTCTGTCTATCACCTACCTACCTACCTACCTACCTACCTACCTACCTATCTATCTATCTATCTATCTATCTATCCATTCGTCTCTCTCTCTCTCCCTCCCTCCTGCCCACCATCCAATCAAAATCTGCATGCAAAAACCTCCATAAATTAGAGAAAATTGCAAAGATACACAGATTTGGCTGGTTGTTGTTTTCAACTTCAAAAAAAAATCCATTAAAAGTGATGCAACAGGATATTGCTTAACTAACAAAGACAGAATGTAATTTATATGTTCTAGATGAGCCCAGTCCTGTATACGCTTCTAAAATTGTGAGTTGGAGAAAATTATAAATTCTATTGAAATGCATACAATGAACCTTCCTATCAAGGGGTTGGCTGTTTACATTGAAAACTGTAAGAAGAATGTGTTTGCCTCTGAGTTTATGAGAAAGGACAGAGAGGGATGAGCTACTTACCATATTTTTCAGAGTATCACATGCACCATTTCCTCCCTAAACAGGGTAGAAATGTTGGTGTGTCATATATACTGAATACAGCCATTTTTGGCCTTCTAAAGCCCTGCCCCTGCGTCTCATTTTTTGCATGCTTTGGGAAGCAGTCCGAGAGCTCCTGGGGACTGGGGGAAGGCAAAAACACCCCCATTTTCGCAAAACCTGGGCGAAATATGGGCCGGTTTTCACAAAAACGGGGGCATTTTTGCCTTCCCCCAGCAGCTTTCCACAAATTCCCCAGACCCTTTGCCCATCCCATTTTTTACAAAATTGGTGAAAAACCATCCATTTTTGCAAAAAAATGGGACATGCAGAGGGCTTAGGAAGCCAGGGAGACCAACAAAGTTTTTTCTTACTTACTTCTTTGAAATCTTGGTGTGTCTTATACACCAGTGCATCTTATAGTCTGAAAAATATGGTAGTCTTCACCAAGCACTGCAGAATAGAAGGAAAAGGAAGCGGAGTCCTTGCAAATTGTTAGTTTGTTGTCATTGTCATTCCCACCTCTAGGGGGCAGTGCTCACCCCCATTTCAAGACCATTGAACCAGTGCTATCTAAAATCATTTACACGGTCATGTGCCCAGCATGATGTCACAGAGTGCTGTTATCTTCCCACCATAGTGGTACCTATTTATCTACTTGCATTCATATACTTTTGATCTGCTAGGTTGGCAGGAGCCAAGCAAGGATGGGAGTTCCCACATTTGTGTGATGCTTGGGTTTCAAACCTGGGCAGCCAGATTTCCAACCGATAGTCCCAGTGTCTTAACCACTGAGCCACCACATCAGAACAGAGGAAAGTGCTTTTAAATTTTTCCCTTCTTAACTGTATCCATACCCTGGAAAGACAATGAATTTGTGGTGATGTTAGCGCCAAACCCCCAGTAATCAGATATACACCAATGGAATAACTAATAAAATGATTTAATATTTACAAAAGTCTCAGTCTTTTAAGAGTCCTTTAAAAGTATTTTTAAAAGAAGAATAAAATCTAGCAAAGTCTTATCAGTTGGCCAGAGTACCAGAGAGAAGATAAACACAGCAATAATTACCAGGGAAGCAAGATTTCAAAAGCGTAGATGTCAGAAGCTAGCTGGAAGACCGAAGCTCATTAGAAAAGTGCCAAGAATGGGCTCTTTTGAAACACAAGCCAAATACAATAGATCAGTGTTTCCCAACCTTGACAACTTGAAGATATCTGGACTTCAACTCCCAGAAGTCCCCAGCCAGCATTGGCTGGCTGGGGGATTCTGGGAGTTGAAGTCCAAATATCTTCAAGTTGCCAAGGTTGGGAAACACTGCAATAGACGAGACTAGATGTTGCCAAAATGAACTGCAGTGTTCTCTGCAAAGAGGCGTGGCATGCCTCACACTTAAATAGTGTGAGGGCATGACCCAATAGCCAACAGTGCTACTCATGCATCAATCTCCTTCTAGCAAACCACCCATGCCTCCTAGATGTCCTGCGCACTCTAGCATCCAGAAGAGGCTCCTCCTCTTCTCCTGAGTCACTCTTCTCAGGAAGTGCAGAAGGTCCTGGTTGTTGTTCATTCTCACACTACGTCCCTGTCACAGTCTCTCTCAGGTGCCAGGAACACAGAACACCTGTACTTTATCTCCACTGTCTCTGCATCCTCTGAGTCCATGACTAATTTCACCGGATGTGAGCAAACCACAACAGGTGGTCTTTCTGGGGAGGATATACATCAACAGAGAATTTCTGGTCTTTAACCATATCAAATCCTCCATCTCCTCACCCCCTCCTTCTCCTCCTCCTCCTCCTCCTCCTCCTCTTTCTCCTCCTCCTTCTCCTTCTCCTCCCACTCCTCACCACCACTACCATCATTGTCACTACCACCATCATTATCATTGTATAAGCAAAATTGTTCTCCTTAGCCATCACCCATGATGATAAAGTCATCACAAAGATCCTCAGAAGATGACCTCGATAACAGAGCAGATCCATTGAGAAGGTGGTCTCCTAGATACCTGAAAACTAAGATGCAGAATGTGGGTGGAAATTTCTGGCTCTCCAGAAGTACGTAAGCTATGATTCATCAAAACAGCCACTTCATAAATGCAGGGAACGACATAGGAGGAGAAATCCTTCCCGACAAGATTCTGCAATCCATCTGCTTTTAAAGGATGAAGGCCAATCTTTTGAAGACAGCAAAGTCCACTTTTTGGACAGAGAGGATTGCTGGGTTGAAAGAGGGATCAAAGAGGCCATCTATGTCAAAATTGAACAGTCTTCTCTCATGCCTGGGATAAACATATATCCATTGTAAGATAAAATACAGGAAATAGTATAAGGGCAGACTAGATGGACCATGAGGTCTTTTTCTGCCGTCAATCTTCTATGTTTCTATGTTTCTCACCTCCAAGTGGCCTTAAGCGACTCACTAAAAGGATGCAGATGACCAGTGGGCTGCAAGGAGTATAAATCTTTCCATCTCTGCACCATCATCAGAACTGAAGAAGGATGAGAAGCTAAACGTCTTCAGTAAAAAAAATCCAGAAAGTCCACCTCTCTCTTGAATAAGTAACTTTGGGACAACCATGACCTGGATGGCTGAGAATCTCCATAGACACAGGATTTCCACTTCATATTTCTTCAACTCTCTTATCCTTTAACCTTCACTCCATTCCCCCCTACTCACTGCAAGAGGAGTACAATTCCACACACTGATTTAAGGTTTATCCAAACCAACCAACCTCCCCATCAACAATCTACTGCATCCCTAAATCAGTTTGAATGGCTCAGGGTTGATGCACTGAAGTGATTCAGTGATGCAATTCTAGATTCCACGCATGAGGTTAAATTGACTGAATGGCCATCAAAACCTCTGATGGAAGGGTATCACAGCCCGGAGAAGGGAAGCTAACACAACAAAGGGAAAATTTCTTTTGATGGCAGAGGAGGACAAAAAGGACAACTGAAAATAAAATAAAATGTTTGATTTAGAAACAAGAGAGAAAGCCTGTTTGTTCTCATGGTTAAGGAACAAGGCTAAAAAAAAGAGAGCCCATGAGTTCTAGTCCTGCCGCAGGCACGAAAGCCAGCTGGGTGACTTTGGGTCCATTACCAGGAAATTGTGAGTTCTAGACTTGCCTTAGGTAGAAAAGCCAGCTGGGAGACTTTGGGTCAATCACCAGGGGATTGGGAATTCTAGTTCTGCCTAAGGTATGGATACATTTGCCATCTTGAGTGAGTGAGTGAACTAGCTAGCCAGCCAGCCAGCCAGCCTGCCTGCCTACCTGCCTTTCTGTCTGTCCGTCCGTCCATCCATCCATCCATCCATCCCTATCTATCTATCTATCTATCTATCTATCTATCTATCTATCTATCATCTATCTATCTATCTATCTATCTATCTATCTATCTATCTATCATCTATCTATCTATGCGTTTGTTCATTCATTCATTCATTCATACATTGATGCATTCGTTATTTTATCTCTCTCTCTCTCTCATCTATCTATCTATCTATCTATCTATCTATCTATCTATCTATCTATCTATCTCTATCTATCTATCTATCTCTATCTATCTATCTATCTATCTATCTATCTATCTATCTATCTATCTATCTATCTATCTATCTATCTATCTATCTATCTATCTATCTATTTGACTTCTATGCCACCCAATATCTTGGGACTCAGGGAGTTATTTTTAAAAATGATAAAGGTGGGGAATAACTAAATAAAATAAAGACCAGAACAGACCAGCTAAAAAAACAAAACAAAACTCAAAACTCTTAAATAAAAATTAAAAACTGCAAGGATTCTGATACCATGAACACTATTACCTTTTCATCAAATTAGTTTCTTGGAAAAGGTGCCATCAAATTCTTGAATGTTTGCCAGAAGTCTTTCAATAATGAGACCTACATTATTCTCCAGCAGATGTTAGCTCTGTGCCTTTTATTTCCTTAATTAGTGTGATTTATTTTGAATGTTAGAAATAAATGTTCCCCGCTTGACTTTTTACCTTTTGTGTATCTGGAGCTTATGGAACCATCTCTCTCAAATGTTACCTTGACTCAGAATCTTAGGAAAATACCACTCGGAAATCTGATTTGTTAACATTACTGGGATTTTAAGTGGAGCTTTGTTTGAGAGTTAAGGGGAAGTCTTAATGCATGTCAATGAAATTTACTTTGGGGATGCTGAAATACGCAACACTCTGGAACACTTTATCCCTGTGAATGAAACTTTGCTTTTATGTCCTTTCCAGGAGAACATTGAAACATTCTGCAACCTTAAAGTTTTGAATAGGATAGGATAGGATAGGATGGGATGGGATGGGATGGGATGGAATGGAATAGAATAGAATAGAATTTCATCAATGACCTGGACAAGGGAATAGAAGGGCAACTAATCAAATTCGCAGATGACACCAAGCTGGCGGGGGTAGCCAACACCCTTGAAGACAGGCTCAAATTACAGAAAGACCTGGACAGACTAACACAGTGGGCCCACACCAACAAAATGATGTTCAACATCGACAAGAGCAAAGTCCTTCACCTAGGTAAAAAAAAACCCTGGACACACATACAGCCTGGGAGCAACCCCTTTCAGCAGTAGCGACGGCGAAAGAGATCTTGGAGACTTGGTGGATAATCAACTAAACATGAGCCAACAATGTGCAGCAGCAGCCAAAAAAGCCAACACAATCCTAAGCTGCATCAACAGGGGAATACACTCCAAGACCAGGGAAGTCTTAATACCACTCTACTACGACCTAGCCTAGAGAAAAGGAGGGCCAGAGCAGACATGATAACAGTCTACAGGTATATGAGGGGTTGCCACAGAGAGGAGGGGATCACTTTATTCTCCAGGGCACCAGAGGGCCGGACGAGGAACAACGGCTGGAAGCTGACCAAGGAGAGATTCAACCTAGAAATAAGGAAGAACTTCCTGATGGTCAGAACAATCAACCAGTGAAACAACCTACCAGTGGACGTTGTGAACTCCAATACTCTGGACATTTTTAAGAGGAAATTGGACTGCCATTTGGCTGGGATGCTATAGGGTTCCTGCTTAGGCAGGGGGTTGGACTTGATGACCCGCATGGTCCCTTCCAACTCTAACAATAAATAAATAAATAAGAATGGAATAGAATAGAATAGCAGGAGATTGGACTGGAAGACCTCCAAAGTCCCTTTCAACTCTGTCCTTCTATTCTAAATCAGGGATTACCTGCAACTCCTGGCAGAGACTTAATTTTTCTTGAAAGATTGTCCATAAGATGTTAGTACTGTGTGTATAACTAGTTGGTTTTTCCAATGTATAACTTAAGCCAACAATGTATGGTTAAAGGAATTAGCACACTACAGCTTTAAGAGCTGGTGTTGCAATCAACTATAAGAGGAAGTCAGCAACGTCTCTCTTTCTCAGAGCCTAAAGCTTTGAGACTCTCCCTGATATCTCTCTGGTTTGTCTATATGATTATTCCATTGTAAGGACTACTGTGTGTAGCAAGAACCATGTGTTCTAATGTTGGTCTGTATGTGTATTGAGTAAGACTTGAATTGTATACGTATTGAGAATATCGATTGCTGTATTTGTAAACGACTAGGATTATTACTGTCTACAATATTTGCCTAATATAAATAATATTTATACATTTAAAGTATGTGGTCTGATTATTTGGAGTACTGCTCATATCTCTGGAATATTTATAAAGCCCTTCATAAAGCCCTTCATGGCACTGGACCAGAATATCTTCGGGACCGCCTCCTGCCGCACGAATCCCAGCGACCGGTTAGGTCCCACAGAGTTGGCCTTCTCCGGGTCCCGTCGACTAAACAATGTCGTCTGGCGGGACCCAGGGGAAGAGCCTTCTCTGTGGGGGCCCCAACCCTCTGGAACCAGCTCCCCCCTGAGATTAGGATTGCCCCCACCCTCCCTGCCTTTCGTAAACTCCTTAAGACCCACCTTTGCCGTCAGGCATGGGGGAACTAAAACACCTCCCCCTTGCCCATGTTGTTTTGTTGATTGATTGCCTGTTTTTTATATATACTGTTTTTTATGAGATTATTAATTTAAATTGGAACTGGATGGGTGGACATTGGATTTGGTATTGTGTACTGTACTGTTTTTTATTATTGTTGTGAGCCGCCCCGAGTTTGCGGAGAGGGGCGGCCTATAAATCCAATAAACCTAAACCTAAACCTAAATATTAGCTGGATATCCTCCACCTCCACATTTTCCATTGTGCAGGGATAATACAGCTTACATAGAAACATAGAAACATGGTCCATCTAGTCTGCCCTTATACTATTTTCTGCATTCTATCTTAGGATGGATATATGTTTATCCCAGGCATGTTTAAATTCAGTTACTGTGGATTTATCCACCACGTCTGCTGGAAGTTCAGTCAAATAATATTTTCTCATGTTGCTTTTGATCTTTCCCCCAACTAACTTCAGATTGTGTCCCCTTGTTCTTGTGTCCACTTTCCTATAGCTTACTTCTCATCCTCTAACATAAGCCAAAAGCAAATTCTCAATGTACTTTTTAAACTTGTGACACGTTCGGCTGATCTATAGCTACGCAAGTCCGATTGTTAATGCAACCCCAATTTGTTCTCACTTCCTTAAGCGCTAGTACAGATCTACTAGCCTTGAGCTGGGAACCAAGTCAACAAAGTGCCTTACTTTCTGATGAACTCCCCACAAACCACCCCATAAAGCACTGATGTTGTAATTGCATTCTTGACTATGCATAATTTCTCCTTGTTATTTCTTCCCATTTCCCTATCGTCTGTGCGCTAAGGGGCCGGTGCAAAATTCAAGTGATTGCAGGGTAGTGATTTACAACATTGATTTATGCGCTTAATCACGCATGCCCTCGTAAAATAGACTTCGCAGCTAGTGCAATATGAATAGAAAGGGGGTGGGATACTCATCAGTCTTGCAGTGGGTAGTTTAATCATTGCCGAAAGCCTCCAGCCATTCATGGAAAGCAGGTTTTATAGGGCTGGACAGATGCTTGGTTCAACAGTGCTTCGAATCATGCCCACTTGGCCTTCTCTGGGTCTTGTCGACCAAACAATGTCATTTGGTGGGCCCCAGAGGAAGAGCCTTCTCTGTAGCGGCCCTGGCCCTCTGGAATCAACTCCCCCCAGAGATTGGAATGGCCCCCACCCTCCTTGTCTTTCACAAATTACTCAAGACCCACCTATATCGCCAGGCATGGGGGAGTCTACGGAAAGGGGCGGCATACAAATCTAATAAATAAATAAATAAATCTCCCCCAGGCTTTCTTATATTTTATGTTTAGTATGTATGTGCTGTATGGTTTTTAAATTGTTGGGGGGGGGGTTAATATAATTTTATTATTAGATTTGTTCCATTGTTATACTGGTTTTATTACTGTTATGAGCCACCCCGAGTCTTCAGAGAGGAGCGGCATACAAATCTAGTAAATTGAATTGAAATTGAATTGATTCCCAACAGAGTGGTTAACGCCTGGAATACTCTACCTGACTCCGTTGTTACATCCTCTAACCCTCACAGCTTCAATCTTACAGTGTCTATCGGTGGTGTTAGTATATAGAACATAACCTATTTGGGTGACATACAGTAGCTAACTACGTCAGTTTGTCTAAATGTAAAGACTGTACCTTTATGGAAATATTATTGATTGGCCATAAGAGGGCGCCAACACCATTCCCATTGGGAGGGAGTTACTTTGTTAGAGCTATATTTGCCGTGAGCTGTATTCTTGCTGTGTGAATGGTTTGTAAACTATTAGAGTATTATATTGTTGATTCTGTATATTTGTAAATAATAATATTGTTGTATATACATTAATACTAAGTCTGAGTCATTGTCTGGCTAACTCACATTTCCTACACCACAACAACTCTGCTTAATGTGCGTTGGCCTCACCCCGTTCCAAAGAGGTCCATGAAAGGCGTGTACATAAGCGCACCACTGTGCCTATCATCCCTGTCCTACTGTCCCCATTTATTTGTATTCATAGAAACATAGAAAATTGACAGCAGAAAAAGACCTCATGATCCATCTAGTCTGTCTTTATACTATTTCCTATATTTTATCTTACGATGGATATATATTTATCCCAGGCATGTTTATATTCAGTTACTGTGGATTTACCAACCACGTCTGCTGGAAGTATGTTCCAAGCATTTACTATTCTTTCAGTAAAATATTTTCTCACTTTATTTCTGATCTTTCCCCCAACTGACCTCAGATTGTGCCCCCTTGTTCTTGTGTTCACTTTCCTAATAAAAACACTTCCCTCCTGAACCTTATTCAACCCTTTAAAAACATATTTAAATGTTTCGATCATGTCCCCCCTTTCCCTTCTGTCCTCCAGACTATACAGACTGAGTTCATGAAGCCTTTCCTGATACGTTTTATGCTTAAGACCTTCCACCATTCTTGTAGCCCATCTTTGGACCTGTTCAATTTTGTCAATATCTTTTTGTAGGTGAGGTCTCCAGAACTGAACACAGTATTCCAAATGGGGTCTTACCAGCGCTCTATACAGCGGGATCACAGTGATGGTGAACCTTTTTTCCCTTGGGTGCCAAGAGCGTGTGCGCACACACTATTGCGCCTGTGCGAGTGCCCACATCAATAATTCAATGCCTGGGGAGGGCAAAAATTGCCTCCCTCAACCCCTCCTGAGGCCCTCTGGAGGCCAGAAACAGCCCATTTATGAACTTCTGGTGGGCCCGGTGGGCCTGTTTTTCACCCACCCTAGGCTCCAGAGACTTCCATGGAGCCTTGGGAGGGCAAAAACAGCCTCTCCATCCCTCCGGCGCCCCTCCAGAAGCCGAAAATGCCCTCCCAGAGCCTCCGGGTGAGCCGAAAATCAGCTGGCCGGTGCGTACATTCATGCTTGAGCTGAGCTAGGGCAACAGCTTGCATGCTGGCACATATGGCTCCGCGTGCCACCTGTGGCACCCATGCCATAGGTTTGCCATTATGGTCCTATACTATTTCAGACAATTGGTTTTCCATAATCTCATCTTAAAAACCTCCAGTGATGGACCAGCCACAACTTCTGGGAGGCAAGCCATTCTACTGATTAATTGTTCTCACTGCCAGAACATTTTTCCTACGTTCTAGGTTGGATCTCCCTTTAATGATCCTCTACCTGTTATTTCTTGTCCTGCCCTCTGGTGCTTTTGACAATAGAGCAATCACCATTATTTAAAATTAATTATTTAATTAATTATTTAATCAATCTGTCCATCCATCCATCCATCCATCCATCCATCCATCTATTTATCTATCTATCTATCTATGTTGAAAGGGACCTTGCAGGTCATCAAGTCCAACCCCCTGCTCAAGCAGGAAACCCTACACCACCCCAACCAGACAGCAGACCAATTTCCTTTTGAATGTGTCAAGTGATGGGGCATTCACAACCTTCGCTGGCAGGCCGTTCCACTGGTTGATCACTCTCACCATCAGAAAGTTCTTCTTTATTTCCAGGTTGAATCTCTCCTTGGTCAGTTTCCATCCATTGCTCTTAGTCTGGCCCTCTGGTGCTCTGGAAAACAGTGTGACCCCCTCCTCTCTGTGGCAACCCCTCAAATATCTGTATACTACTATCATGTCCCCTCTGGCTCTCCTTTTTCCTGGACTCTCCATGCCCAGTTCCAGCAACCTCTCTTCGTATGTCTTGGTTTCCAGTCCCTTTATCATTTTAGTTGCTCTTTTCTGTACTTTCTCTAGAGTTCGAATGTCCTTTTTGTAGTGGGGTGACCAAAATTGAATGCAGTACTCTAGGTGTGGTCTGACTATGACATTTTCTCTGTGACAGCCCTTCAAGTATTTGAAGACTGCTGTCACACCACCCCTAGTTCTTCTGTTCATTAGATTATACATACGTTATTTATTTATTTATTTATTTATTTATTTATTTATTTATTTATTTATTTATTTATCATGTATTTATTTATTTATGTTTTTGTTTATTTGTTTATTTGTTTGTGTGTTTGTTCATTCATTCATTCATTCATTCATTCATTCATTCATTCATTCATTCATTCATTCATTCATTCATTCATTTATCCAATACACAATAATACACAATGAAGGTTATAGAGGATATAGTAGGGAAGAAATATGAGATATAGGAGAGACTATAGGACAGGGGATGGAAGGCACTCTAGTGCGCTTATGTATGCCCCTTACTGACATCTTAGAAATCTGGAGAGGTCAACCGTGGATAGTCTCAAGGTAAAATGTTGGGGGTTAGGGGATGATACTACAGAGTCTGGTAATGAGTTCCACGCTTCGACAACCCGGTTACTAAACTCATATTTTTTGCACTCAAGATTGGAGCAGTTAATATTAACCTTGACTCTGTTGTGTGCTCTTGTGTTGATGTGGTTGAAGCTGAAGTAGGCTTTGACAGGCAGGACAATCAGAGCCAACCTTGTTGTTGTGGTTAGCTCTGGCCCAGCTCCTGCCCCAAGGAATGTGCAGGTGGATGTGGGGGAGACATCCACATGCCGCAGGCCTGTTTTGCTCCCAATGGAATCTGCCGATGAAGCCTCCTCTGACCAAGGCAGCATGAGTGACAGGGAAGAGGGGAGTTTGGCAGACAGCCTAGGAGGAGATCAATCATCTGTATCATCCTTAATGACACATCCACGCATGCGTAGAGTGATGCATAGGAGACAACAACTGAAGGATTATTACAAGAGAAAAGGAGGCCACCTGTGGTTGGGTGGGGCTCCAGTAATTAGGGCTGTTGCTATAAATAGCAGCGTGTGGGTTTGGCCATTGTGAAAGAGTATCTGATCACAGTTCTTCAGGAATCGTGTGTTGCTGTTTTCTGGACTTTGTTGATTTTTCCAGGCCTTTGAAACCAAAGCAGAGCAACATGTGTGTGTGTGTCTCACTTCGTTGGAAGAAGAAGGGGTGTGAAGTTTCTTCACAGCTGCTAGCTAAGTACTTAATGACTGCTTAAGGGACTTGTACAAACTACCAGGTTGTTTTGGGACGAGTGCTCTTTGCAATACAAAAAGAGTGCTTAGTTTATTTTGAATTTTGTGATAAAGAACATTTTTTTGAATTTTCAAACGTGTGTGTGTCTGAAATTTGTACCCTGGAATTTTTGGGAGGCTCCTACCAAAGAGCCTGGCAGAACACCTTGTTTAGCTTTGTCGATCTGCCCAAGGGTACATACTTTGCAAAGAACAACTATGGACCAGACAGATAAATATAACATATTGCCCTGCTTGAAATGAAAGAGGCAGCGTTCCAAGTGTTGTGCCCACACCAATGAGCCAGGTTGAACTAAATTTATAACAAAGGCATACAGATGTGTGGGGCTGCATTGTATCATTTGAAGCAGCCAGTCTATTTCCAGTGGGTGCTATTTCATATTCCCCTCTCAAAATGTCACTTTTGCTTGCCTTCAGTTTTATCGGGGCGAAGTGCCGATGTGACTGAAGATTGCCTCTAGCACAGCTTAGTGGTCAGCTGCTGCTGTCTCCCTTCTCATTTAATCCCATTTCAAAAACTTAGTCGTAATTAAATTGGAAACAGAGAAACATGCAATCATAGAAGATTGACGGCAGAAAAAGACCTCATGGTCCATCTAGTCTGCCCTTATGCTATTTCCTGTATTTTATCTTAGGATGGATACATGTTTATCCTTGGCATGTTTAAATTCAGTTACTGTGGATTTACCAATTACATCTGCTGGAAGTTTGTTCCAAGCATCTACTACTCTTTCAGTAAAGTAATATTTTCTCACGTTGCTTCTGATCTTTCCCCCAACTGACCTCAGATTGTGTCCCCTTGTTCTTGTGTTCACTTTCCTATTAAAAACACTTCCCTCCTGGACCTTATTTAACCCTTCAACATATTTAAATGTTTCGATCATGTTCCCCTTTTCCTTCTGTTCTCCAGACTAGACAGATTGAGTTCATTAAGTCTTTCCTGATAAGTTTTATGCTTAAGACCTTCCACCATTTTTGTAGCCCGTCTTTAGATCTGTTCAATTTTATCCATATCTTTTTGTAGGTGAGGTCTCCAGAACTGAACACAGTATTCCAAATGGGGCTCACCAGCGCTCTATACAGCAGGATCACAGTCTCCCTCTTCCTGCTTGTTATACCTCTAGCTATGCAGCCCAGCATTCTACTTGCTTTCCCTACCGCCTGACTGCACTGGAGGATATACTTGAGAGCACCCACAATTCTGGAGCATTAAAAAGAATCTGAACCCATCCATCCTCCTAAATTGTACTTTTAAAAAATGGATTAATTCTAAATATGTTCTGGATATACCTGAGATGTGGGGTTCTATACATGCTTCCCAATTGAAAGGGCAGTGAAAGACGCAAGTTGCAACCTTTTGCCTACCTTCCAAATATTCTAGTACAGCGCTGCTCCACATGCGAGTATTCCAGGTTACGAGCCGCGACGCGAGCGAAATTTCTGTTCGACACCCGAGCTCAAATTCGGGATACAAGCCGAGCTTCCACTAGGTGGCGCAAGAATCTCCTTGCTTCCAGTTATCTCGGTGCGAAAACAAAGTCTAAAGGCATTCGTTTGAGATGCGAGTTGATCGACTTACGAGCTCGGGTCTGGAACGAATTAAACTCGTATGTCGAGGTACCACTGTAGTGTCATCAGTAATGGGCTACTGCTGCCCCCCTGGGTGGTGGTGCAGTGGGAGTAGTAAGTTTATGCACTATTTATTAATAGTATTTTTATTGTCCTTCCTTCTCTACTACTTTAGTATGATACTTAATTGCTTTTAAAATAGGAAATAAGTAAATAGTATGTTTTGACCTATAAATTCTTTAATCATTTTAATCATTATATAGAACTGAACTTTTATAGCAATTAAAGAAAATTGAGCTACTTGCCTAATCTGTTATCATACTGAACCTTGTGGGTTCAGTACAAAACCTTAAAACGCTACTGTGCTCCTCAACCAATAATGCTGTCTATCATTTGTCCTTTTTGTGGCTATTCAAATAATGGGACTTAATCAACTGAGAAAGAGTCCAAGCACCTATTTGAAAACTTATCTTGTTTGGTAAGCCACTCCCACTCAGTCACATGACCTTTAAGCCACCATGAGTCACATGATTATCAAGCCACTCCCACCTGGTCACAGGGCCAGCAAGCCAATCCTACCCGGTCCTATGACCATCAAGCCACACCCACACAATAAACCACGCCCACAATGTGGCAGTACAATTTTTGGCAGCCAATCACTGCACATAGAGTCCTCTCTGTAGACATACGTGCCATCACCATCTGCTTTTCATGCAAGTCAGAGGGCCGGAAATCTGAAGGTCAGCTGACCAGTGTGCATGCATCAGTCACATGGTCTTCAGGTTTCTGGTGCTCCAGTTTGTGCAAAGTCCAGCTGACCCAAAGACTTCAGGGTTCCAGCATTCCAGTCTGGGCACTGGGTGCTGAAAAGGTTCACCACCCACTGCCCTATATCATTTCAGACAAACAGTGGCCAATCTCTTCTTTAAAACCTCCAGGAATAATCAGAGGTCAACACAACAAAGAAGATTATTATTTAATAACTCACATACTAACATCAGCAAGATTGGTGTTCGCACAAACCTGGAAACAAGAAATGATACCAAATGAAGAGATGGTGATTAGGAAAATGCTAGACTGTGCTAAATTAAGTAAATTAACTTATGAATTACAGAACAAACAAAATAAGAACTACTACAAAGTGAGGGAGAAACTGTATAATTGAATAGGAAAAAAAATAAGAAAGGGAATTAGTATTAAAGAAAAATAAAGTAACAAAAACAGAATTGTAAAATACTCATTATTCAGTAAACTATTATGTATATATGTTGTGGTTAGCTCTGGCCCAGCTCCTGCCCCAAGGACTGTGGATGTGGGGGAGACATCCACATGCTGCAGGCCTGTTTTCTCCCTCCCCCTGGTGGAATCTGCTGATGAAGGCTCCTCTGACCAAGAAGACATGAGTGACAGGGAGGAGGAGAGTGTGGCAGACAGCTCAGAAGTAGATCAATTATCTAGCTCTTCCTTGGATTCAGAACAAGAGTTAATGATACAGCCACGCATGCGGAGAGCCATGCATAGGCAACAACAACTGAGAGATTATTATCAAAGAAAATGAGGCCACCTGTGGTTGGGTGGGGCTGTGGTAATGAGTGAGGCTGCTATAAATAGCAACCTGTGGGTTTGGCCATTGTGGAGGATTATCTGATCGTTGTGTTTCATGACTGCTTTACTGACTTTGACCTTTGTGTGCTGATTTTTCCCCCCTTTGAAACTAAACCAGAGCAAAGTGTGTTTCACTTTGTGAAAGAAGAAGGACTGTGAATTACCTCACAGCTGCAAGCTAAGTATCACAGAACTGATAAGGGACTTTGTACAAATTACCAGTTTGTTTGGAGACCAGTTCTCTTTGCTACAGGTATACCAAAAGAGGGCTTAGTTTAAGTGACTTTTCATTATAAAGAACATTGTTTTGAATTTTCAAACGTGTGTGCGTCTGAAATTTGTACCTGTGAATTTTTGGGAGGAGTGTACCAGAGAGCCTGACAGAACAATATATATAGATGTATAAATGTTTTGTGTTGTTTATTCGTTTGTTGGAAAAAATAAAAATAATTGAAAAAAAAACCCCTCCAGTGTTGGAGCAACCACAACTTCTGGAGGCCAGTTGTTCCACTGATTAATTGTTCTTGCTGCCAGGAAAGACAAACCTTACTTCAAGGTTGCTTCTCTCCTTGATTAATTTCCATCTATTGCTTCTTGTCCTGCCTTTAGGTGCTTTGGAGAATAGGTTGATTCCTTCTTCTTTTTGGCAGCTTTTTGGACATTGGAAGAGAGCTAACATGTCACCCTAGAGCCCTTTTCATTAAACTAGATACAGTGATCCCCCGCTCGTTGCGAGGGTTCCGTTCCAGGACCCCCCGCAACGAGCGGGTTTTCGCGAAGTAGCGCTGCGGAAGTAAAAACACCATCTGCGCATGTGCAGATGGTGTTTTTACTCCCACAGCGCTAGCGAGGAGCCGAAGATTGGGGGCGGCGCGGCTGTTTGCCGCCGGCATGGAGGGCTTCCTAGCAGCCCCCCAAACCCGGGTTGGGGGTCCGGGGGGCGCTGGCTCTCGGCGCTTTCGAGCTGAGTCCGGGAGCGAATTCGCTCCCGGACTCAGCTCAAAAGCGCCGATAGCAAGCGGCAAGGAACGGCTTGTCCACGCCGTTCATTCTCGCCGCTTTCGAGCTGAGTCCGGGAGCGAATTCGCTCCCGGACTCAGCTCGAAAGCGCCGATAGCAAGCGGCAAGGAACGGCTTGTCCACGCCGTTCATTCTCGCCGCTTTCGAGCTGAGTCCGGGAGCGAATTCGCTCCCGGACTCAGCTCGAAAGCGGCGAGAATGAACGGCGTGAGCGGGCGAAGGGCGGGCGGCAGCGAGGAGTTTGCGTGGGCGGTGGGGAAACTCCTCGCTGACGCCAGCAAGAGGGGGAAGACTCAGGGAAGCCGCCCAGCAGCTGATCTCCCGGTTGCCATCTACGCATGCGTGCCCATAGAAAAAACGGGCACGCATGCGTAGATGGTATTTTGACTTCCGGGTTGAAAAATAGCGAAGTACCCTGTTCGCAATGGTTGGGGACGCAATAAACGGGGGATCACTGTATACCCAATTCCTCCAATTGTTCTTCATATGCTTTAGTCTTCAGTCCCCTAACCATCTCTGTTGCCCTTCTATGCAAAAGACCAACATGTCGTTTGGCGCGCCCCAGGGAAAGAGCCTTCTCTGTGGCGGCCCCGACCCTCTGAAATCAACTCCCCCCAGAGATTAGAACAGCCCCTACCCTCCTTGTCTTTCGCAAATTACTCAAGACCCACCTTTATCGCCAGGCATGGCGGAACTGAGACACCTCCCCCAGGCTTTTATATTTTATGTTTGGTATGCATGTGTTGTATGGTTTTAATTGTTGGGGTTTTATATATACTTTTTAAAATATTAGATTTGTATTACTATTATATTGTTTTTGTTATTGTTGTGAGCTGCCCCGAGTCTTCGGAGAGGGGCGGCATACAAATCTAATATATCATCATCATCATCATCATCATCATCATCATCATCATTATTATTATTATTATTATTATATCGCTGACCTGGATACAATAGAAACATAGAAACATAGAAGTCTGACGGCAGAAAAAGACCTCATGGTCCATCTAGTCTGCCCTTATACTATTTTCTGTATTTTATCTTAGGATGGATATATGTTTATCCAAGGCATATTTAAATTCAGTTACTGTGGATTTATCTACCACGTCTGCTGGAAGTTTGTTCCAAGGATCTACTACTCTTTCAGTAAAATAATATTTTCTCATGTTGCTTTTGATCTTTGCCCCAACTAACTTCAGATTGTGTCCCCTTGTTCTTGTGTTCACTTTCCTATTAAAAACACTTCCATCCTGAATCTTATTTAACCCTTTAACATATTTAAATGTTTCGATCATGTCCCCCCTTTTCCTTCTTCCTCCAGACTATACAGATTGAGTTCATGAAGTCTTTCCTGATACGTTTTATGCTTAAGACCTTCCACCATTCTTGTAGCCCGTTTTTGGACCCGTTCAATTTTGTCAATATCTTTTTGTAGATGAAAAATAATATTTGTATCTCAGGTTTGCAGGGCTTGGTTCTCTCCTTGATTTATTTCCATGCATTGTTTCTTCTCCGACTTTCATTTTTTAAATATCGCCATGACCTGGATACAATATTTCAAGCATGGCATTATAAAGCGCTATTAATATTCCATTATTTGATAACATCTTTCAGAATGCTGTTTAGCGATCAAAATAGTTTACTGACAATTTCCATAGAAATAAAGAATGGCTGCTTGGAGATCCAAACTGCTACACAACAAGCAAAAAAAGTTCCAGTGTTGCAACTCATAACAGTTTTGGGGAAAAGGGAGTGGGGGAAAACCCCCATACAGAATAAACAAAAAATTGTTGGAAATGTTTTCTCAAAGAGTAAAACAAGACCTGGTCAAATTAGTTTGCAGAGGGCATCTTGCATCATCCAGAGATAAAGCTTTCATTGTGGAATCAAAGATTTTCACGGATCTTTTCCGACAAATGCCAGAGAAAATGTTTAGTGTTATAGGAGAGGAAGGAAAAGAAAACAAGAAGAAAGAGAAGAAATGTTCCCAATTAAAGAACCCAGAAGCAAGAATTATTGATCTGATAGTTTCTCTCCAATGACATCCTGACATGTTTAAACTAACCTGTAATTGTTGTGATTCAGTCTGAGGCTCCTCAGGGAACGGCTGGAACTCTGCCGGCTCCATGCTCAGAGGGGGAGGACGAGGAACAGGAGGAGGAGGAGGACCAGGCAGACGGGGAAGAGGAATGTCAGGACAAGGAGGAGGGAGAACAGCCTGAGACCCCCGGGGGGGGGAGCCCTCCCCAGCGAGTAGCCTGGAATCATTAGATGAGAACGCACAAGCCATCATAGATATGAGGCAGAGAAGGGCAGCACAACGAAGGGGACAATTAGCCAGGTATTTCCATCCCTAATAGGCAACAGCTGGGTTTGGGTGTGGTTCTCCTCAGAAAGGTTGAAAAGGCAGGCCCGCCCTTCCTGTATTGTGGAGAGTTATCTTTTGGGAGTCCTGTGACCTTGCTTCGATCCTTGGCGTCTCTGATTCTGGCTTGTGGCCTCGAAGGCTGAAAACTTGGGGGAAGCGTGGGTTTTATTATCTACAGTGGTGTGTGTGCCAGCAAGAAGCCTGTTGTATTGTCTGGCCGTTGTGACTCTTCTGTGAAGCTTCATAGCATTCCAGTTTGTAAGAACAGTTTTTGTTCTCTGTGTTTGTTTTCAAAGATATAAAGTGACTTTGCTTTTTACCAGCGTGTCTGGCTACTCTTTTTAGTTGGTGTTGACGTCTGGGGGGACCCAGACAGAACAGTAATGTTACATAGAATGTGGGACAGTTTAGATCAAGGAAGAAAATGTTTGGCACCATGAAGAGAGAATACAGATGACTGGACGTCCAAGACTTTTTAGAGTAAGTGATGAAACATCTTTGTTGTTGTTCAATCATATGTTTCTGTTTCTTCTGCCACTCGAATCCCAGTGACCAATAAGGTCCCACATAGTTGGCCTTCTCCGGTCCCATCGATGAAACAATGTCATCTGGTGGGACCCAGGGGAAGAGCCTTCTTGGTGGCAGCCCCGGCCCTCTGGAATCAACTCCCCCCAGAGATTAGTACCGCCCCCACCCTCCTTGCCTTTCGTAAGCTACTCAAAACCCACCTATGTTGCCAGGCATGGGGTAACTGAGTTGCCCCTAGGCTATGCTAAGGCTATGGTAGAATTGTGTATGGTTTGTCTGAGTTGTATGGTTTTAATAATGGGTTTTTAATGTGTTTTTTTTAAATCTTATTGGATTTGTGATATTGTATTTTGTTGTGAGCTGCTCTGAGTCCTCGGAGAGGGGCAGCATGCAAATCTAATAAATTTTTAAAAATTAATTAAATGTTTATGTTTATGTTGTTTATATTTATATTTATATTTATATTTATATTTATATTTATATTTATATTTATATTTATATTTATATTTATATTTATATTTATATTTATATTTATATTTATATTTATATTTATATTTATATTTATATTTATATTTATATTTATATTTATATTTATATTTATATTTATATTTATATTTATATTTATATTATTTATATCTATATTTATACTTTTATTTATATTATTTATATTATTTATATTATTTATATTTGTATTTAGTATTTAGTATTTAGTATATAGTATTTAGTATTTAGTATTTAGTATATAGTATATAGTATATAGTATATAGTATATAGTATATAGTATATAGTATATAGTATTTAGTATTTAGTATTTAGTATATAGTATATAGTATTTAGTATTTGTGTTTGTATGCCGCTCCCTCCAAAAAGGATTCAGAGCGGCTAACAGTAATCATAAATACAACAGCAATAAAAATATAGCAATAAAATCAACAATACAATAAAAAACAATAATATCCTAAAAGAAAACATATATACTTGCAGTCAATCCTAAGCCAGGTCTCAACGTCTTTCTGGAAAACCGGTAGGGTGGAGATAGTGTAGATCTCTGGGGGCATTTGATTCCAAAGGGTCGGAGCCACCACAGAAAAGGCTCTTCCCCGAGGCCCCGTCAACTGACATTGTTTGGCGGATGGAACCTGGAGAAGGCCTTTGAGTTGCCATTGCATTATTTGTCCAAAATATATTTAAACATGAAATATATTTTATTTAATGTTTGTCTTAAATGTTAGCTTCACTTTCAGGGCTTCTGTGTGTTCCTGTGGCTTTACTTCATCTGATAGTGAATCATATGCCCTTTTTAAAATCCAGGGTATTTTCAACCAGTTTTTATCCAGGATAACCTCTCTACTAGAATACCTGGGAACTCTTTGTTCCTGCCAGTGAGTAATAACAAGGTTTTCAGCTTCCTGATATTGTTGACAAATGGATTTGCACAGAGAGGGCAAGACAAGGATGAAAACACATCAAAGAGAAGCTGGATTTTCCTTTGATGGAGCTCAACGTCAAGCTGGTAGCGGAACTGGTAACATTGCACTGCAAGATTTGGCTACGGAAAGAAAAACCCAAAGGGTTTTCATTTCAACTCTCTAAAGAGTTTCAGGAAAAATAAATATGTTTCAGAAGTGGAAACTGTGATTCTGAGTTAGAAATGCACAGAATTGAAATTACTGGAGCTTAGTTCTAGTTATCTGTGCATAAGATGATATTTGTGCCTCCTATATCATGTTCATTTCACAATAGAGTTTGCAAGTTTATTTAATTGTTTGTTTGTTTGTTTGGTTGGTTGGTTGGTTGGTTGGTTGGTTTATTTATTTATTTATTTATTTATTTATTTATTTATTTGTTTGTTTGTTTGTTTGTTTCTTTGTTTCTTTGTTTGTTTATTTATTTATTTATTTATTTATTTATTTATTTATTTATTTATTTATTTATTTATTTATTTATTTATTTATTTATTTATTTATTTATTTATTTATTTATTTATTTATTTATTTATTTATTTATTTATTTATTTATTTATTTATTTATTTATTTATTTATTTATTTATTTATTTATTGGATTTGTATGCCGCCCCTCTCCGCGGACTCGGGGCAAACAATATGTAGCCATCCAATAATAAAACAACTAAAAACCCTTATTATAAAAACCAGACATACATACTGACATACCATGCATAAACTAAAGAGGCCCAGGGGGAAAGAACATCTCAGTTCCCCCATAACTTTTAATGGTCAGAAGTGGGGGGGGAGGCATGTACTAGTTGCCCCAGGCCTGGTGACATAGATGGGTCTTAAGGCTCTTGCGAAAGGCGAGGAGGGTGGAGCCAATTCTCATCTCTGGAGAGAGTTGGTTCCAGAGGGCCGGGGCCGCCACAGAGAAGGCTCTTCCCCTGGGTCCCGCCAAACGACATTGTTTAGTTGACGGGACCCGGAGAAGGCCCACTCTGTGGGACCTAATCGGTCGCTGGGATTCGTGCGGCAGAAGGCGGTCCCGGAGATAATCTAGTCCAGTGCCATGAAGGGCTTTGTAGGTCACAACCAACACTTTGAATTGTGACCGGAAACTGATCGGCAACCAATGCAGACTGCGGAGTGTTGGTGTGACATGGGCATTTTTGGGAAAGCCCATGACTGCTCTCGCAGCTACATTCTGCACGATCTGAAGTTTCCGAACACTTTTCAAAGGTAGCCCCATGTAGAGAGCATTACAGTAGTCGAGCCTCAAGGTGATGAGGGCATGAGTGACTGTGAGCAGTGACTCCCGGTCCAAATAGGGTCGCAACTGGTGCAACTTGTTTGTTGTTGCATTCTTTGTTATAATTAGTAGTAAACTACCACATAATTGAACTTATTCTTGCAGGGATAATGACTTGATCTGAGTTTATTTATTTATTTTATTTATTTCATTCGACTTCTATGCTGCCCAATCCTGGGTGACTTACAACAGTATAAATTACAAAAACAATAAAAAGAAGTCAAATATAAAATCTAAACTATATACCTTAATTAAAAGCCATAATAAATTAAGCTGTCAACATGCCTACATGACATTCATGCAATTTGGCCATGAAAGTTGTTGATTTATGGCCCCCAGGCCTGCCGACAAAACCAGGTCTTCGTGGCCTTATAAGAACGCCAATAGGATGAGAGCAGTACGGATATCGGGGGGAGTTGATTCCATGGAGCCAGGGCGGCAACCGAGAAGGCCCTCCCCTGCAGCCCCACCAACCTGCATTGCTTAGTCCAGTGATTTTCAACCTTTTTTGAGCCGCGGCACATTTTTTACATTTACAAAACCCTGGGGCACATTGAGCGGGGGGAGGGGGGGGGGCTAAAAAAAAGTTTGGACAAAAAAATTCTCTCTCTCTCTTCCTCCCCTTCACTCTATTTCTTTCTCCCTCCCTCTTTCTCCCTTCCTTCCTCTTTCTTTCTCTCTCTCTCCATCCCTCTTTCTTTCTCTTCCTTACTTCCTCTCTTTTTTGCTCTTTCTCTCTCCCTCCCTACCCCCATCTATGTCTTTCTCTCTCTCTCCTTCTCTCCCTCTTTCTCTCTCTCTCTTGCTTTCTTTCTCTCTCTTTCTCTCTCTTTCTCTCTCTCTTTCTCTTGTTTTCTCTTTCTCTTGCTTTCTTTCTCTCTCTCTTGTTCTCTTTCTTTCTCTCTCTCGCTCTTTCTCTCTCTTGCTTTCTTTCTTTCTCTCTCTCTCTTGCTTTCTTTCTCTCTCTCTTGTTCTCTTTCTCTCTCTCGCTCTTTCTCTCTCTTGCTTGCTTTCTTTCTCTCTTGCTTTCTTTCTCTCTCTCTTGCTTTCTTTCTCTCTGAGCTTCACGGCACACCTGACCATGTCTCGCGGCACACTAGTGTGCCACGGCACACTGGTTGAAAAACACTGGCTTAGTCGATGGGACCTGGAGGTGGCCACCAGAGGCTGCTATTTTCCAACCAATCTCACTGCGATGCTTCTGGTTTTCCTGGCCCAATCTTTCTTCATGGGCACAAAGCATTGAAGGACTACTAAAATGTTTAATACCAAACAGTGGGTGTGGCCTATACAAGACTCCCTGCATTTTCGTTCAACATCTTTCAGTGCAAATTGGGTGCTCTGGGGTGGAGCTCCATTTTTGCTACCCCATTGCATCCCACAAAGTATCTGTTGGGGGATATTAAGAAAGACTGCTTCCTGCCTCTAAAAAACCATGTTTCTCCCTTTCTCATTTAGGGAAATAAAATCTGCCTTTTAAAAATATTCCTCAAAATATTTCTTTCTTCTAGGGTGGAGGGGCTTCTCACAGAGATATGCCCTCTTTAAAATTATATCCAGTTAGCCTAGTGGTTAAGGTGGCCATCAGGAGAGGGGGAGTTCTAGTTCTACTTTAGGCAGGAAAGCCAATAACCAGGAGACTATGAGTTCTAGTCTCACCTTAGGCATGAAAACCAGCTGGGTGACTTTGAACGAGTCACTTTTCCCCCAAGCCTAACCCACCTGATAGGGTTGTTGTGGCGAAAAATAGGAGGAGGAAGGAGAATGTTCTACGTTTGCCCTTTGAGATATAAACTAATAAAGGCAGGATAACAATCTGCCTGCAATTTGGCAGATCGAATCTCACCGGGCTCCAGGTTGACTCAGCCTTCCATCCTTCCAAGGTCGATAAAATGAGGACCCAGATTGTTGGGGGCGATATGGTGACTCTGTAAAACAGCTTAGAGAGGGCTGTAAAGCATTGTGCTATTGCTAATAAATAAATATAAATAAATATTCCCAGTGAAAATGGACCCACATCATTAACTGTGCATCTCCATTCCTTTTACAAATCCAGCCAGGCATATTTTATCCAACAGAGAACATTTCTTCTGTCTAATGAGAGCCCGAAGGCAAGCTGACAATTTGATTCAGAGAAGACGTAAACACACCCACCCACCCCAAAAAGCTTTCAATTAAATGAAGGGAGGTAGTAGGGCCGAATGAAGGCAGTGGGAGATGGAGAAATAAAATGTCCGGTCTTTATCTCTGAACTATCAGCGCTGCAGTCTGTGGTTCTTTAAATAGACTTGGTCTTATCTTCCACTGCACAATCGCAACTCCAACAGACTGCTTTTTACGCTTTCTGCGAAAGTCCTTTGGGAAGATTGCCGGAGGTCTGAATTCAGCAGGAGCCCTCGTTAAAAGGAATGTTTTTGACGAACTGCAGAATGTTAAAAAGGCTATCAAGTAATTAAATAGTGGAGCGTTCCAGTGACAAAGCAAAACGATAATTTTTTTTCTTTTTACAAGAGTCGCTCAGAAAGTAATGCACCAATTTTTTTTTCTCAGCCGACATTAATGGTACGAATGGGAAACTTTAGATATAGATTATTTGAATTGTCAGGAGTGTGTGTGTAAATTTTGTGTTTCTTCAGACAGAGAGCGCAACTGCAGCAGTGTTTCAAAATGGTGTCTGTAAGTGATATACATCATTGAATTTCTCACTGCGGAGAAAAAAACTGTTGGGAACATTCACAAACGTTTGTGTACATTTTATGGAGAATCTGCAGTCGACAGAAGTACGGTTAGTCGCTGGGTACAGATGGTGAGGCCATTGCAATGCAGAAATAGCTTCATGACTAGTGATGGGCGAACCCAACTGTGTTCGGGTTCGTCAAGTTCGGACGAACTTTACGCAAAATTTGGCCGAACCCGCACCGAACCGAACCCGAACTCGAACCCGAACGGGGAATCCCTCCCACGAAGAGATTCCGGGGGCAGAGCTTTGACGTCACCGGCAGGTTGCTAAGGATGCCAAGGTGATCACTTCCTGGATTCCATGGAAGTGATCACCTTGACGTCCTTAGCAACCTGCGGGTGATGTCAAAGCTCTGAACGCCGAACACAACCCCGAACTTTGCTCGAAGTTTGAAAAAAAATTGGGTTCGTGTTCGGCATACTGAACACTGCAAAATTCGGTATGGACCCGAATTGTGCGGGTTCGGTTCGCCCATCACTATTCATGACCAGAACAAGGAGTGGTACCGGCAGGTCATACACACCCTTGTGTCTCGCTGGAGGAAGGCCATAGAACGAGATGGAGATTCCATGGAAAAATAGGGAGTGTAGAAGAAACATCATTCTTTCTTGTGTGTAAGTTTAACTGTGTTCAATAAATAATTGTTGAAGAAAAAAAGTGGTGCATTACTTTCTGGGTGACCCTTGTAGAAAGTTAGCACCTACCCCTCTCCTAGAAGAATGAAATATTTTGAGAAATGTTTTTTTTTTTTAAAAAATGGCAAACTAGCTTTAAGTTTTAAATTTAAGTTTTATTAAATTTATAGGCCACCCAACTCCTGAGGGACTCTGGGTGGCGTACAACATTAAAAACAATATACAGTAATTAAAATCCCAATAAAAGAATTATCACTACAAGGATGGAGCAAAGTGTTATAGCTCAACAGCCCCAGGTCTGCCAGCAAAGCCATGTTTTTAAGGCTTTCTGGAAGGCCAAAAAGGTGGGGATGGTATGGATCTGCAGGTGTAGTTGATTCCAAAGCGAAGGGGCCACCACAGAGAAGGCCCTTCCCTGCGGTCCCATTGGACTATTATATTTTCCTGGATGAGAAATGGAGAAACATGCTTTTGGAAAGCAGCACACCTTCCTTAATAACCCACGGCAGATGTCAGAACTTATTTAACTCATTAATACCAACCAGCAGTCAGAACACCCAATGGGTTTTTTTTTTAATTGCACAACACATGGAGAGACTTAACCATAGTTGCCAGTGGGAAGGATAGGAAGTTGTGTAACATTACATAACTAGGTAGCATCATTCATGCTGCCTTTTTATATATAGTAGCTTCCAGTGCTAATTTTGTTGGGGATGTAAATTCCCTCTTGGTCGTTCCTTGATTAAGGTATTATTGTAACTCATGGAGATAAACCACATTTAAACACCATTCAAAAGAGACAATTAAAAACCTAGGAATGGAAATGAAAACATTCCCTCCAGCCATCCATGGTCAGATAATCAGGGATTAGCACCAGACAAACAACCAGGCCGAAAACAATACACGAATCAAGGGACTGTCATGGAGGGAATTGCACCCTCACCCAAGCTGGATGAGCAAATTGCTGTATATAAATAACCCGTGAAGGCTAATCAGCTAGTCCTCAATTTATATCATGGAAGTGGAACCAGTCCTTTATAGTTTGTGTGTCATGACAGTCACCTATGTGACTAAACTGATTTCACAACCCTTTTAATTGTGGCAGTCATTAAGCAAACTACTAAAGGGTTAAATACGGTTCAGGAGGGAAGTGTCTTTAATAGGAAAGTGAACACAAGAAGAAGCGGACACAATCTGAGGTTAGTTGGGGGAAAGATCAGAAGCAACGTGAGAAAATATTACTTTCCTGAAAGAGTGGTAGATGCTTGGAACAAACATCCAGCAGAGGTGGTTGGTAAATCCACAGTAACTGAATTTAAACATGCCTGGAAAAAAACATATATCCATCCTAATATAAAATACAGGAAATAGTATAAGGGCAGACTAGATGGGCCATGAGGTCTTTTTCTGCCGTCAATCTTCTATGTTTCTATGCTTCTATGAGTAAAAAGGTAGAGGGAGGAGATGGAGGGGAGCGCAAAGGAAAAAAAGAAAAACAGACTGATAAAAAACAGCAAAAATAGGTGCCAAATAGAATATTGATTTATGATTGATTGGATAAAAATGTATAATTATGTTTGTTACTGATACGTTTTAAGGTGTAGGCAGTGATGCATATATGGAAAATGTGGAGAAAAATAAGTACAAAAAAGTTTGCTTTAAAGCAATGCCTGTAGCTTTGTCATTTTCTTTTAAGTTACAGTGGGATAAGATTTGCAGTGACAGTAGACCCCTTGATAGGTGCTACTGGGGCCATATGCACTGCTCAAAAAGATAAAGGGAATACTCAAAGAATGCATCCTAGATCTGAATGAATGAAATATTCTCATTGAATACTTTGTTCTGTAAAAAGTTGAATTTGCACAACAGCACGTGAAATTGATTGTCAATCAGTGTTGCTTCCTAAGTGGGCAGCTTTTTTTAAAAAAATTAATTAATTAATTAATTAATTAATTAATTAATTTATTTGTTTGTTTGTTTGTTTGTTTGTTTATTTACTTACTTACTTACTTACTTACTTACTTACTTACTTACTTACTTACTTACTTACTTACTTACTTACTTATTAGATTTGTATGCCGCCCCTCTCCGTAGACTCGGGGGCGGCTAACAACAGTAATAAACAGCATGTAACAAATCTAATGTTTAAAATAATTTTTAAAAACCTTATTAAAACCAAACATACACACAAACATACCATGCATAAATTGTATAGGCCTAGGGGTGAAAAGGGTAGTTCAGTTCCCCCATGCCTGACGACAGAGGTGGGTTTTGAGGAGCTTACGAAAGGCAAGGAGGGTGGGGGCAATTCTGATCTCCAGGGGGGAGCTGGTTCCAGAGGGTCGGGGCCACCACAGAGAAGGCTTTTCTCCTGGGTCCCGCCAGATGACATTGTTTAGTTGACGGGACCCGAAGAAGACCGACTCTGTGGGACCTAATGATGTCACAGAAGTTTGATTTGCTTGGAGTTATATATTGTGTTGTTTAAGTGTTCCCTTTATTTATTTATTTTTGAGCAGTATAGAAAAGGCTGAATGCTTCTTAAGCATTTCTCTGATTTCCTCCCCCCCCCCAAGATTGCTATCAACCTGGAAGAAGTCACCGTGTGCTGGTCTTACCGCTCCTCGGGGTTGGCGCCTGCTGATTGTGATCCCGTGAAAGTGATGGATGGTCTCCTGGAGTTTTAAATTAGATGTCACCACAGAACAAATAACCGTAAAACCTCCACTAAGCTACCTACCTAATGCAGTTCAGACATTCCTAGCACACAGTTGGCCCCCCGGAGAAGGCACTGGTGTTGATGGATTTTATTTATTTATTTATTTATTACTTAGATTTGTATGCCGCCCCTCTCCGAAGACTTTTAAAGACTATTAAAATTCTTTTAATAAGAATTTCTCCAGTCCCAGTTTCCTTTACAGGTGTGTCTTGATTTACAACCGTTCATTTAATGACCGTTCAAAGTTACCACCCCACGGAAATGAGAAGTGATGTTTTTCGCAGCTACCACTGTTTTTCTTACTAGATCAATTGACTGGAAACACTCTCTATTTGTTTGCCTCCAGATACTCAGGGTTTTGACCCAGCTCCCCAAACATAACAAACCTTCTGTAGTTAAATCAATAATTCCTTTATTAGGAGCACTGATCTGTCTAGGCGACACACTGGCAAGGATTAAAGTTCACGCACAGAGCCGAAAAATATAAAATTGAGATATATTGCTTAAAACAGGCATAGCGTAAAATAGTTTAAAAAGTCAAAGGGATATTTTTATTATTATTATTATTATTATTATTATTATTATTATTATTATTATTACTACTATTATTGTTATTGTTGTTATTATTATTATTATTATTAGTATTAGTATTATTATTATTATTATTAGTATTATTATTAGTATTATTATGTCAGTACAACACAGCAAACAAGATCACTATGCTGGATTTCGTATTTCATCGCCAGTCGGGCGCTTCCCAAGAACCTAGGACTGCGTGATGTAGCGGCGAATTATGTTTGCCGATCCCAATAAAGCGGCCTTTTGCAATTGACAGATGGAGATTTTGTCAATTCCAATGGTTTTCAAATGTCCGCTGAGATCCTTTGGCACTGCGCCCAGCGCGCCAAGTACCACTGGGACCACTTTCACTGGCTTATGCCAGAGTCGTTGCAGCTCGATTTTTAGATCTTCGTATTTCACTAATTTCTCTAGCTGCTTCTCCTCAATTCTGCAGTCTCCTAGGATTGCGATGTCGATGATCCATACTTTCTTTTTCTCCACCATCACAATGTCTGGTGTGTTATGCTTCAAAATTCGGTCCGTCTGAAGTTGGAAGTCCCACAGTAGTTTTGCTTGCTCATTTTCGACCACTTTTTCGGGCTTATGATCCCACCAGTTCTTTGCCACTGGTAAATGGTAGTTCCAGCACAAGTTCCAGTGGATCATCTGTGCCACAGCATCATGTCTATGCTTGAAGTCAGTCTGTGCGATCTTTTTGCAGCAGCTGAGTATGTGATCGATTGTTTCATCTGTTTCTTTACAGAGTCTGCACTTTGGATCGATTATTATTATTATTATTATTATTATTATTATTATTATTATTATTATTATTTGTATGCCACCCGTCTCCGAGGACTCGGAGTCCACTTTAGTCTGTTCTGAGCAGTGTTCCCAGGCTAATGACGCACAGATAAGCACAGTCTCTGGCCGGAATCCAAAAGCTCATTAAAACATCCCTTGGCAGTAATTCTGTCAATCACCCAACTCACAGCATCTTGGCAGAACTGTCCAAAGAAGCAGATTACAGTTCTTAAAGCTGTCTTAGGCAGGCATGATCTCAACGGCACAGAGTCTGCATCCCTCCAATTGTTAGAATGTTGTCACTCACACTGATTCGTGAGACCTCCCCTTATATAATCAAAAGGTGTGGCCAAGGGTTCTATAGAGCTATTAATGCATAGACCCCTTCCTCCTCAAATACTCCTCCAGTGTGAGTGTTTCTTCTCACTCTTGCATCTATAAGACCCACTTTACCATATTCTGAGTCACTCAATACCACCTTTAAAGGTGATAGTGTTGTGCAGCCCTCTGTTAGTGAAAAGGAAACTCAGGGAGGTTGGACATGGGCTCAGTTTTCACTGGCAAACATCTGCAGGAGGCCGACACGGCCAAAATAGAGCCTTGGAGGGCTCAGTAAACTTGCTACTAATTTAATAATCAGTAAAACCCAAAATTGTTTGTTTGTTTGTTTGTTCATTGATTGATTGATTGATTGATTGATTGACTTGAAAGGGATCATGAAGGCCATCAAGTTCAACCCTCTGCCCAAGCAGAAACCCTATAGCACACCAGTCAAGTGGCAGTTCAATCTTCTCTTAAAAATGTCCAGAGTGTTGGAGTTCACAACGTCCGCTGGTAGATTGTTCCATTGATCGCTCTGACCATCAGGAAGTTCCTCCTTATCTCCATGTTGAATCTCTCCTTGGTCAGCTTCCAGCCATTGTTCCTCGTCTGGCCCTCTGGTGCCCTGGAGAATAAAGTGATCCCCTCCTCTCTGTGGCAACCCCTCATATACTTGTAGACTGCTATCATGTCTGCTCTGGCCCTCCTTTTCTCTAGGCTATCCATGCCCAGTTCCCTCAGTCTCTCTTCGTAAGTCTTGGTTTCCAGTCCCTTAATTCATCTTGGTTGCTCTTTTTTGCACCTTCTCCAGAGTTTCAATGTCTCTTTTGAAGTGTGGTGACCAGAACTGAATACAGTACTCCAGGTTTCAAAGTTTCATTTTATTCCACCTCAAGCACAAAGCCCAGAAGTGGTTTCCAAATAGAAAGTATGAATTGATGCATTCTTATGGCCATTTCTTGCCAGAAACTCACTGAAAAAGACATTTTCTTTTTATTTATTTTCTTTTTATTTATTTATTTATTTTGTCCAATACATAATACACATTGAAGAGAAAGATATGTAATAATATAAGTTAAAAAAAGAATAGAAGAAAAGATATAAAAGTATAGGTGAACATATTTGAAAGGAAGAAAAGATAAATGAGATAAGAAGAGACAATTGGACAGGGGACGGAAGGCACACTGGTGCACTTATGCACGCCCCTCTAAGGAACCTGGAGAGGTCAATCGTGGATAGTCTAAGGGAAAAATGTTGGGGGTTAGGGGTTGACACTACTGAGTCAGGTAATGAGTTCCACGCTTCGACAAATCGGTTGCTGAAGTCATATTTTTTACAATCAAGTTTGGAGCGGTTAATATTAAGTTTGAATCTGTTGCGTGCTCTTGTGTTGTTGCGATTGAAGCTGAAATAGTCATTGACAGGTAGAACGTTGCAGCATATGATCTTGTGGGCAATACTTAGATCGTGTTTTAGGCAAAACAAATCTCACAAATCATATTGTATAGCCTCCATGGAACACTAAGTTTTAACTATAAACAAGTTTTCAAAATCCAGAAATATAGTCATGTGGCTATTACATGTGTGTGTGTGTGTGTATGTGTGTGTGTGTGTTCGTACTGCAATAATAATTATTACACACTCTCAATACACAATGAGCTCTCCATGGCTCATTAATTCTATGCCAGAAGCCCACCGCCTGTTGCTGCTTTGATGCCACGTACAGACCATGGTATCAAATGAACCCTCAAATCACAGCATGAAAATTTACATTAACATTTAGATATCACACAGAGTTATGGCAACAAAATCGAATTATTGTCTGCAACAAAGAGAGAAAAATACACTTCTAGGATTGTGTTGGCATTTGCCCTGCAAAAAACCCTGGATTGAGATCTATTCTCTTCCCCACCCATATATGGAAACGGCTGCAACTTTGCAATGTATGACACCAGCATAATGAGTTGTTTCTGAGATGTATTCTGTGAAGATTTATTTACTTATTGTTGCGGTTACCTCTGTCCCAGCTCCTGCCCCAAGGACTGTGGATGTGGGGGAGACATCCACATGCTGCAGGCCTGTTTTGCCCCCAGTGGAATCTGCTGATGAAGGCTCCTCTGACCAAGAAGACATGAGTGGCAGGGAGGAGGAGAGTGTGGCAGACAGCTCAGAAGGTGATCAATTATCTAGCTCCTCCTTGGATTCAGAACAAGAGTTAATGATACAGCCACGCATGCGGAGAGCGATGCATAGGCAACAACAACTGAGAGATTATTATCAAAGAAAATGAGGCCACCTGTGGTTGGGTGGGCTGTGGTAATTAGTGAGGCTGCTATAAATAGCAACCTGTGGGTTTGGCCATTGTGGAGGATTATCTGATCGTTGTGTTTCGTGACTGATTTACTGACTTTGACCTTTTGTGTGCTGATTTTTCCCCGCTTTGAAACTAAACCAGAGCAAAGTGTGATTCACTTTGTGAAAGAAGAAGGACTGTGAATTGCCTCACAGCTGCAAGCTAAGTATCTCAGAACTGATGAGGGACTTGTACAAATTACCAGTTTGTTTGGAGACGAGTGCTCTTTGCTATACCAAAAGAGGGCTTGGTTTAAGTGACTTTTCATTATAAAGAACATTGTTTTGAATTTTCAAACGTTTGTGTGTCTGAAATTTGTACCTGTGAATTTTTGGGAGGAGTCTACCAGAGAGCCCGACAGAACACTTATTTTATATCCTGCCTTGTTTTTTATAAAGTACTCAAGGCAGCTCACCTATCTAGCATACTTTCATCCTGATATTTTTCCCACAACAACCCTGTGAAGTGGGTTAGGCTAAGAGAGAGTAATTGGCTCAAAGTCACCCAGCCAACTCTCATGCCTAAACTGGGACTAGAACTCACAATCTCCCAGTGATTGGCCCAGTCATCCCACTGGCTATACCCTAACCATAACATCCTTCCTGTTAGTGACCACTTCACCTTCAACAACAACAACAAAAGAACACATAATAGATACAAACTAAATGTACATCTCTCCAAACCTGACTGCTGAAAATATGATTTCAGCAATAGAGTGATCAATGCCTGGAACTCACTACCTGTTGTTTCTTCCCCTAACCCCAAAATCTTCAACCTTAAATTATCTACTGTTGACCTCTCCCCTTTTCTAAGAGGTCTGTAAGGGGCGTGCACAAGCGCACTATTGTACCTGCCATCAGTGTTCCCTCTAATTTTTTTTTTGGGGGGGGGGCGGAAAAGTATAGTGTCTGAGCGGCAGTTCCTTCGGGACTGGGAGGCACAGAAATATTAAATAAATAAATAAACAAACAAACAAATAAAAACCCCACCCTGTTTTGCCTCAGAGAATTTCAAAATAAAATACTGTACTGTGTGTCTATAACAGTGAGCTCATAATAGGGAAACTCTATCAATATCAAAATGCCACTTAAATAGTTGAGCTAGTTTCAAATTAGATTTTGATTTTCTTTCTCTCTTCTTTACTCCCATTCTTTTTCTTTCTCTTTTCCTTCCGCTCTTTTTTCTATCTGTTTCTCTCTTCCTCTCTTCCTCTTTATCTCCTTCCCTCTCACTCTTTCTCTCTCGGCTTCTGGGCAGGTTTGGAAAACTCTGAGTTGATGATGATTTTTTTTTTTTTATAAAATAATGTTTATTGGTTATACAGTATACAAATATATACAAAGAAACAATACAGAACAGTGTTGACAAGACAAGGTGTTCATATCATAAGCATCTGATCATTGTTTCCAATAGGGTCGAACAAACCACATTTAACAATAACATTGAACATAAGACAGCCCCCCCCCCCCCCGCTGCCAATCTGCAGCTATATTTATTTTTTAAATGATGATGATTTTTAAGTGAGCGATTGCTCACTGCTCAGCTTAGAGGGAACTATGCCTGCCATCCCTGTCCTTCTGTCCTATTATCCTTTTTATCACTTCTTTATACTTCACGTTAATACAAACTATAACTCTATACTTAGAAACATAGAAACATTGAAGATTAATGGCAGAAAAAGACCTCATGGTCCATCTAGTCTGCCCTTATACTATTTCCTGTATTTTATCTTAGGATGGATATATATTTATCCCAGGCATGTTTAAATTCAGTTCCTGTGGATTTACCAACCACGTCTGCTGAAAGTTTGTTCCAAGCATCTACTACTCTTTCAGTAAAATAATATTTACTCACGCTGCTTCTGATCTTTCCCCCAACTAACCTCATATTGTGCCCTCTTGTTCTTGTGTTCCCTTTCCTATTAAAATATTTCCCTCTTGAACCTTATTTAACCCTTTAACATATTTAAATGTTTTGATCATGCCCCCCCTTTCCCTTCTGTCCTCCAGACTAGACAGATGGAGTTCATGAAGTCTTTCCTGATAGGTTTTATGCTTAAGACCTTCCACCATTCTTGTAGCCCGTCTTTGGACCCGTTCAATTTGATCCATATCTTTTTGTAGGTGAGGTCTCCAGAACTGAACACAGTATTCCAAATGTGGTCTCATCAGCGCTCTATATAGCGGGATCACAATCTCCCTCTTCCAGCTTGTTATACCTCTAGCTATGCAGCCAAGCATTCTACTTGTTTTCCCTACCGCCCGACCGCACTGTTCACCCATTTTTAGACTGTCAGAAATCACTAGAAACATAGAAACATAGAAGACCGACGGCAGAAAAAGACCTCATGATCCATCTAGTCTGCCCTTACAATATTCTCTGTATTCTATCTTAGGATGGACAAATACTTGGTTGACAAATATAATAAATAAATAAACTAGAACTCACAGTCTCCTGGTGATTGAGCCAAAGCCACCCAACTGGCTTTGTAGTCCCTAAAGTGAGACTTGAACTCACAGGCTCCTGGTCTTTGGCCCAGAGTCATCCAACTGGATTTCTAGTCCCTAAGGTGGGACTAGAACTCACAGGCTCCTGGTGATTGAGCCAAAGTCACCCAACTGGCTTTCATACCAATGGTGAGACTAGAATTCACAGGCTCCTGGTGATTGGCTGAAGTCATCCAACTGGATTTCTAGTCCCTAAGGTGGGACTAGAACTCACAGGCTCCTGGTGATTGAGCCAAAGTCACCCAACTGGCTTTCATACCAATGGTGAGACTAGAACTCACAGGCTCCTGGTCATTGGCCCGAAGTCATCCAACTGGATTTCTAGTTCCTAAGGTGGGACTAGAACTCACAGGCTCCTGGTGATTGAGCCAAAGTCACCCAACTGGCTTTCATACCAATGGTGAGACTAGAATTCACAGGCTCCTGGTGATTGGCTGAAGTCATCCAACTGGATTTCTAGTCCCTAAGGTGGGACTAGAACTCACAGGCTCCTGGTGATTGAGCCAAAGTCACCCAACTGGCTTTCATACCAATGATGAGACTAGAATTCACAGGCTCCTGGTGATTGGCTGAAGTCATCCAACTGGATTTCTAGTCCCTAAGGTGGGACTAGAACTCACAGACTCCTGGTGATTGAGCCAAAGTCACCCAACTGGCTTTCATACCAATGGTGAGACTAGAATTCACAGGCTCCTGGTGATTGGCTGAAGTCATCCAACTGGATTTCTAGTCCCTAAGGTGGGACTAGAACTCACAGACTCCTGGTGATTGAGCCAAAGTCACCCAACTGGCTTTCATACCAATGATGAGACTAGAACTCACAGGCTCCTGGTGATTGAGCCAAAGTCACCCAACTGGCTTTCATACCAATGGTGAGACTAGAACTCACAGGCTCCTGGTGATTGGCTGAAGTCATCCAACTGGCTTTCTAGTCCCTAAGGTGGGACTAGAACTCACGGGCTCCTGGTGATTGAGCCAAAGTCACCCAACTGGCTTTCATACCAACGAAGGACTAGAACTCACAGTCTCCTGGTGATTGGTCCAAAATCACCCACCTGGCTTCAATGCATAAGGCAGAACTAGAACTCACAGCCTCCTGGTTTCTAGCCTGGTGCCTTAACCATTAGAACCAAACTGATTCATTAAAAACCACCAAGTGACTAAATGAGCTTCAAGTCGAAAGTCCCAATGAAATCTTGTCATCACGGGTCTAGGGAAATTCTCAGTCCTCCAGGTCATGGCTGTCCCAAATGTGCTTTTTTTTTTCCCAAGCGGCAACTGGACTTTCTGGTTTTTCTTTGAAGATGTTTCGCTTCTTCTCCAAGATGTTTTTTTAGCTCCAGGAAATCTCCAAGAAAGCTTCAAGAGCTGAAGAAGCTTCTTTGCATGGGGAGCGAAATGTCTTCGAGGAAATACCAGAAGGTCCAGATGCCTCTTGGAAAAATAAAAGCACCTTTGGGATGTTATCACTGGTGTTGGATTTGGGCATAAGATGGTTTTGCCCACAAGGTTTACTTTTCAGCCATTTCACAGGTAGCCTTTTAATTTTAGTTTATTTCATCATTCCTATCACCCACCCTGTAACTCGTTGCTTGTATCCTTAAGATTTATATTAATATTTATTACAGTGTTCCCTTGATTTTCGCGGGTTCGAACTTTGCGAAAAGTCTATACCACGGTTTTTCAAAAATATTAATTAAAAAATATTTCGTGGGTTTTTTCCCTATACCACGGTTTTTCCCACCCGATGACGTCATATGTCATCGCCAAACTTTCGTCTGCCTTTAATAATTTTTTTTTTAATAAACTTTAATAAATAAACCTGGTGAGTGTTTGAATGGTTGCTAAGGGAATGGAAAATTGCAATTTAGGGGTTTAAAGTGTTAAGGGAAGGCTTGTGATACTGTTCATAGCCAAAAATAGTGTATTTACTTCCGCATCTCTACTTCGCGGAAATTCGACTTTCGCGGGTGGTCTCGGAACGCAGCCCCCGCGAAAAGCGAGGGAACTGTATTTCCTTATTGCTTATTTGTAGCTGATAACAATCATTAATCATTGTACTTCATGATTCTTGAAAAATGTCTCTTTTCTTTTACGTATACTGAGAGCATATGCACCAATGACAAATTTCTTGTGTGTCCAATCACACTTGGCCAATATAGAATTCTATTCTATTCTATTCTATTCTATTCTATTCTATTCCATTCCATTCCATTCCATTCTATTCTATTCTCCTCTCCTCTCCTCTCCTATCCTATTTTATTCTTCTCCTTTCCATTCCATTCTATTGGGTCATTCTTTGTCAAGTGCACCAGGTGAAATTGAAGTCTTATTTGAAAAAGAAACCATCACAAAAACAACATACAGTATATGGCAGAAAAAGACCTTGCTCTTTCCTAATGATAATTGAAGGTAAGGAAACAGAGCTCCCTGTTTTCTCACCTTCAATCATCTTCATTTTTATTTAATTTGAAAGAGCACATTTTCCCCCTCTGATATATGTTGTTTTTGTGATGGTTTTCTTTTCAAATAAGGCTGCAAAAATTAGTCAAGTTGACACCTGGTCCACTTGACAAAGAATGACTCTCTTCTATTCTATTCTTCTTGACTCTCCAAATCAGTGCCTCGTCTCAACTTGAAAAGATAATGTCTGTTCAAGAAATTTCACATTAAGCTAGTGTTATTGTTCCTTTAATAATATTGCTGCCCTGTTTTTGTAAGAAGCATCAGCTCAAATGATGAATATCTCAGCAGCCTTTTTGCTAAGGGCCTCCTTTACATATTAGCAGGCGCCGACATGATAAATGTATTTTTCTTCCTTATCAGGAGCTGTTCCTCCCCTTAATTAGATTTCGCCCTCAAGCAGCATCGCAGATCAGAGCAAGGGAAAGGCAGGGAGCGGAATTTTTCCCCAAAATTGGACACAGGGGTATCTTCCCAAGCAGGATATAAAAGCTACCATTGCAACTGCGCTGATTTTAACGAGGGCTTCAGACTTAATCCCTTTTAGTCATTGGAGATTCTCAACAGCCTTCTGCATAATTAGGTTTCACTTATTTTCAGTTGGCAACACACTTGTCAGTGCTAAAGTATCTCCCCCCTCCCTTTCTCTTTTGATACATCCTGGCGTTTTATTCAGCACACGAAAAACTACATTTAAAATTTAAACATGATCGGAAGGAGGCCTTTGAAAGTACTCCTCTGCCTCCATTTGATCTTAAATTTAACAGAGTTGGAAGGGACCTTGGAGGTCTTTTCGTCCAACCCCCTGCTCAAGCAGGAGACCCTAAAATATTTCAGACAAATAGTTCTCCAATTTCTTCTTAAAAACCTCCATTGATGGAGCACCCACAACTTCTGGTGGCAACTCATTGCACTGATAAATTGTTCTGACTGTCAGGAAATTTCTCCTGACAGGTCTAAGTTGCTTCTCTCCTTGATTGGCTTACATCCATCACTTCTTTTCCTACCCTCAGGTGCTTTCAGGGGTGGGCAGCAGGCAGGACGGGGTGGAACGCAGTTCCACCGGCGGAAATAAAGCTGTGTGTGCAGCTCCAGCTGAGTGGCGGCAGTTACTTCCTGGATTACCGGTCTCGGCTTGGCTCTCCTTTCCCCCCCTGCTTGTGCTGGTGCTGGTGCTGCGCTCCTTGCTTTTTTCCTCTTTCCTCCTTCCTGGCCTCGGACAAGCTTCCCTCTCTCCTGCCCGGCTCCCCTCCAGCCTCACGGGGCCATCTCCCGACTGAAGTGCAAGTAGAAGGCTTGGGTGGAAGCAGTGTTGGCAGCATTTATGCTTCTGGCAGCACCCATTCACCTAGCTACCAGGCCTGAGGCGGGGGGGGGGGGGCGACCCAGGAAGGAGAGCGCGGGAAACGCAAAGCAAATTGTCACCCCAGCGAGCGACACTGGTAAGGTTGTAAGTCGAGGACTTAACAGTTCACTTGAATGATGATGATCGTTCAAGTCACTCCCATCTGATCATATGGCCGGCAAGCCACTCCTATCCAGTCACATGATCATTAAGCCACACCCGCAAAATAAGCCCCACCCACAGTGTCGCAGGAAAATTTTTGGCTGCCCATTACTGGGTGCCTTGGATAATAGCTTGACTCCCTCTTCTTTGTGGCAGCCGCTCAAATATTGAAAGACTGCTCTCATGTCACCCCTGGTCCTTCTTTTCATTAAACTAGACATACCCAGTTCCTGCAACAACCATTCTTCCTGTTTCAGCCTCCAGCCCCCCAATCATGGTTGATTTTTCTGTCTACCAATGAAAATAGTAATGTTGTAAGTTTGCAGTAAAAGGATACACAGTGGTGGGATTCAGCTGGTTCAGAACGGTGTGGGCGAAACAGTAGTAGCAACCTGAGGGTGGACCTGCCCACCTGCCTAGGTGCAATCCCATCATATATTGTTGTGTTTTGATGCCACACACATGCGTAGATGGCACATGTGTCTGAATTGCTATGTTGTTTGACATCACGTTGAGACTCTAGAAAGAGTGCAGAGAAGAGCGACAAAAATGATTAGGGGACTGGAGGCTAACACATATGAAGAACAGTTGCAGGAACTGAGTACGCCTAGTTTAATGAAAAGAAGGACCGGGGGAGACATGATAGCAATGTTCCAATATCTCCGGGGTTGACACAGTGAAGAGGGAGTCAACCTATTCTCCGAAGCAGCTGAGGGTAGAACAAGAAACAATGGGTGGAAACTAAACAAGGAGAGAAGCAACATAGAACTAAGGAGAAATCACATAACAAGAAATAGAGATAAAACCAGAGTTGTTTTTATTCGAAATGATAAGAGGAAATATAAGAGGGGGAAAAACCAATACATCATGTTCCACATAATAACAGCAGCCAGGATCATTTTTGCCCTAAATTGTCCCCTTGAGTGTAATAATAATAATAATAATAATAATAATAATAATAATAATAATAATAATGATGATGTGCTAGAATGTACAAAAATGGACAAACCAACAAAGGAATTACATGACAGAGGGGATACTGCTATTACAGGATATGGAACAAGTGATACAATTAGATTGAATTTAAATAAAAGTAAAATTAATGCATAAAGAATATATAAAATATGGATTAGAAAATGAAGCTGTGATGCTCCTTCCATATATCAGGGTGACTCGCACACACACATACACACACAAATATATGTGAGTATTTCTCTCTCTCTGTGTGTATGTACATTTATAGTTATATTTCTATGTATGTTTATGCATGCGTGTGTGTGTAAAATTAAGAAGGAACTACAAAGTGTATAAAATAGTAGCCTAGAATTAGGAAAAATTGAAATAAGAATTGACGTTGATAATGGACAGCTGTAAAAGTGGTTTTAAATGTTGAAAATTCAATATGTTTTTTAAAAAAACAACACCCAGCTATAAAGAACTCCTCAGCTGGGAAAAAAACAAACATAGGTTCAAGAAAGTCCAAAAGTTAATGCAAAGAGAATTCTTTGATACCTGAAAAGATAAACTTATTATTGTTGTTGATCACACAATCGTCAATTGTTTCGTTGTTTCAATGCTTTTTGCTGGTTTTTTTGTTTCAAATGTTTTAATTGTAATGTGTGTTTTGAATCGTGAGCCACCCAGAGTCGATTGCTCAGGTGGGCAGTTACAGAAATCAAATAAATACAAAAGAATCAGCCAGATTTTTTAAAAAAATAAATAAATAAAAAACAAGGTTGTGAAATCTGTGTAGTTTTTACTGCTTTGATCTTACTCGCAGCTGGATATGGCATTTATCTTTTACTGGACAACAACAACAATAATAATAACGTAGCTTCTGCTCCAGCAATCTCACACTACTCACAAGAGCCTACAAAACTTTTGCCAGACCCATCCTAGACTACTGCTCATCTGTCTGGAACCCATACCACATCTCAGACATCAACACCCTTGAAAACGTCCAAAGATATTTCACCAGAAGAGCCCTTCACTCCTCCACTCGAATCAGAATATCCTACGAAAATAGACTAACAATCCCGGGTCTAGATAGCCTAGAACTACGGCGCCTAAAACACGATCTAAGTATTGCCCACAAGATCATATTCTGGAACGTCCTACTGGTCAATGACTACTTCAGCTTCAACCGCAACAACACAAGAGCACGCAACAGATTCAAACTTAATACAAACCGCTCCAAACTTGACTGTAAAAAATATGACTTTAACAATCGAGTTGTCGAAGTGTGGAACTCATTACCGGACTCAATTGTGTCAACCCCTAACCCCTAACATTTTTCTCTTAGACTCTCCACGATTGACCTCTCCAGGTTCCTAAGAGGTCAGTAAAGGGCGTATATAACTGCACTAGTGTGCCTTTTGTCCGCTGTCCAATTGCCTTTCCTTTATCTTATATACCATATATATCTTCTTCCTTTCATATATCTTCTCTTCTATTTTCACTTTTATCCTATATATATATTACTTCATGTTTATTTTCTTTCTATGTATTTGTGTATTGGACAAATGAATAAATAAAAATAAATAAATAAAATAAAAATAAAAATAAAAATAAAAATAAAAATAAAAATATTATTTATTAGATTTGTATGTCGCCCCTCTCCGAAGACTCTCTCTTGAACTGACCTAGTTGACCATTAAATCCTGAAGGACCATTTGCTGAAGAATGTCTACATATCAAGACAAGGAAGACTTAAAAGCTGCATGCGGATGGAGACTCTTCTCAGCAGAAGCCCCCAAGTGCAGAAGCCCGTCTCTCACCTCCCGGAATCAAGAAACCTCCGGAAAAAATATCAAGAGAAATTCGAAAGAACCTCAAGGACCCTGAGGACAAAGTTGCAAAATAAAAACTGCTCCTGGTGCAAAGCAAGGAGAGAAATCTTCTGACAAATTGCAATGCGGTTTTGACAACACTTAGCGGTAAGTGTTGTGCTTGGAATTCACCAGCTTCGTAAGTAAAAAGAGGACATTTTTGTAACATGAAACCTCTCAGGATCTGCCCTTAAGTTTCTTTTCAAAGTTTTCCACAGATGTCTCTCCATGCATTGAACTCAAGGGGATTTTATTTTCTAGGGCACGTCACAAATTGACTTAAATGTACGGATGAAAGAGAATGTTTGTAGCTCGGGGTGAACTGTGGGGTCTTTGGTGATCTCCGAGTTTGGTTGTTTCCTTGAAGATGTTTCATTACTCAATTAGGTAACATCATCAGCGCTGAAAGGGAAAGAGGTCTGTTGGAGGGAGGAAGAGGAGGAGGGAGGAGGAGGAAGAGGAGGAGGAGGGAGGAGGAAGAGAAGGGAGGAGGAGGTGGAGGAGGAGGAAAAGGAGGAGGAGGAAGAGGAGGAGAAGGGAGGAGGAAGAGGAGGAGGAGGAGGAAGAGAAAGAGGAGGAAGAGAAAGAGGAGGAGGAGGAAGAGGAGGAGGAGGAAGAGGAAGAGGAGGAAGAGGAAAAGGAGGGAGGAGGAGGAGGAATTGGAGGAAGAGGAAGAGGAGGAGGAGGAAGAGGGGGAGGAGGAAGAAGAAAAGGAGGAGGAGGGATGAGGAGGAGGGAGGAGGAAGAGGAGGAGGAGGTGGAGGAGAAGGAAGAGGAGGAGGAGGAAGAGGAGGAGTAGGGAGGAGGAGGAAGAGGAGGAGTAGGGAGGAGGAAGAGGAGGATGAGGAGGAAGAGGAGGAGGAGGAAGAGGGGGAGGAGGAAGAGGAGGAGGGGGGAGAGGAAGAGGAGGAGGTGGAGGAGGAGGAAGAGGAAGAGGAGGAAGAGGAGAAGGAAGAGGAGGAGGAAGAGGAAGAGGAGGAGGAAGAGGAGAAGATGAGGGTGATTATGGAGTCCTTGCTGATCTTTGACTTTGGTTGTTTTCTTGCAGATGTTTCATTACCAAACTAGGTGACATCATTATCTTCCAGCACTGATGATGTTATCTAGTTGGGTAATGAAATGTCTGTAAGAAACCGCCAAGATCAGAGAGCGCAAAGGACCCCTCAGTAAAGGTTTCACTGTCTATAAGAACTGAACTTTGGATGGATTGTTCTATATTATTCTTAGGCTGGGCTTGGCCACAATGCCAAGATTTAAAGCTCTCCCTGGACATCACTAAGTGTATGATGATGTCCTCTATTTTGGTGATGAAACCTCTGCAACAAAACAACCAAGCTTGGAGAGCACCAGTATTCTATGTAGTTCCAATTGTGTTTTACACAAAGTGCTAATTTATGTTTTAAATTGGAGAGGATGTGGTATCAGAGACTGAAAGCCAACCAGGGCCTTCTCCACCTCCCAAGGTGCACATGAGTGACTCAGGAGAAGAGGAGGAGCCTCTTCCTGATGCTAGAGTATGCAGAGTTGCCAGAAGACATGAGTGGCTAAACAAGAGGAGGTCTCTGCATGAATAGAACTCTAGAACAATTGGCCACACCCTTTGGCTATTTAAGGTGAGCCACATGATGCTTCAGTGCAAAAGTCAACTTTCGAATGTTCCAGAGCCTGATCGGATCTCGCTCTTGGACTATTCTCCTTATTACAATGGATTAGAAATTAAGAAAGTGGAACTATTATCTCAGGGCTCCCTGCCAACTCAGAATCAGTCAGTTAAATGATCAAAGAAAAAATATCTGTTAGTTTGATAGCTGATTTGGACTATAATTAGCAGCTGGCACCAAACAGACATTCCTTGTTTTATTTCTGCATTTTAAAAATCCAAACCTCTCTGCTCCTAAAATATTAAGTATTACATGCTCAAATCTTGTAAAATCCGTGTATGGGGGCCTATTTCTTGAGGGACTTTTCTTTGGGGCAGAACAAGCACCACACAGAGCAAAGAAAGAGTACAGTTACCATGTGCTTTACTGCTCAACTATAAAACTGTAACAAGTAACAGGAAACAGGAAACTCTACTCAGAATGAAAGAACATGGTCACCACACTTCAAAAAAGATATAGAGACTCTAGAGAGGGTGCAGAAAAGAGCAACTAAAATGATAAAGGGACTAGAGACCAGGTCATACGAGGAAAGGTTGCTGGAACTGGGCATGGATAGTCTAGTAAAAAGAAGGGCTAGGGGGGACGTGATAGCTGTATACAGGTATACGAGGGGTTGCCACAGAGAGGAGGGGGACACACTGTTTTCTAGGGCACCAGAGGGCCGGACGAGGAACAACGGTTGGAAACTGACCAAGGAAAGATTCAACCTGGAGATAAGAAAGAATTTCCTGACAGTGAGAGCGATCAACCAGTGGAACGGCCTGCCAGCGGAGGTTGTGGACTCCCCAACTTTGGACACTTTCAAGAGGAGATTGGACTGCCATTTGGCTGGGGTGCTGTAGGATTTCCTGCTCAGGCAGGGGGTTGAACTTGATGACCTGTAAGGTCCCTTTCAACTCTAATAATAAATAAATAAACATAGAGTATATAGCATAAATCCAGACTGGTCAATATTGCCATCTACTGGCTGAATGCTACTGTAGTTTATTGCATAGAAATAGATTTCAACAATTAATTCCAACAATAATAGTTTCAAGAATTGGGTATGGCTAGTGGAATGAAAAGAAGGATGAGAGGTGACATGAGAAGAGTCTCCCAAAATTTGAAGTGTTGCCACAAAGAAGAAGGGGCCAAAACAAATCAAGGAGAGAAGCAACCTAGGATTAATGAGAAATTTCCTGACAGATAGAACCATTTAACAGTGGAATGGTTTGCCTCCACAAGTTGTGGAGGTTTCAACACTGGGGATTTTAAAGAAGAGATTGAACAAGCATTTTTGTGGAATGGCATAGAGTAGAATACTTCAAAAGTCCCTTCCAACTCTGTTATTCTGTTATGTTCTGAAACATTGGATTAATTAAGGCAATTTAACACAGTAAAAGGAGAGGCCTCCCAGGGGAAATCATATATTGATGACATGATTCTAACTGATCCCGAAATCTGATTGGAATAAAGAATTGGGTTGGGAAAAGGTTGATTATTGTCATGGGCTTGTCAAGAGTCTGAAAATTTCTTTATGTTTATGCAAACGAGACTAACATAAAATTGGGGAGTGTGAGGTTCAGTGTGCTGGGTAAAACTCAGCTAGTTTTTTTTTAAAGAAGAACAGAGCTAGCTTCATTTATCAAAGGACTGCTAAAATGTCACTTGGATGCCAGCTTAGCCTTTTGGCTGAGATCAAATGTGATCTGTGATTTAAAAATCTTGCCTGGTTTTCATCCTAGAAAAGCATTTTCCTTCTCTGCAGGATTGTAGTATTTAGCATTTCCAAGTACAGTATATGGTTTATATTCTTCTTCTCCTTCTTCTTCTTCTTCTTCTTCTTCTTCTTCTTCTTCTTCTTCTTCTTCTTCTTCTTCTTCTTCTTCTTCTTCTTCTTCTCCTCCTCCTCCTCCTTCTCCGCCTTCTTTTTCTTCTTCTCTCCTTCTTCTCCTTTTCCTTCTTCTTTTTCTTTTTCTTCTCTCCTTCTTCTCCTCCTTCTACTTCTCCTCCTCCTTCTTCTCCTCCTCCTCTTCCTCCTCCCTCTTCCTCTCCCTCTTACTTCTCCTCCTCTCCAGAAACACCTTTCTACTATAGTTCATTTCTACTGTATTTATGGAGACATTCATATCCAACTGCCAATAAGAGCCTCGGTGGTGTAGTGGTTAGAGTGCAGTACTGAAAGCTACTTCTGCTGATTACTGGCTGCCAGCAGGTCGCTAAGAGGTCAGTAAGGGGCGTGCATAAATGCACCAGAATGCCTTCCGTTCCCTGTCCTAATGTTTCTCTTTCATTAGTATCATGCATATAAATATTATTATATCTTTGTATACCACCAATACATACTTTGCAAAACAAGCAAACAAACAAACCAAAAACAAATAAATAAATAAATAAATCTCAGTAGGCTCAAGGTTGACTCGCCTTCCATCCTTCCGAGGTGGGTAAAATAAGGACCCAGATTGTTGGGGGCAATAGGCTGACTCTGTAAACCGCTTAGAGAGGGATGTAAACAGTGAAGGGCTACCAAAATGTTTACTATCACACTGTGTGCGTGGTTTAGGCAGGACATCCTGCATTTTCTTTCAACATATTTCAGTGCAAATTTGGAGCTCAGGGATGCACTGCTACCCCACTACATTCTCCCCCTGTCCGGGCAGTATAGGATAATGATAGGATAGGATAGTTGTAGGATAGGATAGGAAAGGAAAGGATAGAGTAGAGTAGAGTAGAGTAGAGTAGAGAAGAATAGAATAGAAGAGAAGAGAAGAGAATTATTTATTGGCCAGTAGAGTAGAGTAGAGCGGAGTGGAGCAGAGCAGAGTAGAGTAGAACAGAACAGAATTCTTTATTGTCCAAGCGTGATTGGACACAGAAGGAATTTGTCTTTGGTGCATATGCTCTCAGTGTACCTAAAAGAAAATATACATTTGTCAAGAATCATGAGGTACAAAACTTAATGATTGTCATTGGGTACAAATAAGCAATCAGGAAACAATCAATATTAATATAAAGCATAAGGTACAAGCAACAAATTACAGCTGTGCAGTCATAAGTAAGAGGAGATAGGTGATAGGAACAATGAGAAGACTAATAGTAATAGTAATGCAGACTTAGTAAATAGTTTGACTAGTGAGGGAATTATTTGTTTAGCAGAGTGATTGTGTTCGGGGGGGAAATGTTCTTGTGTCTATTTGTCTTGGGGTGCAGTGCTCTGTGGTGACATTTTGAGGGTAGGCATTGAAACAGTTTGTGTCCAGGATGTGAGGGGTCAGTAACATATTTTTTGACTCGTGCAGTATACAGGTCCTCAATGGAAGGCAAGTCGAAGACTATCTGTACAAGGATTGTCAAATATTTTCAGCTAATTCCTAGACATCGCCTGGGAGCAAAACTCTCTCTGGAGAAAATTTAAAGACCAGATGGACAGAGTATCTGGAGGCAAACAAAGCGCGAGTGTTTGCAGTCAATTGATCTAATTAGACGAACAATTGCAGCTGCCATTCTACAAGTCTATTCAATTAACATCCCCATTCAGCAGAAGATTGCCAGGTTCTCCAGCAGTCCTCCTTGCTGTAGGAGCCAATATGGTGCAACAAATTTATTTATTTGTTTGTTTGTTTGTTTATTTATTTATTTATCTATCTATTTATCTATCTATCTATTTATCTATCTATTTATCTATCTATCTATCTATCTATCTATCATCTATCTATCTATCTATCTATCTATCTATCTATCTATCTATCTATCTATCTATCTATCTATCTATCTATTTAGTCCAATACAAATTGAAAGTTAAGGAGAATAAAAACGTGTAGTAGTAAATATCAGGGAAGGGATAGAAGAAGAGATATGAGAATAGAATACATCAATGAACAGTAGAGGAAGGATATATGGATGGGAGAAAAGATATATAAAATATAGGAGAGCAATAGGACAGGGGACGGAAGGCACTCTAGTGCACTTGTACTCGCCCCTTACTGACCTCTTAGGAATCTGGATAGGTCAACGGTGGATAATCTAAGGGTAAAGTGTTGGGGGTTTGGGGATGACACTACGGAGTCCGGTAATGAGTTCCACGCTTCAACAACTCGATTGTCATATTTTTTACAGTCAAGTTTGGAGCGGTTGATATTAAGTTTGAACCTGTTGCGTGCTCTTGTGTTATTGCGGTTGAAGCTGAAGTAGTTGTTGACAGGCAGGATGTTGCAGCATATGATCTTGTGGGCAATACTTAGATCATGTTTAAGGCGTCGTAGTTCTAAGCTTTCTAGACCCAGGATTGTAAGTTTAGTTTCGTAGGGTATTCTGTTTCGAGTGGTGGAGTGAAAGGCTCTTCTGGTGCAGTATCGTTGGACCTTTTTTAGGGTGTTGATGTCCATAATTCGGTGTGGGTTCCAGACAGGTGAGCTGTATTCGAGGATGGGTCTGGCGAAAGTTTTGTAAGCTCTGGTGAGTAGTGTGAGATTGCCGGAGCAGAAGCTACGTAGGGTCAGGTTGACAATTTTAGAAGCCTTTTTGGCGATATTGTTGCAGTGGGCTTTGGCACTTAGGTTATTTGATATTAGTATTCCAAGGTCTTTTACTTCGTGGGGGTTGTTTGTCAAGATTTTGTTTATTTAGTTTGTATACAAGGTTAGGATTCTAGTTGTAGGAACACCACCACATTATAAAAGAAAAGATACTGAGACTCTAGAAAAGGTGCAGAGGAAAGTAACAGGATGATCAGGGGACCAGAGACTAGAACATAGAGAGATTGCAGGAACTGGGTATGGCTGGTCTAGTGAGGAGAAGGACCAGGGGAGACAGGATAGCAGTGTTCCAATATTTGAGGGGCTGCCACAGAGAGGAGGGGGTCAAGCTATTCTCCAAAGTACCTGAAGGCCAGACAAGGAACAATGGATGGAAACAGATCAAGGAGAGATTCAACCTGGAAATTTCCTGACAGTCAGAATAATCAACCAATGGAACAAAAAGTGCCTTCAGAAGTTGTGGCAACTTCATCACTGGAGCCTTTGAAGAAGAAAGTGGATTGCCATCTGTCCAAAATGGTCTGCTTGGGCAGAGGGTTGGACTAGATGACCTACCAGCTCCCTTCCAACCCTATTAATCTATATTTGACCATTCGGAGTGGCTAGCATCCATTTTTGTGGGATATCTTGGTTTTCATTGTTTTTTTAAAAGATCAAGTCCCCTATAAATTCTGCTCGTCATTCATATTTATCTGCGCATAAAATGGACATGATTTGCCATTGCTTTTTTCTAAGGTGTTTCTTAAAAAAATTCTAGTTTAATCAATGATTGTGAACTTTAGAGGGAAAACTTCGAGCAGGAGTCCCTACACCAGTGATGGCGAACCTTTTTTCCGTCATGTGCCAAAGGCGCATGCGTGCACACTCTTGCGCATGTGCGAGTGCCCACACACATAATTCAATGCCTGGAGAGGGTGAAAACAGCTTTCCTGTCCCTTGGAGACTGGAAAAGGCCTGTTTCCCAACTTCTGGTGGGCCAGTAGGCTCACGTTTCGCCCTCCCCAGGCTCCAAAGGCTTCCCTGGAGATGGAGGAGGGTAAAATGCCCCCCCATCACCCCCAGAGCCTCTGTGCGAGCTAACAATCAGCAGGCCGGCACACACACACATGTTGGAGCTGAGCTAGAGCAACAGCTCATGTGTCAGCAGATATGACTCCGCATGCTACCTGTGGAACCCCTGCCATAGGTTCACAAGAATAGAATAGAATAGAATAGAATAATAGAACAGAAGAATAGAATAGAATAGAATAGAATTCTTTATTGGCCAAGTGTGATTGGACACACAAGGAACTTGTCTTGGTGCAGATGCTCTCAGCGTACCTAAAAGAAAAAGAGACATTTGTCAAGAATCATTTGGTACAACACTTAATGCTTGTCATAGGGGTCAAATAAGCAATGAAGAAACAATCAATGCTAATAAAAATCTTAGGATACAAGCAACAAGTTAAAGTCATACAGTCCTAAGTGGGAGGGAAAGGATGATAGGGATGATGAGAAAAACTAGTAGAATAGAAGTGCAGATTTAGTAGAAAGTCTGACAGTGTTGAGGGAATTATTTGTTTAGTAGAGTGATGGTGTTCGGGAAAAAACTGTTCTTGTGTCTAGTTGTCTTGGTGTGCAGTGCTCTGTAGCGACGTTTTGAGGGTAGGAGTTGAAACAGTTTATGTCCATGATGCGAGGGGTCAGTAAATATTTTTTTCAATCACTGCCCTACACCATTTCAGACAATTGGCACTCCAATCTAAGCTAAGCAGGGTTAAACCTAATCAGAGACACCATATTAGACTGTAAACTGCACTAACAGGATACATGAAGCTATCAATACGGGAAGTATTAAGTTGGACGAACACATGGAGCCAGAACATTCGGAAGAAGCACATTAGTGACAACTCGGGCAAAGAACAACGCCTAACAACTGACAGCTCTCATATACGAACAGTAACGTGAGGTAACACCCAATCACAAACTGCAAACTCTCCCGCTTAAACTTCTCCTCCAATCAGAGCGCAGCAGGGACACAACATTCCTTAATCTGATTTGTGTGACCAGATTTCTGATGCCAGTAAGTGAAAGGTGTTAGGATTATGAAAATCTTCAAAAGAGTCTATTGCTTTGATGAAGTCCCACAAAAACCCTGTTTTGTTTGCTTTTCTAACTTGAGCCAACCAAACAAAATATGCAACCACCATCCATAGCTCTTAACAGTACCTACCTACCAGTGAAGGGTTGCAATTTTTTGTGGGGGTGTGGCTTGTTTTGTGGGTGTGGCTTGCCAGCCATGCGACAAGGTGGGAGTGGCTTGATGATCATGTGACCGGGGAGTGGCTTAAAGGTCATGTGACTGGCTTAAAGGTGGTCAATTTGACGTCACTCAGGTCAAGGGTTTGGGTTTGGGCCTGGCCTCTCCTTGCCTTGAGGAGATACAATTTCTCTATCTATCTACTATTACTGAACATCCAAAGTATACTATTTAATTCTATGTGTAGAATTATGTGTACATACATATTACACACAGGCACACAAAAATATACATTATCTACTATATAAACTGTATGGGTATGTTACACACCCACACACATGCACAACTCTTCTAAAATTATACACATTCCACCTCATTTACTGCGATAGGAAAAACATACCCAGAGCCCAGAAGGGAAAGAAAGAAAAAAACATTCAAAAGTTTTCTACCGGTTCTGCTTACCTGATTGTACCTGTAGGAGCCCATCACTTTTTACCCAGTAAAAAGTCCCAGGACTTTTCACAGAGATAAGAAAGGATTCTGGTGTATGGAAGATGATGAAAACATGACCATGACTGCCATCTAGCGGGCATATGAAAGCACTGCTAACGCATTATATTGTCTTTCTGAAAATAGGGTTTCTGTTTCCTGCTTCAACAGCCAGAAATTATGGTATGGGCCCGATGCAGGGTGGGTTCAGTATTGGGTTCCTTCCGGTATGGGCAGGTAAGGCTACCAAACCTTTTATTACCACTCTGTGGGCGTGGCTTATCCAAGAGGCCCTGCATTTTCTTTCAACATCTTTCAGTGCAAATTAGGACCAAAGGGGACTCTGGATATGTTTTTTTCCCCCTCGAAATCCTGCAAAAGAAATAGAATTCAGAGATAGAAATTCTTTGGATAACCCTTGAAGAGAGGCAAAGAATGAATGAATGAATGAATGAATGAATGAATGAATGAATGAATGAATGAATGAATAAATAAATAAATAAATAAAATAACAACAATAATAATAACAACAACACAACATAACAACAACAACAATAATAGTAGTAATAATTTATTAGATTTGTATGCCGCCGCTCTTCAAAGACTCGGGGCGGTTCACAACATAACAGCAATACAATATAAATACAAATCTAATGTTAAATTTTAAAAAAAAAACTAATTTAAAATACATTGTTATAAAAACTTAACTAACTATAAAAACAACATTCCCTAATGACAGTTGGAAAATAGCTATTTTGAGCAAGATTTTCCCATCCCTTAGCTGGCTAATTTTATTCATCACTTTGTATGATGGTGGAAGAAATTCTGGGAAACCACTTTGCAATTCAAATTTATATTATGTATTCTTCTTTTGTTTGTTCGCATCCTGCCTCTATTATTTTTACAAATAACCCAAAGTATTTCCTTCTGAGCACGCATTGCTTTTTCGATTATTATTTTTTTCAGATTTTTCATTATTGCGCATTATTTCACACGGTGCGGGAGGGAGCAAACCAGCAGCAAGGTAATTTGGAACCCACCTTTGGCCTGATGGTGATATGAACATGCATGATTTTAAAAAACCAAAAATATTTCCCTGTTATTCTCTAAGGTTTCTTTTTTGGCTTTATTGTGGAATTTCTGGTGTGTTTCGGCCCATCTGAAAAGATTTTAAACATCTCCTTCAACTTAACTTCACCATCCAGAGTTCGAAAGGAGTTGGGCAGCTTATAAATTTAATAAGTTAACTTAACTTAACTTAAATTAAATTAAACTATAGCTACTCCAGCTCCTAGCAGCTTCCTGGGGTCATTCAGAACATTTTATTGGCAACATTATGGAAGTAACTCATCTCTGCTTTCAATTTTACAATTAGGCAATAATTGAATGCCTGTCTTTATTCAGCATTATTCAGGTTTGATTCTGTTGAGGTTTTGAAGTCAGCTACGCTTGACTAGGAATGATAAGAATGAGATATTGGTACTTATGAGGCCCTGATTGGTCAGCAGTTAAAGATGCCGAGTTTGTTAGCAGTGAAGGGCTGCAAAAAAAAGTATTACCACACCGTGGGCATGGTTTATTGTATGGGTGTGGCTTGCTGATCATGTGACCTGGTAGGAGTAGCTTGACAATCATGTGATGGGGGTGATTTAAAGGCCATGTGATTGTGTGGGAGTGGCTTACCAACCAAGATAAGTTTTCAAATAGGTGTTTGGGCTCTTTTTCAGTTGATTAAGTCACATTATTTGAATAGCCACAAAAAGGACAAATGATAGGCAGCATTATTTCTTGAGGAGCACAGTAACATTTTAAAGTTTTGTACTGAACCCCCAAGGTTCAGTATGGTAACAGATTAGGCAAGTAGCTCAATTTTCTTGAATTGCTATAAAAGTTCAGTTCTAGATAATGATTAAAATGATTAAAGCATTTATGGGTAAAAACATACTATTTAATTATTTCTTTTTTAAAAATTAATTAAGGATCACACTAAGGTATTAGAGAAGGAAGGACAATAAAGAAAACTATTAAGTATTCAATAAATAGTGCATAAACTTACTATCCCCACTGTGCCCTTCCTCCCCGTGGGGGCAACAGCCCACCACTGTTTGTTAGCCAGAAAACCTGGCAGCCCCGAGACCTGTGTCATGAGATGGAATGATCTTCTGTTCTTTGCCCCAGCTCCAGGGGAGGGCTGCTCCTGATTCATCCAGGTTTGGGCAATCCACTAGTGAAGATTCTGCATGGTTCAGTGAATCCCACTTACCCTGCCCCACTGCTGCCACCCCACCCCGCTACTCCCAGGAGTCTCAAAGCAGCCACACGGAGACTGGGAGAGGGTGAAAAATGGGCCTCCTGGAGGCTCTGGAAGGCCAGAAATGGGTCTCTGGAGCCTGCGGGAGGCAGTTTTCATCCTCCCGGAGGCTCAACGAAACTCACCGGAGACTGGGGAGGGTGAAAAACAGGCCTCCTGGAGGCTCTGGAAGGCCAGAAATGGGTCTCTGGAGCCCGGGGGAGGCAGTTTTCACCCTCCCAGAGGCTCAAAGAAACTCACCGGAGCCTGGGGAGGGTGAAAAACAGGCCTCCTGGAGGCTCTCATAGGCCAGAAATGGGTCTCTGGAGCCCGGGGGAGGCAGTTTTCACCCTCCCAGAGGCTCAAAGAAACTCACCGGAGCCTTGGGAGGGTGAAAAACAGGCCTCCTGGAGGCTCTCGTAGGCCAGAAATGGGTCTCTGGAGCCCAGGGGAGGCAGTTTTCATCCTCCCGGAGGCTCAACGAAACTCACTGAAGCCTGGGGAGGGTGAAAAACAGGCCTCCTGGAGGCTCTGGAAGGCCAGAAATGGGTCTCTGGAGCCCAGGGGAGGCAGTTTTCACCCTCCCAGAGGCTGAAAGAAACTCACCGGAGCCTGGGGAGGGTGAAAAACAGGCCTCCTGGAAGTTGCGGGAGGCCAGAAATTGGGCTGTTTCCAGCCTCCAGGGAGCTCTGGATCACGAGGAGGGTGAAAACACCTCCCCAATGTTGCAGGAGATTGACTACACCCAGCAACCGGCAGAGAACCCCTTGCAAATTTTTTGAAGCCCACCCCTGCCCAACTCCTGCCCACCTAGCCATCCATTTTCTCCTCCCAGAGGCTTCACGGAAGCTTCCCTGAAACCCGGGAGTGCAAAAAACCGCCCAATGGGCAAACTGGAAGTTCAGAAAATGGATTTCTGGTTTCCCTGTTGTGCTATTTTTTTACTTTCCAGAGACTTCAGTGAAGTTTCCTAAAGCCCCGGCGGGCAAAAAACAGCATCATGGACAAACCGGAAGTCTGTTTTTCCTGAACTTCCAGTTTGCCCATTTTCTCATTTTTTCACCTTTCCAAGCTTCAGTGAGGCCTGTTGACATGCGCAGGCATGGGGGGATTGTGTGCATGCACAGCGGCAGTGCGCAGGGGTGCACATGTGTGTGTGTGGGAGGGAATGGGTGTGGGCACACTAGCACACACATGCAGATACACACACACACACCCTTTTGGCGCACAAACCAAAAAAGCTTTGCCATCCCTGGTAGAAGATCTCCTATTTGAGTAGGACGAGAAGACCTCCTAGGTCTCTTCCAGTTCTATTCTGATTGATTGATAAAATGCCAAGAGTCCCTTCCACCATATAGGATTTCAAAGATGTTTCCAAACGTTTCCCCTATCTGCTGGAAATGCAAAAGAGAAATTGGTATATTTTTTCATATATGGTGCACGTGCCCAAAATCCAAGACTTATTGGAATAAGGTAGAAAAATGGTTTAAAGGAAATTATAAACAAAGAAATTAAGAAAACTCCGGAATTTTTTTTATTAGGTATCACTGATACTAAATATAAAAAAGAAATATACTATTTAATAATTCATATATTAGTAGCGGCAAGAATTGTATTTGCACAGAAATGGAAGGAAAAGGAAATCCCAAAAGACGAAGACGTCTTTAAGAAAATTATGGAATGTGCAGAATTAGATATGATGACGAGAAGGTTAAATAACCAAACGGAAACAGAGTTTTATAAAACTTGGGAGAAAGTATATAATTGGTGGAATGCTAATAAAGATTATTAATGATATAAAAATGAACTATAGAAAAGTTAAAAAAAAAATTAGGCAGAATATATAGTATACTTATACTTAATAGATAAGTTTTAATTTTATTAATTGATTGTGAGTATTTTAACTACAGTAATGCAACGAAAATGCTGAATTGAGTAGATTTTATACCATAGTAGTATATTAAGAGATATGTTACTAACAATTTTTACCTTTCTGTATTGATCGAATTAGAATTATCTATTCTTTTTTGTATTAGAAAGACTTCTATATCTAGCGGAGCAATGGTAGCTCCTTTACATGTTAAAAGTTATTTGTCTTGTTTTGTTTTATATTTTAAAAAAATCAATAAAAATATTAAGATCTTCTTGCATTTAAAAAAACAAGATAAAATGCCAAGAGTCAGACACAACTGAATGGATAACATCGTTCTCATCAATAGAAGCTTACTGTACTTTTGATTGCTGGCAAAAATGCCCATTGTGGACAATGAATTTGGCTTAACAACTCTAGGGTTTGCTTTACAACGATGGCATTTGCTTAACCACCACCAAAAAAAAATTGTAACACAATTGCACAATCCACAACCTTAATTTGAAGTTCAATTTCACTCGTACGTTAAAGACTGTCTTCAACCAGATGAACGTAAACGGACAATATTTCTATCTCTTTTTTAATGAAATATGGATAGCCACAGAGCTGTAATGATGAATTAGGATTTGTGAGACAAGGATCAAAGGGTTTTCTTCATCTCTCTTTTTCGGACCAATTTATCCTTACAACCGAGTTGCTGCAGTGGAAATAAAAATTAATGAAGTCTTTGAACTTGAGGAAAGAAGGAAAATAAATCTATCAGGTACTTCTGGTATTCAGCAGAGTATTGGCATGGTGTTGGGGGTTGAGGAGAGAAGCCATAATATAAATGAGATTCCAGCTCCAGACATACCGTATTTTGGGTGTATAAGACACACCTTTTTCCTCCCTAAAAGAGGCTGGTAATTTGGGTGTCTTTTATACTCTGAATGTAGTTTTTTTCCCCCAGGCCTAACTAGCTGCTAACAATTTTCCCCGTACTTAATGAAGGTTTAGAATGGGATTAAAATGAAAGTAGATTCCAACAAGCGTTGGTGGTATAGTGGTTAGCATAGCTGCCTTCCAAGCAGTTGACCCGGGTTCGATTCCCGGCCAACGCAAATTCTTTTTATTTATTTACTTACCTATAAACCAACTTTGTTTATTCATTTACTGGAAACGATCGCCTCAGATCATCAAGCAGCAGATCGAAAATCTGTATAGTCTGGAAGACAGAAGGAAAAGGGGGGACATGATCGAAACATTTAAATATGTTAAAGGGTTAAATAGGGTTCAGGAGGGAAGTGTTTTTAACAGGAAAGTGAACACAAGAACAAGGGGACACAATCTGAAGTTAGTTGGGGGAAAGATCAAAGGCAACATGAGAAAGTATTATTTTACTGAAAGAGTAGTAGATCCTTGGAACAAACTTCCAGCAGACGTGGTTGGTAAATCCACAGTAACCGAATTTAAACATGCCTGGGATAAACATATATCCATTGTAAGATAAAATACAGGAAATAGTAAAAGGGCAGACTAGATGGACCATGGGGTCTTTTTCTGCCGTCAGTCTTCTATGCTTCTATGCTTCTATGCTTCCCAGCTCTTACCTTGCAGACTCTTTCATTGTTTCTCTCTGCGAAGAATGTTTTCCAAGCCTAAGTGTTTGCAGGGTTTTTTCATTTCCCTAACTTGCTCCAAATATTATTATTATTATTATTATTATTATTATTATTATTATTATTATTATTAATTAGATTTGTATGCCGCCCCTCTCCGAAGACTCGGGGTGGCTCACAACAGTAATACAAAAACAATATAACAGTGAGACAAATCTAATATTAAAATAAAACATATCTAAAACCCCAACAATTTAAAACCATACAACACATACATACCAAACATAAAATATAAAAGCCTGGGGGAGGATGTCTCAGTTCCCCCATGCCTGGCGATAAAGGTGGGTCTTGAGTAATTTACGAAAGACAAGGAGGATGGGGGCCGTTCTAATCTCCGGGGGGAGTTGATTCCAGAGGGACGGGGCTGCCACAGAGAAGGCTCTTTCCCTGGGGCCCACCAAACAACATTGTTTGGTCGACAGGACCTGGAGAAGGCCAACTCTGTGGGACCTTAAGTTTCTTTTCAACTCTAACCAGTGCTAACGTTGTTCCCAGCTCTTATCAGCTTGCAAGCTCTTTCATTGTTACTCTCTGTGAAGAATATTTTCCAAGCCCTAAGTCTTTGTAGTTTTTTAAACTGGTCTAACTTGCTCCAAATGTTTCTTTCCAGCCCTAACCAGGTGCTAACTATGTTCCCAGCTCTTACCCGCTTGCAAGCTCTTTCATTGTTACTCTCTGAGAAGAATGTTTTCCAAACCCTGACTTTGTATGGGTTTTTTCCCCCATTGCTTTACTTGCTCCAAATGTTTCTTTCCAGATGCTAATGATATTTCCCAGCTCTTACTGGCTTGCAAGCTCTTTAATTGTTACTCTCTCTGAATAAAGTTTTTTTTTTTAAAAACCCTAATCAGGAGATTAAAAAATGTGCTGAAGCTGACCAGACTAAGGATGCTTTTAAAACATGGCTTTGCTGGAGGGCCTTAGGCCATTGAGCAATAACATTCTGCTCTGACTAGTAGTAACAAATGATAGAGGGATATATGTTTTTTAATATTGGGGTTTTTAATTTTGTAGTTAGGAAGGAAGGAATAAATGACATCTCCATTCTTTCTCCACTCTGGGGTCAGTTAAAATCTACATTGTTGTAGTTAAAATGATGGAGACTCTACTCAAAAAGAGGATAAATCAGCACCTAAAAAACAATAACTTATGTGTGTGAGTGACAAAGGGGAAGGTTTGTAGGGAAGGTTTGCCTATTTGCCAATGACTCTAAAGTGTGCAACAGGGTTGATATTCCTGGAGGCATCTGTAAATGATTTAGCTTTACTAGATAAATGGTGAAAGCAATGAAAACTGCAGTTTAATGTTTCCAAATGTAAAATAATGCACTTGGGGAAAAGGAATCCTCAATCTGAGTATTGTATTGGCAGTTCTGTGTTAGCAAAAACTTCAGAAGAAAAGGATTTAGGGGTAGTGATTTCTGACAGTCTCAAAATGGGTGAACAGTGCAGTCAGGCGGTAGGGAAAGCAAGTAGGATGCTTGGCTGCATAGCTAGAGGTATAACAAGCAGGAAGACGGAGATTATGATCCTGCTATATAGAGTGCTGGTGAGACCACATTTGGAATACTGTGTTCAATTCTGGAGACCTCACCTACAAAAAGATATTGACAAAATTGAACGGGTCCAAAGACAGGCTACAAGAATGGTGGAAGGTCTTAAGCATAAAACGTATCAGGAAAGACTTAATGAACTCAATCTGTATAGCCTAGAGGACAGAAGGAAAAGGGAGGACAGGATCAAAACATTTAAATATGTTAAAGGGTTAAATAAGGTCCAGGAGGGAAATGTTTTTAATAGGAAAGTGAACACAAGGACAAGGGGACACAATCTGAAGTTAGTTGGGGGAAAGATCAAAAGCAACATGAGAAAATATTATTTTACTGAAAGAGTAGTAGATCCTTGGAACAAACTTTCAGCAGACGTGGTAGATAAATCCACAGTAACTGAATTTAAACATGCCTGGGATAAACATAGATCCATCCTAAGATAAAATACAGAAAATAGTATAAGGGCAGACTAGATGGACTATGAGGTCTTTTTCTGCCGTCAGACTTCTATGTTTCTATGTATTTACCGGTTCTCCAAAGTACTCAAAATTTCCACTACCGGTTCTCCAGAACTGATCAGAACCTGCTTAAACCCACCTCTGAGTACACTCTAATGTATACAGTTAGTCCTTAACTTATAACCATTCATTTACTGACCATTTGAAATTCCAAGAGTACTGGAATTTCAAGGGTACTGAAAAAAGTGACTTATGACCAGCGGTGGGCTAAATTGCGCTCATTGCCGCGGCTCGTAAGTTCTTGTGGGACAAGCACTATTTTGCTGCTGCACCTGTGGAGATAGCAAAATCGCGCATGGAGCCGTAGGTATAACCTCGCCGAAACATGGGCACAATGTTCCCTGACAACAGTTTGAATACAGTATAGCTATGTTGAGCAAGATTTTCCCATCCATTAGCTGGTTAATTTTATTCATCACTTTGTATAACGGTGGAAGAAATTCTGGGAAACCACTTTGCAATTCAAATGCATATGATGTATTTCTCCTTTTTGTTTGCGAACATCCTGCCTCTATTATTTTTACAAATAACCCAAGGTGGCAAACATAGTGATATTCTCTTTCCTTTTTCTCCTATTTTCCCTACAACAACCACCCAATGAGGTAAGTTGGGCTGGAAGAGAAAGACTGGGTTCTCATGGCTAAGGCAGGACTAGAACTCACAGCCTCCTGCTCTCTAACATGGTACCTTCACCACACAGAGCAGACTAAAATGATATATATAGTCTAACTCTCCAAGTTTGGCAGCTTTAAGACTTGGGGACTTCAAGTCCCAGAATCCTTCAGTCAATGTGCTGGCTGAGGAATTCTGGGAGTTGAAGTCCACAAGGAAGTTGCCAAGCTTGGAGACCACTGATCTAGAACAGTGTTGCTCAAACCTGGATAAATTATCCCAAGTTAAGTTAAAATGTTTTTTGTTTGGGTAACTACATAAAGCTCTATTACCCATCAGAGCAAGGAGATTTAAATTGACTTAAAAATTGTAGCATGTACAACCTAAAATCAGTGATGGGCTCCTACAGGTACAGTCAGGTACGGAGTACCGGTAGAAAAATTTTGGGCACGTACGCAGAATCGGTAGAAAAAGTTTGATTTTTTTTTTCCTTCTGGGCTCTGGGTATGTTTTTCCTATCACAGTAAATGAGGTTATTTATTTATTTATTTAGTTATTTGTTTGTTTGTTTGTTGATTGATTGATTGATTGATTGATTGATTGATTGATTGATTGATTGATTGATTGTTAGAGTTGAAAGGGACCATGCAGGTCATCAAGTCCAAGCCCCTGCTTGAGCAGGAATCCTAAAGCACCTGAGCCAAATGGCAGTCCAATCTTTTCCTCTTGAAAATGTCCAGAGTTGGGGAGTTCACAACCTCCGCAGGCAGGTTGTTCCACTGGTTGATCGCTCTGACCGTCAGGAAGTTCTTCCTTACTTCTAGGTTGAATCTCTCCTTGGTCAGCTTCCAGCCGTTGTTCCTCGTCCGGCCCTCTGATGCTCTGGAGAATAGAGTGGCAACCCCTCATATACCTATATACAGCTATCATGTCCCCTCTGGCCCTACTTTTCTCTAGGCTATCCATGCCCAGTTCCCGCAATCTCTCTTCGTAAGTCTTGGTTTCAAGTCCCCTAATCATTTTGGTTGCTCTTTTCTGCACCTTCTCCAGAGTTTCAATGTCTCTTTTGAAGTGTGGTGACCAGAACTGGATTCAATACTCCAGATGTGGTCTGACCAGGGCATAGTAGAGTGGTATTAAGACTTCCCTGGTCTTAGAGTGTATCCCCCTGTTGATGCAGCTTGGGATTGTGTTGACTTTTTTGGCCACTGCTGCACATTGCTGGCTCATGTTTAGCTGATTATCCACCAAGACTCCAAGATCTCTTTCACAGTCACTACTGCTAAGCGGGGTTTCTCCCAGGCTGTATGTGTGTCTAGTTGTTTTTTTTTTACCAAGGTGAAGGACTTTACCTTGGTTGAGTGAGTATAATTTTAGAAGAGCGGTGTGTGCGTGTGTTTGTGTGTATATACACATGAAGTTTATATAGTATATAAGGTATATTTTTGTGTGCCCGTGTGTAATATGTACACATATGGCACATATACATAGAATTAAATAGAATATTTTTGATGTTCAGTACTAGTAAATAGATATGAAATTGTATCTCTTAGAGGCAAGGAGAAACATAACCCAAACCCTTGACGTGAATGACGTCAAATTGGCTACCTTTAAGCCAGTCACATGACCTTTAAGCCACTCCCCGGTCACATGATCATCAAGCCACTCCCACCTGGCCACATGGATGGCAAGCCACACCCACAAAGTAAGGCACACCCACAGTGTGGTGGTAATTTTTTGCAGCCCTTCACTGCCTAAAATGTATTTGAGTGTGTCCCAGGTGGTCTTTGATTTACAGTCACAAACGTGCCCTAACATTTCTGTTGTTGCTAAGCGAGACATTTGTTAAGGGAGCTTCGCCCCATTTTATGACCTTTCTCGCCGCCGTTGTTAAGCGAATCACTGCACTTGTTAAATGAGTAACACAAATGTTAAGTAAATCTGGGCATCCCAATTGGTCAGAAGGTCATAAAAGCTGTTCATGTGACCCCGGAACATTGCAACCGTCATAATCACGAATCAATTGCCAAGCATCTGACGTTTGATCATGTGACTTATGGGGACGTGGCAAGAACGTAAGTTTGAAAAATGGTCGTAAGTCATTTTTTTCAGTGCGTTGTAATTTTGGTCACTAAATGAACTGCTGTAAGTTAACAATGATTTGTATCCCCCCCCCCCCTATTTTGCTGCATTACTCTTAGTATTAGTCTTCTCATTGATCCTATCACCCATCTCTTCCCACTTATGACTGTATGGCTGTGCCTTGTTTCTTGTATCCTTATGATTTGAATTAATATTGTTTCCTGATTGCTTATTTGTACCCCATGACAATCATTAAGTGTTGTACCTCAGGTATGCAGTGGTACTTCATCTTACGAACGCCTCTTCTAACGAACTTTTCGAGATACGAACCCGGTGTTTAAGATTTTTTTGCCTCTTCTTCCAAACTATTTTCACTTACGAACCCAAGCCGCTGCTGCTGGGATGAAGGGGTTTCTTTTTCCCCTCTTTTTTGAAGAAAGAAAAGGGAGGGGCGGCTTGGAGGGGGAAAGAGTTTGCATTTTACAAAGTAGGAGAATAGCGTGCTTGCACAGGCACTGAAAGGGTGTCTTTTGAAGAAAGAAAAGGGAGGGGCGCCCGCTTGCCTTTCTTCCTTCCCACTCACCCTTTAGCCTAGGCCTTGCTTCTTCCACCCGCCCCCTTTAGCTGCTCCTCCCTGCCCTCTGTTCGCCTCCCTTCTAAAGTTTGGGATTTTCCTGAAGGATTTGCACGCATTATTTGCTTTTACATTGATTCCTATGGGAAACATTGTTTTGTCTTACGAACTTTTCACCTTACGAACCTCCTCCTGGAACCAATTAAGTTCGTATCATGAGGTACCACTGTATTTTCTTTTAGGTACATTGAGAGCATCTGCAGAAAAGACAAATTCCTTGGGTGTCCAATCACACTTGGCCAATAAAGAATTCTGTTCTGTTCTATTCTGTTCTGTTCTCACATGTTCTGTTCCGTTCCTTGATCTTGTTCTATTCTATTCTATTCTATTCTATTCCATTCCATTCTCTCTGGCTTTTTAACTGGAAACATGGTTAAATATTGAATTTGGACTCATCCAATGAATAAATTTTTTTTCCATATGCAAATAAAAGCACGAGAGCTTTGTTCCATCTCCAAATGGAAATAGAAGCAAAACTCCGTCTGGCAGATGGAAAAATTTCTCTCACCAAAGGCTCGGTGTATTTTTATTATTATAGCATGTTACTTTTTTAAAACAAATGATATATCGCCAGCCCCAGGAACCATTTCCATGATCTCTCCATTAATGACACAAATGAACATTAAGTTTCCCACCCTTAGTGCCAAATATGTAGCTTGGGGGCTTAAGAATTCAATTTTTAAAAATACAAAGAAAAAAGATAATTTACCTCCAGCAAAAAATAAAGGGGGGGGGGGGTGAGTCGGTGGGTGGCCGGAGAAATGGGCCCACCTATTTCAGCCATTAAAAACCATAAAAATAAAATAAAATACAAACATAGAAACATAGAAGATTGACGGCAGAAAAAGACCTCATGGTCCATCTAGTCTGCCCTTTTACTATTTCCTGTATTTCATCTTACAATGGATATATGTTTATCCCAGGCATGTTTACATTCAGTTACTGTGGATTTACCAACCACGTCTGCTGGAAGTTTGTTCCAAGGATCTACCACTCTTTCAGTGAAATAATATTTTCTCACGTTGCTTTTGATCTTTCCTCCAACTAACTTCAGATTGTGTCCCCTTGTTCTTGTGTTCACTTTCCTATTAAAAACACTTCCCTCCTGAGCCTTATTTAACCCTTTAACATATTTAAATGTTTCGATCCTGTCCCCCCTTTTCCTTCTGTCCTCCAAATTTGAACATTTGCCCTTACTATGTATTTTGAAAAGTGGAAACCAACTATATGAGACAAAGTTTCCTCACTGATTTTTTGCATTTCGTAATGTACGTTTGATAGGTTTCAGAAGATTCTGGTTATTAACTAGTAAGAAATCATTTTTCTCCCTTTTTATCATCACTGAAATCTCCATTTCTTCCTCCTCCATCTTCTAGCCCCTTCTATGCCAGGGGTCTCTCCAACCTTGGGAACTTTAAGACTTGTGGACTTCAACTCCCAGAATTCCCCAGCCAGTCATGGTGAATGGTTTAAACATGGCTGTCTGGGGAATTCTGGGAGTTGAAGTCCATAACTCTTAAAGTTGCCAAGCTTGGAGACCCCTGACCCACTTTATTTTTCAGAGTATAAGACACACCTGTTTCCTCCCTAAAAGAGGCCAAAAATTCAGGTGTGTCTTATACTCTGAATGTAGTTTTGAAGCTTCCCCGCCAGCCCTAACTAGGTGCTAGCAATCTTTCCAACTCTTATCTTGAAGGTTCTTTCATTGTTACTCTCTGGGAAGAATGTTTTCCAAGTCTTTGCAGGGTTTTATTCCGCTCCAAATGCAGCCCTAACCAGGTACTAACGAAGTTCCCAGCTCTTACCAGCTTGCAATATCTTTCATTGTTACTCTCTGCAAAGAATGTTATCCAAGCCCTAGGTTTTTGCAGGTTTTTTTTCATTGTTCTACCTGCTCCAAATGTTTCTTTCCAGCCCTAACCAGGTGCTACTGATTTTTATAGCTCTTTCTGGCTTGCAAGCTCTTTCATTGTTACTCTCTCTGAATAAGGTTTTTTTAATGCCCTACCAAAGGATAAAATAAAGGCAGTTACATTACTAGCGGGTTACTACCGGTGCACATGTACTGCTCCGCACTGGTAGGAACCCATCCCTGCTCAGATTGCTTCTCTTTCTTAGAGACTAGGCATACCTGGTTCCCTCAATTATTCTTTGTATAGATTTTTGGGAAGTGAACAGACATTTTGGGGGTGAATATAGACAAGAACAAGAAGCAATGGGTGGAAACTAAACAAGGAGAGAAGTAACTTCCTGTTACTTCTCTTGACAGTTAGAACAGTTAATCAGTGGAACAGCTTGCCTCCAGAAGTTGTAAATTCGCCAACACTAGAGGTTTTTAAGATGACGTTAGATTATCATCTGTCTGAAGTAGTGTAGGGTTTCCTGCCTAAGCAGGGGTTGGACTAGAAGACCTCCAAGGTCCCTTCCAACTCTGTTGTTGTTGTTGTTGTTGTTGTTGTTGTTATATTATTATTATTATTATTATTATTATTATTATTATTATTATTATTATTATGTCAGTACAACACAGCAAATGAGATCACTATTTATTTATTTATTTATTAGATTTGTATGCCGCCCCTCTCCGTAGACTCGGAGACTATGCTGGACTTCGTATTTCATCACCAGTCGGGCGCTTCCCAAGCACCTAGGACTGTGTGATGTAGCGGCGAATTATGTTTGCCGATCCCAGTAAAGCGGACTTTTGCAATTGACAGATGGAGATTTTGTCAATTCCGATGGTTTTCAAATGTCCGCTGAGATCCTTTGGTACTATATTATTTATTATTATTATTATTATTATTATTATTATTATTATTATTATTATTATAAACAAAGACACAGGAAATCAACCATGGTTGATGTGATAACCTTCAGTGGGTTTCCAGCAGTAGTGAAGGATTTCATTGAAGAATTTCCAGCAATAATGGTAGTGTTTGAGGTGTTGTGTGTGACGTCAAAGCTGTGTTAGATATTTCATCTGTGACAAGCAGATTTACTCCTTCAAGCTCCTGCAACATTGCAATCATCAAGCAATAACAGACAAAAAAAAGTATTACCTAAGAAAGATTTCACATTTTTAATCAACAAACGATAGGTTGGCTAGACAATATTTATACCTCATTTGTACCAGAGAAGAGTTTCACACCAGCTTGAATATGTGGTCCAGTCAGTAATGGGTCCCTGCCAGTATGAGCCACTCTATACAATGGTAGCGAAAATGGAGCGGCACGCACATTTCCGCATGACCGGTGGGTGGGCGCCTGAACCCACATGATATTTGGCCTCTGAACATGCGCAGAAAGCCAAATTTTGTGCAAAGACGTTCACTCATATGAGATTTTGCCAATGTTCTGCATTTTTTTCTCTGCAAACGTGCAGAAGCAAAGAAATCACAGAAAATTGGTAAAATCTTTTGCGCATGAGCATCCTCATGCAAGGTTTGGCTTTGGCAGAAGCCATGCCCAAGCGCCTGCCGGTCAAGTGGAGATGCGCATCGCCGGTAGCGGTGATGACAGGGAACCCTTGCCTGGGTCCAGTGCATGGTTGGCTCCTTTAGTGCTTTGTAAAGGCATGGTATAAAGTTATGTTTAGCCCTTCTTTAAATAAATTAATACTGTAAGAAGTGCAGAGAACGGATGTCACAAATCTTGAGGTCAGATCTGTTGTCTAAAGATCAAAATACTCCATATAAAGCGAAAATCTTTCACTGAGCAAGTAAAAAAACAACAACAACAAAAAAACCCTTTCTGCATCCTGCAAAAAATTGTCACTTTCCATTTTCTTTTCAATATTTCCAAAACCATCTCGGAATTGTAGTCCCCCCATCCAGGAGAAAACGAAACTCGTCCCTTCAAGATCTGTACCT